>NC_132947.1:8980500-9309500 GCF_034638445.1 Ciconia boyciana
TCAGGTTTTGGCTAACGCACAGCTCGTGCTAAGGCCCGATGCGTGCTGGGAGCAGCACCGCCGGGTCAAAGCAAGAGCAACACGTAGGCAGGATATGATGGGGAGAGACAAAGGTTATCATGCAGCTGCCATCACCTCCCGCATCCTTGCATATCAATTGTCTGGAAGTTTCTTCAGAATCCACTAACTTACAGAAATGGTATAGACCAAACTTCCAAGCTGGAAGGTTTAAATACATCAGCTTACCCAAAAAGAGCTTTTGAAGTGGATGCTGAGCTGCAGGAACGGGTGGGGAGGGATCTGCTCTGCACGGGTGGTCTGTGCATCAGCTCTTCCCTGCACAGAGCAAAGAAAGAGCACGGCCCTCATTTTAACCTCTCACGTCACCAAAGGCTGCTGTTTTCTATTTTCAGTGGTGATTAGAGAACTCTACAAGTTACTTCTTAAAAAAAATAAAACCTGCAAAGGATCTGAAAAGCTCTTAATCTGGATGGCAGGGGATTAACACGGGAACTTTGCAGCTCTCCGTGGTGAGCTGCAAACCGCACAGACAGAGCCCTCAAGTGTCCTTCACTCCTCGTGGAGTGTTTGCGCAGATCAGGCTGAGAGGCCACAGGCAGCAGGCTGAAATTGCCTTCTCTGGAATCTGTTTATCAGAGGGAAGAATAAATAGCTGGCTACACTGTGGTTATAGCTGCATCTCCTGATCTCCTGAGAAGCCCTGAGTGTAGCTAAGGATGGGCATAATGCATGTGGACTAAACACTTCATACAGATTTGGGGATATTTCCAGCTCCAAAAGCTGCAGATTTTTTCTGTTTTGTAAATGAACAGGAATGCTCAGTTCCCTGGTGGCACTGCCCTGCGAAGGTAGCTCAGCTCCAGAAAGACACCGAGGGAAGTCCAAATGGTGTCGATGGTACAAAATGGTACTGTGCAGAACGTTGCCAAACAGGACACAAAAATACAGCACCCCATGTTCTCATCAGATACGAGAACTGATGCTCACACAAGCGCTGTGACTTCTTCTGTTCTTGCCCTGACCCACGGATCAATACCATCTCCACCCCATTTTCAGGTCTTTTTGAATAGATCTACTCAACACAGGGAAAATGACAGGGTTTAGTTCCACAGACTAATAATTAAAAGTGAACAGTTCTACTATATGTGCCAAAGTATTGGGCCAAATGCATCTCATTTTAAAGATAATTCATGACAATAATAATAATAATAATAATAATAATAATAATAATAATAATAGAGATGCAGCAAATTTGAAAATCATAAGTTCTCCTCAACATAAAAGTCTACTTTAGAAATCAAAAAGGAATTGTTTATATTTGGATTTTCATTACATAAAAGACTTCCCATTTTAGCTTCTTTATAGTATAAAAATAGCACCAGGGTTAAAACTAAAATCTAAATCTGTTCTATTATATTTGTATTAACAACAGTTCTAATTTCAGGCTGCCTTTTTCCTGAGCTACATTTTTCTATATTTCCTTTTGAGAGTTGTCCAAGATCATAGCCTTGAATCCGAAACTTTTACTGTTTTCTTGTAGGTCCAGTTCAAATCCCAGGATCAAATTATTTCCTGGAATTTAAGTGTCTCTACAATAGATGAAATACAGATCTAAGGAAAAAAGCAGATTATTTAAGGCGTGTGTCTTTTAAAAATAAACAAATTTTAAAAGTAAATCTGAAATAATAACCACTTAAATTGAGGCATAAATTTAATATCAGCTATTTTAAATTTTGTATAAATTATTTATATACTTTTCAAATAGCACAACTTTGCTGCTGATATTGTAAATAAAATCAAGCAAGTGGCCTGAAGGAATTTATTCTCCCAGAAGCTGGACAGTTAAATGAGTAAATGAGCTCTACTTTGGGTAGTAAGCGTTTCTTCTGTAGGAACACAGAGAAAAGAAAATTCAGTGTATTTGAGTTTCAGTCTATCTGTGTCCAATGAGTGGGTAATTCAATATTGAGAAACCAGCTAGGAGCTGAAAAAGCAAGAAAGTTTGTTTTCTTCTTTCAATTTATACATACAACGGAGGAGTGCAGGGCTGAGACCCCTGAGCTCCCAAACTTTGGCAGATACATTGACAAGAAACAAGCGCTTCGGTTTACTTCCCTTCGTTCATAAATGCATTCATTTTAATTGTCGAACATGCTTGGCTAAACTTACTTCTTTTATTTCTGATGTGTCTAAAGTATTTAAAGACAGCTTTTAACTAATAATTTTGAGCTGCTGCTTTTTTGGTTTTTAAATTAAATTTCAAGTTTTTATTCAAAAGCAGTTTCACAAAAAACTGGAAATGAAATCAGCCATCCTGTAAATCATATATGCTTGTCACCATTTCTAACATAATAAAAATAGGAAACCTGATAATCTGAATGAATGCCTACTGAGTTACAGAATGGCTTAAACATTTATCTATAAACTCTTCTCTCTGAGCGCAGACAGAACAGGCAAAATAAATCCAACAGATAAAAATCAACAGTTACTAAGAAAGTATTTTAAAATTATGAATGCAAACCAGCTTTTCTTTAAATCTAATGTTTCTAACTGTTGATATAGATCATGACTTTTAGTTATAATTCAAATAACTTAAATCAATTCCCCCCCAATATTTCCCTTTACCCCGAAGCAAACACGGCAGCTATTGAAGAGGCAGCTCAAACACTGCTGCAGCACACCAGAAGTGGCAAAGCTCTGTGCTGGGGCATGAGGTGAAGATGCCTGGAATTTTATAACTTATTTATATTTCTCTATAACTAAGAAAGGGGAGAATACAGTGCAAAAAATGTAATTTTCCTTCGCAGCCACAAGAGGGGAGCCTTTTCCTTCTGTAACTCGGGGAAAGCCTGTTCATAAACTCCTCGCCACATGGAACCCATTGCAAGAGGGAAAGTCAGCTCCTTGGGTTCCGCAGAAAAGTTTGGCATCATTTTCAAAGTCAATAAATACATACATACAGTCAACTAAAAAGAAACCAGCCAACTTATAACAGCACTAATTATTTATATAGGCATGGTGAAGACTCATTGTTCTAGGCATTTACATGAAAAATTAATTTATATAGAAGTCTGCAGTGCTTTTCCTCCCTCGTGTGAGAGCGTGTGTAAAACCCGCGCCGTTACTCAGCGCATTATGGTCACTGGGGGAATCCATGGGCTTCTGTGGAAAGGCCAAATAATTTGAAGGCAAATCTTTGGTGACAAAGGATGGGCTTGCAGTAGACCGGGAGCTCATTAATTGTAGGCTCAAATGTCATGTCTGCTATTAAACCTTAGCAGTTTATTGTGTATGTTCTTCTTCTCTTACGTGGCCAGGTTAATTATGTGGTGAGCGAGACTTGGGCTTACCTACAGGAACGAGCAGGTGTTTTTCTCTTGTTGAGAGTTAATGAGTCAGGGCTGGATCCGTACCCACCAGGGTCACCTAAATGTCTCTGTTGACCGCAGAGAGCTTGGACCAGCCCTCAGCTGAGCACGGCTGCGGAGCAGCTCCCAGACGCTAAGCCCCAGCATGACCAAAGGAGGCACCGTGGCCTTTGCTGGCAGCATTGGCTGGCAAATTCTGTGCCTGTCCTGGGCCCCACGAAGGTGCTAGGGTGGCCCTTTGGAGAGAAGGTGGGTGGCAAAGGAAGGCTAATGTTCAGCTAAAACCGGCACAGGCTCAAACCCAAAACATGAGGTTCAGGTCAGAGGGAGCTTTGCAAGGCTGGGAACTAGAAACAGAAGCGTTACTCTGCTATCATCTGTAAACTCACCTTTTTTTAAAAAAACATCCGCTTGTTGTAGGAAGCCTCAGGTAATTCCTGCCTAACTCCATCTAGCAGGCAGCGCTGACGGTCTGTGCCAGCCTTCCCAGCTGCAGGGCCAATACCCTCATCTAAAGGGAGGTGAAGGAGGATTAAATGGTGACTACCGGCTGCCCAGGAGAATGTGAAACTAAGGCCTGAGATGAGAGATGAAACACGCTCCAAGATGTGAGTAGGAAACATGAAACATTAAAGAAGGAAGGCAAGTGTGAGCTATATTGTTTTTCTAATTCAATAAATAGACTGGAACTCAGATATGTCTTTATTTTCTGAATAGAAGGCGGCCCAGCTTGACATTCATATTCCTGGAATCATGCCCATGTTTCTGAACAAGCCTAAACTCAGTCTCTCAGGATGAAGAGCAGCAAGAGCTGATCCTGTGCTGGGTACTAGTCACACTGCAAACCTGTTTCTTTCCAGCTACAAAAGAGTAGTCTATTTTCCTTGAAAATTGAAACCTTCAAATCAAATCAAGCACTACTTGAGCAGGCTCCCGCGAAGCAGAGGAGCAGCAGGGGCTGGCAGGTACTGCCCTGCCGCTCGGCTGAGAGCTGCCGCCGGTCCTTGGGAAGCACTTGAAGCTCTGCACTGTCCCCAGTAGCTGGGTCACGGGTGGGACAATCTGCCTCCCACCCATCCGTCCTCCGTGGAGCCAGGGGCAGAGGTTAACGTGGCAGAGCAAGAGACTGTTACCCTCTCGACAGGTTTAGGAGGGCGCCAGGCTTCAGGCACGAATTTGCTGCCTCTGGTTGTATCGGGGCTGAATTTGGCCTTTAGTGTTTTCACTCCAGCTATGCCCCTGCGTGTCCCTGTAGTGGGATTATCTGCTGGTTGCTCAAGAGCTCTAGTGTGAGTATCTGGATATTATATCCCTTTATTCTACTTACAATTCAATCTCTTGATTTTAAGGACAGCTTTTCTCTCTCCTCCCACTTCCCCCCGCCCTCCCAAAGCTGCGGAGTCAGAGAGCAGTTATGTTGCCATAACATTTTATAAGTTCAGTAAAAAAATCAGAGAACATGTAGTACCAGAAGGGATACAATGGGATATTCATCTATCGCTCTGCCTTTGTACAAGGCTATTATCTATAGAGCACCGAGTGCTGATGTAGCACTACACTAGACGTCTCCACAAGAGTCTGAATCAAGCTGTGACAGGTTTCAGGTGATACTGCCTCCACCATGACTATCTAATCCAAAGCCCATTACCTTCTAATACACACTGCTGTTACTAGAAAGACCAAGGTAAGGCATGGCTGGCTGTCAGTGGTGAAATATCTGAGAATTCTAGTTTTCACTGTCTGAAATTTCAAGAGCATAAATTATCTGAAGTAGTTTAAGCAATCTTTAGAACGCCAGCTCCTCGCAAAAGCTGACTCAGCAGCCGTTTTGACAGCATTCCAACCTCTTATTGGGAACCCCGTTGTCTTCTTACCGCAACATCATTTTAGCATATAGCAAATGGGCATGAGACATCGTTCTGGCTGTGCACTGCACATGTACAACTCTTTGTGTGGTATAAACTATAAGCCTGTGGATGAAGAAAGAAGCCTTGATTGCTGGGTTGTCAGAATTCATGGATTAAAGCTTACCCAAAGGAAGGACTATTTTTTATTACCCGTGTACTTTGTTTTCAGAGAAGAAACTGCATATAACAAAAAACCTTCACTTGAAACGGGTCCATAGAAGAGAAAAATAACTGAGATCATGTTCTTTATTTATCACCAGAATGGGATGAGGTTTTAAAGCGGTTTTGTTCTTCTTTACAGCTGCTATGAATTCTGACCTTCCCATATAACTCATCAGCAGTCTGTGATTCAGACTCTTATTTCTCCTTCTTTAAATAAAGGCAAAGAAGTAATGAATTTTAACAAAGACTTCTTATGCCTCAGAGTTTCTCAGAAGCCTGAGTTAAAGTAGCACTAAGAAAAACCAAAGAGCTCCAAGTAGTTTGAAAAAAGTTCTCATCCTCACCGTGGATCAGCCTGTATTTGCACAGTTTTTCTTGCTTCCTCACCCTACCGGTTCTCCAGTCATCTAGGCAGAAAGCACCTGATATAAAAAAAAACACAAAGTGAAGGAATTTAACAAGTTAAAATGTTTGAGGCTTCTTTAAATAAGTATCATAAAGTAGTAATGAAATTTTTTAAAAAATCAAAAATGTTCACACTTTTTTCACCCATGTGGAGTCCACCTTGTCAAGAGAAATATCTTTGCTAGGAATGACTGAACCTCTTCTGTTCCTGGTTTTACAAATGGCATTTTTTCTTTACCACGGTACCCACTATTTCCTACAACCAAGTGAAGGGACTTGACTTACATATGAGATAACTGAGGAGTGATCCAGCTCCAGACAAACTCAAATGGAAAGAACTGTTTTGGATATAAATGTGCTGGTCACACTGATACACTCCTGAGAACCAGGTCCCCTTTCAGAGGCATGAGAGAGCTTTATTGAGAAGTGTAACTTTATTTAACTTCAACTACAGAAACCTTGGCCATAAGACTTTGCACAGCCCGCAATGCTGCAGTTGATGATGACCAGATTTCGGTTGCTCTCCTGTAGCAGCTCTCTCCCCTCCATGGCAATGCTTCAGAGCATCTCCCTTAATGAGTTACTTGGGTAAAAACAAGTTCAAGCCGTTGCCTAGTGAGAGGAAGTTAATCTGCTGTTAGATATCAATCCTTCTGCATAATTAGTGACTGTCTCTTGATGATATAAATAGTATTATTAATTACACTGATATTAATACTGCCACTAACATTATAAGGTTTCATTATGGATACAAATTGAGTTTGCTGCAGGATCACAAGTCCTTAACAGAAGGAATTTGCAAATCAACCTTCTCCGCTTCCCTAAGTAGGACACAGAAATGTATACTACAGTGGGGTTTTTTTAAATTTTCAGTCCATCATCACTTTCTTTCCCTGGACAAAGGCTCCGGGCAGACCAACATTGAGGTGTTATGCCCCACCATCACTGTGAAAGGCTGCGACTTGTCTCTGTTTTGAAATCAAGTGAGGGAAGGGTGCACTCAACACAAACTATGAGACATTAGGAAAAACCAGAGTGCCAAATACCCAGTAGATGTTTCCATGCATTGCTAACATGAGCAATGAGATTCTATTTAATTTGCCCTCAAGACATTTGTTGGTCCTATTTATTTGAGCAGACAAACAGGCCAGCAGCTGGTGTGGCAGAATCTCCCTATCTCACCTCCTTCCCTTTGTCCATTTCCATATATTTAAATTCCCCTAATAAGTTGGGCAGACACTAGAAAACTGTATGCCTCTCTTTCCTACCCAAGCAAAGCAATCTCAGAGCTTCAGTTTACATAAATACTCAAAAGCAAAGCTGCTACTCTCTCCTCTTTGGTCACCCCGAGTAAAAAAGTCCTATAAAGATTACTGGTTTGTCACATTTACTGTCAGGTCAGAAATTCCTGCTTCTAACAATATTTCACTGTATTTACCAGATTCTGCCTGCGGCTCTAACTGGAAGCAGGCACAAAGTAAACAAACTCTTTGGCACTTGCAGAGATTGGTGAGGTGGGAGAAACTGCCCACCCTCAGAGAGAAACAAAGGAAATCTCATTAATATCCATGTCTGCGGGGAGGCTGGGGTTCTGTTTCTTTGGATTTAGTCATTAATCTGTTTTTATTACTTTCATTAATATTGTCATCCATGCTTCTGCTACTTTATACTTTACCAAATTAATTAATGCTAAAGATTAAAATGCAGCTGCCTAAAACATCTTACTAGGATTCAAGGTGAAAAAAAGATTCTAGAAATAAAGTTTTATGAAAGAACCAGTCTGAAAGAACTGGTCAAGCAACATTCTTAGATGTCAGAAGTGAGATGATCTTCAGAAAGGACTGTGATCTCCAGAATTTCTCATTTGTGAGGCAGATTAGACAAAACAAAGAAAAAACAGCAGATCTCTTTTTGTGCTTAAAAACTGTTTAAATAATATCCATACTTGGACAGTATTTTATTTGGGAACATAAAAACACAAAGGACCCTAGACCAGTATGCAATCAATGGGTTGCTTTGCCTTCTGCCTAGGAATAACAGACCCCCAGAGCGAAATCCCCGGGGTCCTGCACGGCTGAGCGGGCTGGAAATTGCAGATGGAGCTTCCAGGCCCACGTTGCCGCTGGCTGGCAGCCCGGCTGGGATTAATCAGAGGCTATCACCAACCCTTCGCTGCTCGGTGACTCAGGGGTTGGTGTAAGCACAGACATTTGAATTCATGTAGCTCATAAAATAAAACTGTGCCTCTAATTACCATTTGCAAGCATGCATTTTGTCATAGGCTGTTAGGAAGTTGTAGATCTCAATGCAATGAACATTACGGCAAAAAATATTTTGGGGCTTTTGAAACCTCATAAAAACAAGGGTTTATAATCATACTTAATATCAAAAACTCAACCTTCAGAGATCAAAAATTGTGAGATGGGTGGTTAAATAAGGATCAACCCATATACTGCACTTAAAAACCAGTTGTACCTAGGAAGAACGAAATTAGAATTTGTGAGGCCATTCTACTAGAAGAATTTGCCATCCATTTGAACTATTAATGAAACATTACAACCGTGAGTTGCTCGAGGGGGTGGGGGAAAGAAGAATAATAAAAACAAAAATGCTGGGGAGAGTGCTAAATGCATAAATTGGCATATTCGTACCCAATTCCATTCTTTTTATCTTTCTGAATTAATTCGCTCTTCATAAAAAAAAATAATACCAGCCTCAGAGAGAGCTGCAGACATACAGAGGATTTCAGGCCACGACGCAGAGTAGGTGGGTACTGCCTGGGTGGTGTCAGTCTGCGTGAGCACGGGAGCAAGGGAGCGGGGGGACCGTCCCGCCGAGGGCTCTGCGGGAACGCCTGCGTCCTGACCTGCCCTCCCATCCCCACGCTCCCCTCCGACAGTGAAACTGCTGCATGGAAAAAACATTATTATCACCTTGTTCACCCGCAGGACTGCGCTGCACAGCCTGCCGTCTGAAACACTGACTAATTGGAAAACCGCCATCCACAGAAATTAGCTGTTGCTTTTTCTTGCTGCCTTTGCAAGAGTTCACACGAAGGCAAGCGTTCCTCTGATGAAAGGGAGGTGGCTTTATTTTAGCTCACTAAGAAAGCAGGGATGCAGCAAAGGTGTGCGCAGCAGGCTGCAGGTGCCCCCACCCTGCATACATAATGCACAGCAGCAATACAGGACACTAACAGCATTAAGGATATTTTCCATACTAACAGCCCCGTGCAATCTGGTAGGAAAAATGGGAAAAAACTGAGAACAGAGTAGGGAAACAAAATAGGTGATTGAAAAAACTGACAGAAACACTTGAATTTGATCAGTTACCTACTCAGGTGAAATTAATACTGTAAAAATGATCCTTTGCCTACAGTACATTAATTCCATGCTGTGGATCTCATCCAGAGGCTCACAAGCCATGCTCGTGAAGTTAACAGGAGATGTGATATTTACCTTTAGAGACAGAATTTAGTCCTATCATATTAACGCTTTGGTAGAAGTAGTTGCATAGTCTATCTCTGTGTATCAAAACGAGCAACAGTTTTTACTAATAATACACATGAGTGAGTACAAATGTATGTGTAGGGACATTTTGAACTGCAAAACAGCTGAGCTGGATGACAATGTTGCACAGTCACAACCTCAGGAGTTTAAAAAAAAAAAAAGAGAACAAAGATCAGAATGATGGTCTTTGCAGCTTTAATTTAATACCTTATAGCCTGAAATTACAATATTCCCATCTGGAGTCAAATGAGAGGTCTGTGGCATAGCCAGGCACGAAGTCCAACTAGGCTTGTTTTCTTTTTCCAGCTTTTTTCTTCTGAACACAAGAGAAGGCCCTTTGAGCTCCCTTGAGTTATGTACCCACCCTCAGGCACACAAGGCACCGCAAGGTGGGAATCTGGCACCCACAGATCTGCTGTCACTTCTAGTGCAGCAGCTTCCCTGGACACAACCCAGAGCACGTGGTGCCCTGGCCAGGCTGAACGCAGGAGTTCCTCCTTAGCCATCCCAAAAACTACACCAAAAAACCCCTAAGACAGTTTGTATTCCAAACAGAAGACAGCTGGCAGTGTTTGACTTCAAAACAGCAAACAGCCTTGTGTTTGCTAGGATTTTACCTCAAGCTAATCAATTAATTGGAGTTAAGTACTCTGAGACGTTACACATCCCTCTTCTCCTAATGAAGAGGCCACCGCCGCCAGCCAGGCTCTGCACACAGTCCACTCACGGTTCCCTGCCCCTCCGACGTGCTCAGAATTATAAGCTAAGGAAATCAAGAGGACTTCAATTGAATCCAGAGGGTTTTCAAACCCAAACACTCAAGCACTGCGAAGCCTTTGGATCCATGGAGCTAGGGAATTGCAAAACTTTATTACTGAACCAAATCTTGGAGGTTTTATCCTGTTTGGTGCCTCTTCCCTATGAGCTGGAGTTTGGCAAGAGCATGCAGGAAGTCGCCAAGATTTGCTTCATTACAGCGGAACCTTGCAGAGCAGGCATACACATGGAAAAGGACTTTGGGTCCAAGTGGCTGTTAGTAATAAGTGATGTCAAGTGATCACTCTGACGTGTAATTATTAATAATAAAAAATAACGCCATCTCACAGCTCATATATGAGGCTTTTCATCCACAGTTTAAACAACTCCACGCACTAGTCACGATTATTACTAACATTTTCAAGGAGTAGGAAAATTTCGCTGCTAGGTGAAATAATTTGCCCATCTAGTTGTCAGCAGCAGAGCTAAAGGCAAAGCCCCAGACTGGCATTACTAAACCATGCGTCCTCCTTTTAAGGTTATACCTCTAACCATGATTATCCCTCTGTGTAGACATACCTGAGCTGCCTGTTGCTGTCGCCTAGGAGAGTTTTTCCTCCTTTCCCTCCCTTTTGATCTCTTCCCTCTTGCTGATCCGTGGTTGAAGCAATCCGTGTGCTTCGGCTGGGGGCAGCCAGGTGAGCCCAGTCCTGCGCATCGGATGCACAAGCTCGACCGGCTGGTGCTGCCCAGGAGCCCTTCGCCCAGGGCTCAGCGGGGAGCCACGGGGACAGGACTGGCAGCGAGAGGCAGTGACAAGCACCGGGGACCGTCACCTCTTCCACCGGCGAGACAGGATCCAAAAGAGGATGTGTCTATCTGCCGTGGAAGCCTCTGTTCTCAAACCTTCAGTATCACATTTTATAAATATTTTAAGCAGTGAGACTATTACCATACAGTGCACTTAAAGGCATTCAGAAGCTGTCAAGAGATTTCCTTCCCCTCACTGCCTCCTCTCAGACTTGACTGTGATCTATGTCTTGCAGGAGATTTTCAGCCACTTTGATTAAATACTTACACTATCCATCTCTGCACCAGAACTGAGTCCTTGGCTAATATTTTGACTGTCAATTTTGCCTCCTATTTTTTTTTCTATAAAATTTACTATCTTTTTTCATTGATTTACCTCATATCATATTTTCAGTTTTCTTTCCCACTGTTATTTTAACAGCATTATTGATTCAAATGGATACAATAAATCCTTTTCAAAGGAATATGGTTCCTGTTTCAGATCAAATCAGAATACTGAGCCAAGTTAATTGTCTTAAAAGTTGAGGTTAGGATCACTAAACAAAAGCCTTTTTATGGGGTCAGATTCTGATCACAGATTTAATGAGACTTGCATGGTATGAGACAGGACAAATTTGGCCTTTAACATTTACATTTCTGCAATAAACCTTAGCAATTAGTATTTAAATAGCAGTAGCAATATGCACACTATTACTTACTGTGAAGCCTTCAGGTATCTTCAAACCTTTAACATAGGATAGTTTTCCTATAAAAATCTTTTTGTAACCTTGAGGGACTGGATAAAAACATAAATAAAATATTTAAAATACCTTTCTGTGGAGAACACCGATGTTATTTATTCCAAGCCATCCCATGTCCGAAACCCTGAAAGCTGATGTCCATGTGTTTGAGAGTTATATAATTTCCATATATATTTGAATTTTATATACAGGCTACATTAGATTGCCAATATTGAGCCCTGTGATGACAGGGATACAAGATGAACTTGTTACAGCAAAAAGGCCAGAAGAGAGTCTATCCTGCCTCTATAACTAACTCATTTAGAACAAGCAATATCCACTGCAATGATGCAGCAAGCATTGCTGGTAGGGAAAGAGAGAATCTGAGGAAGATAAACGATTTCCAAAACATCCTGCTTTGCTGGGAAGCATACCCACTCAGAGCTCAGAAAGTGATGTTCTGGGCAACTTCTGGGCAACAAATGCAACCTGTAAACCAGGGGAATTGCAAATGACCCCACTCACAGAAGGGCCAGAGTGTTTCACTAACGAATGCCAGGACAGCTCCTCGTTTTTCCTCTGACAGTCCCCAGAGGGAAAGTCTTCTGGAGAGGCAAAGTCAGGGTTCAGAAAAAATATTTTTGAGAACATACTCGTTGGAGAAACTCATTAAACCTGCAAAATCTGCTAGCACAGTCTCTGTCAAACAGTTAAAGTAGCACTTCCTTCACCAAATACCTCTTCAAGCACGAAATAACTTAAATCTACACCTCTCATCCCACATCAGGCTTACACTGCATTAATTCATTGATATTACACCCAAACTTAGAATTAGGACCCTTGATCTCCTGTGCAGTTTAAACACTAGCTACATATCAAGTTTCACCTGGACTCACCCCAAACTAGAAAAACAATACTTTTTTTTTTGTAGCACACTTAACCACATGCTCTTTTTCCTGTCTGATTTTCTTCATTTATCTGTGTAAGTATGAGGTCTTATTATGCTGTTTATAAAGATTAATGGCAGTAAAGATACTCCAAAGATATTTTCACTTCTTGTCTCTTTGTGCCCAGGTACATCCAAGTTAGGCATGGGCTTAAAATATTAAACACAGAAGCCAAGAAACCTACCTCTGTGTGTAATGAGACTCATACGATAAATGCTTTGCTGAAATAGAACTGTTTGTCTTTTTTTTTTTTTTTTTTACAATGAAAATGTTATAGCTTGCCACTCACCCTCTTCTAGATTGCCACAACTTACACTGCGGCTCAATTTTGATTCTGGTTCCCTGTGTCCTTGTCAGGAGCTCCTGTCATGCAGCCTCAGAAAACAGGGCAAGCAAAGCAATAGGCAACAGCATAGAGCAATACATGCTATAGGGAGGAAGCTGGTATTGATCGTTAATGCATCAGCAAGACATAAAGGGCCAACAATTTGTGGTTCAGTGAAAGTGTTCATTCCTTTCACTTTTATTCCCTGTGAGCATCTTCCTTTCCCCTCCTCCACTTCCTCCTGCTACCCACTGTTAAGGCTTTCAGAGCCATAAACTCAGTGGTATGTGTTTGAACCCATCATTTATACGGGGTGATAATTTGGGGCATCATCATTTGCAGAGGCAAAAGTTCACCCACAAAAATGTAGGCTGGGGTTTGGTATTTGATCCTGCTATGCAGAACTTTGTCTAATTTCTGCTTTATATCATATATTATTTGAAGTTACTTTGAGGGTGAATCAGCTCCCCTCAGCCTTTAGACTTGACAATTTTATGGGTCAACGAGCGACTCTCTTCAGAGAGCCTACGAAAATTCATTTCTTTACTGCAGTGTGCCTTAGCATGGATAGGGATGTTCAACTCTGAAAAGCAGATAGGAGCCGGAAATCAGAACCACACAGCTCTATTTCTATGAGAAGCTGAAATATTTACTTTCAAATGTGGGTATTTAGTTATTTTGTTCTTTGCTACAAAGCAATAAACTTCTCGCAGCTTGAGGTTGGGTAACTGCCAAACACCAAAGATGAGGATTTGATACAAAGCTAGACTGATGCTAAAGATCGGGGGTCAGAAAAAACAGTGCAAGCTGAATCCTATAAAACCTGTTAGTGTCTCTTTTTAGTTTCCCTCTTAAGATAAAACATATAATTTACTAACAAAGCTAAGGTTTTACTCTCCTTGGAAAGACAAGTGATATACTAGTAGGAGAGCAAGCATTTCTCTTCACTCTCATGCCGCGCTACCCCCAAGCCAGGCACAGCCCCAGCCCAGGTTCACTGCTGGCAGGAGAGTTACATGAAACAGAGCAAACACAGCTTGAGTTACAAGAAACAGGCTGAGCAGGAAGTCATAGAGATGGAAAAAAAACTGGTTTTGACTTGTAAACTGAATAGATTTGATACAGAAGTGGTAGCTGGGGAATAAGAGACAGAAGCCTAGTGTTGGTGCTTTTACACTCTGTGTTTTGACCATAATAAACTTTTTAAAAATAGGTTTTAGATGTTTTATGGTTATCTGAAACTTTGAGAAAGAGATCTGAAGGAAAATCACTCAGAATTGCAATCAAAACTGTCAGGCCCAGACTTGTACTATGTGGTTCAAATGCCAAGACAAATGTGAGATGTTGTTATAAAACCAAGATTTTCAAACTTTGCTTGTGGTTTCGTGGGGTCATCTGAAGATATCTGGGAAGGCAGGTTTGTAAGACCACATTTTACTCCATGCTAATGCTCCTGTACCCAGAGAGACACCCCTCAGCTCTGCCATGGAGAGGAACGCAGAGCTGTTTGTCTGCCACTCGCTTATAAAACAACCAGTATTTTTAGAAATCTCACTCACAAAAAATGCTGCTCCTCAACTTGTGAAAAACCAAAAGATATCAGCGGCTGGAAGCTGCCCAGAAGGAAAGGAGGAATTGGCTTTCCTAATTCAAAGAAAAAGTTTCTTAACAATTGCGTTCCAGTACCGACCAAAAGCCACTGATAAACCAGATCACATTAAATCACTGACTTCAGGGTTATGCCTGCAGGGAGTACAACACACTGACTTTGGGCTGAAAATATCAATACTTCTTTTTTTTTTTTTTTTTTTTTAATCTGAAGGAGACAGAGGGTAAAGGGTGTTTTGAGAAAATATTTTCCTATGCACTGGCAATTTAATTCCCTGACGTGCAGATGTAAGCAGGGATGGGAAGGGTTAGGTGCCGGGAGATCTTATCGTTTCCCAGTCCTGGTTCCACGCCCACCCCAGGGCGGCTGAATTACAAAATCTCCCATTTGTTATAAATTTCAACCTCCTGTTTTTTCTGTCGCTCTCTGTAGCACATAGGAGCATTTTAATGTGTGCAATCCTTAAATGTCAGTATAATGGAAAGCAGATGAGTCTTTTATGACAGCAATTTTTCACTCGCTTTTCTTGCTAAAACTATGCAGCGGGAATAAAAAAAGATTTAGACGGTGAAAATTGTGGTTTAAATCAGACACCGCACTAATTCTCCTTGCTTTAGCCATGTGAGGCACACAAGCATATTAAGGCATCTGCCTCCTTTCAGACTGCTCTGATGCAAACAAAACTTATGAAGTTGAATGAGAATTCCTCATTAGTGTTGCCCAACCTTTCTGCTAGTCAAGCTTTGTTATGAACTTAATTACAGGGTGCTGTTACATGCTACAGCACTCCCTGGGAACTGCACAGGACACTTCAGATGAGTGACAGTGCATGGCCAGGGAGTAATGCATCGCAGGGTATAACAAGGTGAAGGAAAAGCAATTTTTATCCAGTTCCTCCTCCTACCTTGCTTCTAGAATTTTGTACATGGCACTTGCACAGCCTGCAGAAAGAGCCAAAGATTTAATGAGCATTTGAAAGTTAAATAATTTGTAGATGTGACTGTTCTGAAGCGTCTGGTTGCAGAGCGCCAAAAAAAGATATGTCTCTGTACACAGATGAAGCTGAACCACTCTACACTTACCCGAAAATCTCTTCAGAAAGTACGGGAAATACCAATTGAGCCAGATATGCACCACATTTAGGAAGGTCACTGTCTAAGGATATGTTCTTGTTACATGTGCAAATGGATGAAGATATCTGAAGTTATGAGGAGAGTATAAAACAGCATTAAGAGGTGGACTAAAGTTATTGCAACTATACAAGAAAAATAAATGGATGATCCCTTGTCCAAATATAATATTTAAGGAGGTAAGCTAATGATCTTTCTTCGAAAATAAATCAAAGTAACTTCATTTTAGAGTACTGTAATTCTTTAGTTTGTGTTAAGTTTTGTTATTTAATGTTTTTCATTGAGAAAAAAAGCTGTAATCCACCACAGAGAAATTTAAATAGTTCCCTTCTTCAAGGACATGCAAAACTTGTTTTGTGTGAAAAAGTAAAAAAAAACCCAAACAACTCACACAAAACCCCCCACCTTCTTATGTGCATGCAGCAGAAATCTCAGTATGCATACATGTCTGCTTGAAACTTTGTAGTATGTAAGAGCTTATCTCAAACTGTCAAATAGCATCTGGACATCCAATGTGAAGGCTACCAATATCTGAATCTCTGTGTATCATCTACCTACTGCATAAGTAAATGAAACGTATATTTTCTTTCCAACCTTTTGAAAACTTCTCTTCAAGCATTTAGCTACTGTATCATGCTGTTATCCAACTGTATAATAGTAAAGCCTTAAGGTATTTCTCATGTCAGGCTGGAGGCAGCACAGAGGTCTAACTTTAAAGCAAGCATATAAGAAATACAATTAAAAGCAAAAAAGACACTCAACAAAAAAACCCCACAACCCTCCAACGTATGACGCCTGGTGTTGTCAGCTTAGCTCTGATCACAGCAAAATGCAAGGTAATCTTCTCCATAGGCCAGATGCTGACTTGTGAGCATCATCTGAGATGCTTTTCTTCTGGCTGGACTAAGGCAGGATCCACTCTTCTGGTGGATGTGAGAACGACTGCCTGCAGCGAGTGCTCATGGGGAGAGAGTTTCAGCTGTACCTTGCTCATATCTGAAGACCTCTCTAGCTCATCACAAGTGGTGAGATACAGAAGGAAGATAGAGCTGTCACTATTTTAGGATCTAAACTTACATCCCTTTTTCAAAAGTTTGTGAAATATGCCTCAAGTAGTTACATCCATTATCATTAAAAATGGGAACTGGCTCCTAAATCGTCATGAATAATCTTTTAAAATTCAACTCTGAGACTAAGACCATTTAGCTGAATTAAAACAAGTGACCCACAAATACCTGTGCTAATGGGCCTTAAGTGTTTCCCTAGCTGATAAAAACCAGCTCCAGTTTTTCTGACTGTTCCAGAGCAAGGCTGCTTTGGCCAAGGAACACGACCTCAGACTAAACCTGTGTTTGTGGATGTTTAACATCTGTTAGAACTAGACCCAACCTGGTAATAAGCTGTTCATGCCTTGTCCTTCTGGAGCTCATCTGGCTTTGATCAAAGGATACAAGACTACTGTCTAGGAGATGTCTAGTTTGTGTAAGATAAAGTCAGAGGCAACTAATCGCAACTAAAGTGTGCCTCCTAAATCTACCACTGGGGAGAATCATCTCTCCGTGATTCAGAGGGATCCTCAAACACCGATAATGCATCAAGTCTTGGTTTTGTTCTGTTCCTCTGACCAGGCCACTTACACTTACTGCTGTTTGGACAGTAAACGACCCATAAAGGACTTCAGCTACAGGTTTCATCACTGCCACACAAATACTGCATCCAAACAGATGCGTAAACACTGTAGGCCTAGAAAACATGATCTTCAGATTTCAAATATATTCTGAAATAAAAGCAACAGGATCAGGATTTGATCCTGGGTTTCCAACCTGTCTTTTCACCCACACTCACCTAAGATTTCACTGTGCAGAAGAGCAGTTGTGTTTCCAAGACTTGCTACTTTTTCAGCAACATAAGGTGAAATGACAAAAAAATCATCTTAGTTTTTCTACATGCCTAGAAAGATATTTGTCACGAAGTTACGGTCTTTGAGAAGAACCAGACAGGAGCTGCTTTCTTCATGCACTGCATGAGGGAAACCTGCTCAAACACCTCTGCCTCGCAATATTCACATGCTGTCACACAGGGGCTAATAGTGTTTAGAGGCCAGTTTGCAGGGCTTTCCCTGTCCGTGGACTCACATACAAAGAAATTACATTCTAATTACACCAGTCCTCCCTTCAAATGAACTGGACTAAACCTGGCTGGGAGACACTAAGGTAGCACAGCTGTGATACGCAGCCTGGGATTCATGAGCTGTGTGCAGCTCTTGCAGGGGGCTACAGCCTGAAACCAGCAGCAAGGTGATGCTGACACGGGGACCGCTCAGTAATCCCAGCCCTCAGCCATGCAAGGAAACACGTTCACAGCGGACATAGCTGCCAAGGTAAAACTACCTGTTTGCCCATGACCTGCAGCAAAGAAAAGCCAACAGGATGCTGAGTTGCATCAACAAGAGCATCACCAGCAGAGATAAAGAAGTCATTATCCCACTCTACTCAGTGCTTGTCAGGCCACACCTGGAATACTGTGTTCAGCTTTGGCCCCCACTATGCCAAAAAGATGTGAACAGGGTCCAGAGAAGGGCCACAAAGATGAGCAAAGGACTGGGAAGCCTGCTATGTGAGTCAAGGCTGAGAGAACTGGGTTTGTTCAGCCTTGAGAAAAGGCTTAGGGGAGACCTTATCATCGTGTTCCAGTATTTAAAGGGTGGCTACAAAAAAGATGGAGACTCCCTTTTTACAAGGAGTCACGTGGAAAAGAAGAGAGGTGATGGGTACAAGTTACTCCTGGGGAGATTCCAATTGGACACAAGAGGAAAATTTTTCACAGTGAGAACAACCAGTCATTGGAATAATCTCCCCAGGAAGTGGTGGATTCCCCAACATTGGACACTTCTAAGATTCAGCTGGACAGGGTGCTGGGCCATCTTGTCTAGACCATGCTTTTGCCAAGAAAGGTTGGACCAGATGATCCTTGAGGGCCCTTC
The DNA here is from genome assembly GCF_034638445.1 of Ciconia boyciana. NCBI lineage: Eukaryota > Metazoa > Chordata > Aves > Ciconiiformes > Ciconiidae > Ciconia > Ciconia boyciana. The sequence goes on from NC_132947.1 coordinate 8,999,152, forward strand.
CAACCTGGTATTCTATGATTCTATGACCTTGTTAACCACCCAGTGTGAGACCCCAGAGAGATGCTGTGGTCTCCCAGCTGTTGGATATACCTGAGCACGCATCTTGTGGCTCTCCAGCACATAAAAGCTTTGCTCGTAGATTCATAGGCTCAGCGAGGTGATGGGGACATTGTGTGATTCTCAGTCAGACTTGTAACAAGGTCACTGGACGTGGATGGACTCTCTTCTTCCCTCTGGGCTAACTAAATATAGGCCTGGCTGCCTGCTGTCGCTACAAAAAAGGTCTTCAAAAACTCTTGCCGAGGTGGCCAAAGCAATCAGGAAGTCCTGAAAGGGGTTGCTACGAACCCTAGGCTTGTTTCTTCTAAGGCCTGCCACTTTACTTGTTGTTAATCAGTTACTAAATAAAACCCACCCTTTCCTATGTTCTGTTTACTCGAAAGAACCAATGAAGTAACTTTAAGAGGTGGTTTAACCCTTTAGGTAATCATCTAAAGTAGTTGTAATTAAAAATCTGCCTGTAACTGAACAAATCAGCATCAATACTTCAGGCTTCGAGGGAGAACAGGACTCCCTTGTTGCTTGATAATTTGAAGATGGCTGACAAATGAATGTCAGAAAGTTGAATAGATGATCCCTCCAACATAGCATTTTTTAATTTACCCTGCCTTGTTTATGAATAAGATCTTCACGGCACTGAGCCACCTAAAGCAGCAGCATTATTCAGCTGCACAATTGGAACAAAACAACAAACAGTTCAAATTAATTCTATATAAAGGCAGAACAAATTGTGTCATTTGCAACACAAATGTGATTTCAAGCTTCATTAGCATCTTCTTTAAGGTCTAGTGCCTCAGTAGCACGATAGAGTGATGCTTCCCAAGCTCCTAGACATGTGCCAAACACCCCGCCACTCCGTAGTTCCTTCTGTCAGGGAATAAAACAGAGAAATACAACAAGCATCAAAAGCCAACAGTGGTAACATAACTTGCTTTGCTCCGATTTGGAACTAAACCCCAAAGGCTAGCTTTCATTTTAGCAGAGTAAATTCCTGATGAACCCAAACATTGCCATTTATTCTGCCTTTGCTTAAATAGCTTCCACTGCAGTGAATGTGGATGAAATTGTGCATTAACTTCCTCAAAAACAATCCAGACCCCTATGAGCTTTCTTCCACTCTCAGGAGCGTAAATGAAATCAGATACTGAGAAAAAACTTTGCAAAAATGGAAATATGAGACAAGAGCTCCAGTATTTGACTGCTCCCACCTTGTTCTGCTTTTCTTCTGGGCACCGCTTGTGCTTACAGCACGAAGGCCAAATTCGGCTCCACTGCATGGGAGCACAGCAATGAACGGTGGGGTTATGGCCCTGGGACCTGAGCAGGGATGGGAACATCAAAAGTGTATGGCAAGAAAAACCAATGTGCTTGTGGCAGGGTTCATCAGTGCAGGTACAGCATTGGTCCAGACCTCTCAACGTACATGGGTGGCTCCATAGGAGGACACTTGATGCCTACATAATATATAGTCTGTCTGATATTGAGTAAGTACATTTAATAGAAGATATGGGAACAAACTACTGATAGATATTTTGGAAACACAGTATCAGAGATATCTAAAGGCTACTTACAGGGGAAACTATATTGGTTAAGTTGGTTTGTGTATTCAAGACAATATGATTACACCAGAGTAGCCTTCGACGAGGATACCTGACGTATAAACCTCCATGTAATAGAGGTATTTTCGTGGACTTGTTTAATTTTATTTGCATAACTGGAGAAGTCTTCCCTTGCAGGCAACCCCTCCAAGGACGGTTGAAGACTATAGAAATACCAGTGTTTTGACATAGCAGTCCACTAGAGGTCCTGCTCAACTCAAAAGGATCTAAACCTCCCTCAGTTAAATGTGATAAAATGCAAATGAAAACATGCCCAAATTGTGCACACAGACTGGATACAGAGATGCATATGCTAAATTTAGGAAATGCAAATATACGTCTGATTCATATGTCCAGTGACTGCCGGCGCAGGAATAAATCTGCTAGTTGGCTAAGGCCAAAGCAGCTGCAAGGTAGCCAAAACACTGACTGTTGACCAGTCCATGTACATATTCACACCAGCTGCATGCACAACTGAATAAACACCTTTTATCAAATCAGGCTCTGTACTATTGAAAAAGAAAGCTGAATATGCCTGGTACTGTCTTCTCTCTTAAATCAAAATCTTACCTTGGGTTCACGAAACAGTTTGCCAAGGTTCAGCACGGGGCTGGTGAGAACCCATCTGGCATTCAGGAGTCTTGCATGAAAATGAGTGAAGATAGCGCGTCTATCAGGAGTCAGACACTGGCAGGAAGCGAGATGTGAAAACCAACCTCTGCTGGCGATCCCAGAATAGCTGGGTGTGAGTCGAAAGATAGCGGATGCCACCAGCTACCCAGCTAAGGCAGAAGGTGCCTTCAGTGAGGCTGAAGCACACAAATAAAAAGTTGGTTGCACAGCACACCGGGAGCATTTCTGAGAGAACAAAAACTCTGAATGGGGAAATACAACAGGGATTATATCCACAGATAAATATGTGCCCTTAGATGGCATGTTGGACTCAGATTAGCAGGGCTGGAGTTCAGCCACTTTAGGAGCTGATGTGTCCCCTTTCAACCATCCACTTTTTGGAAAAGTGACCCGTGGTTGTTTTTCCCATGGGGAGCTGTGGAAAACCAAGTGGGCAAGTGGGGTGAGTGGCAGTGGACTGGGGTGCGAGGGTGCATGGCAGTCGCTCACTGTTCTTTCACAACCCACTTTAAATCTTTCTCTGACAGTGGTAGGGCAGAACAGCTTTACTCAGCTCCTGTTTTGCTCTTTGAGTCATATCTTTTTATTTTATTGACAAAAGCAAGTTTTCCACCTTCTCAGCACTGCAGAACCAACACAGGGAGCAGATTCCCCTGCATGCATCACGAAGACGCAGCACAGCTCTCGTTGCCAGTAGCTTTTTCTGAGGAATGGCAGATGCAGACAAACAAATACCAGCTGGTAGAAAAATCAAGTCCTGATGTCTCATCTGAGGCTTGATTTTTACCTCCTCATTTGAGAGGTCTCCTTTAAATCAACACAAGAGGCCTTCCAAAGCTGCACACACGCCATTGCTCTAAAAACTTCTATAATCATATGTTGTGAACAGACATGAGTCATGAGCAAAATTCTGAAAGCCAAAAAGGCTTTAAAATTAATCTAAGTAATCATCACATTACCATCAGTGCTGCCTAAATCCTTCCTATAACTCACTTTGGCATTTTACAGAGAAAGATAAGGGACATAAAGAGTCCAACTGGCCAAGCTACCTTAGCCTATAGGTGGGGATATGGGAGGAGAAAAGCAAAACAATACTGAGGGTTAGCTGAAAATGATCCGGTGACCTCGAGGAAGGGAGAGGTGGGGAAAGTAGGGGAAAAAGAATGAATACTTTTTTCCCCAGAAAATGTTTGTCTACCTTGAAACCTAAGCATCCAAACAAGGAGGGGCAGAGGGGAAAAATAGCAAACCATAAAAATTCAAGGTTGCATTTTTTTGGATAAAAGATGTCGCCCCCGCCCCCCCCCCCCCCCCCCCTTTCTATTTTCATGGCATTTATTTGGCCTGCTAAGTAAGCTATACCCAGAGCCCCTGAGAGTCTGCAAAGCTGTGGTTACAAATCCAGCTGCAGCCCAGGACATGATTTTATGCAGGGTTTTGGCATGGCCTCACTCTTCTGCAGGAGCCTCTATATCAGAAACATCCACTGCTTCCCAGCTCTTGGTAATAGCATATCATATCCTCCTGCTTACAGTCGAGACAACTTTGCATCCTAATCAGAGGAACATCGTACAGCAGAGTCAAAACAAAAGAAATAGCAGGAACCGAGAAGGACAAAGGCCAGAAATTTATCAGTTTTGGAGCTTTGTCTGCAATAACTCAGGAAGAAGGTCGCAGAGGGAAGAACCCTATTAAGCTGAGCTGACCTGAGCAAAGCCCAGTGTCTACAGGCAGAAGATGAAAAAAGGACGGGGGAATTGTTAATACCATAACCACAGCCCTCAGAACTGGAGGTGAGGGGGTACAAGGCCTGCAGCAAATATGGGAGAAATTTGAGATTCAGTAGGTGCTGCTCTCCCACACAAAGTCCTTGCTGTGTATTTTCTGATAGAAAATAAAGTCTCTCATATATCACTTCTAACTTCCATAATGTATCAATATGAACACACACCATTGCTCCATAAAGTCCTATGGAAACAGGTCACAATCTTCTTGTCAGATCATACCTAAAAGGCACTATATATATATTTATTTCCATCTATTTATATAGCCTCCATCACCATAGTAACTTATCCTTCTGTTAATACTACATGATATCATCCTTTATTCAAGAGAGATAAAATACTGTTTTTCCACTATCAGCACTCAAGTTTACTGCACCATTTTCACAAGTGATTTCAAGAGCACATCATGGGTTGCCAAATTCTGCGCTACCGGTGATGCCTGCTGATTATTTTGGCCTGGGGTAGGAGCGGAGAAAGGAAGCTCTCCTCCAACAGGACATCAGAAATAAGACTGCACTGGAGCACAGAAAAGAGCAATATTAATTATTGCATTCTGTTTCATCTCATGCCAAATCAACTGCTCTAAATATTGGATTTTTTTCTAATGCTTAAACTAAAAAAAAAAGGCAAGAGAGAGAATCTGAGTCCAAAGAGAGGCTGCAGGCACCAGTTGCTGCATGTAATCACTGAAAGCTGTAGTGCTGTAACTATATTTCTGATTATGTTTCAGTTCTTCATTATTAAAAATGGGCTGCAGTTGATTCATAGTTTTGCTGCAATCAGCTGAAACCCAATTACCATCACAGCACAAACCACTTCTGATGCGGACTCTCAGACTGCCAGGAAGAAATACTTCTGTATTTCTAACGCACTGATTTTCCCCAGTGGCAAATACGACTCATTTGTTTACACAGTTTGGGAATTTTCTACAAAACTTTGTACAACTAAAAACTACATGGACAATTATACAGGGCCCGGACTACTCAATGGAGCTGGATTTTTCCTCTTCAGAGAACTTTAATTTGACATTGACCATGGCACTATGTTGCAGCATCACCAAAATATAAATCTTTCCACCACGGGAAGCTTGCCGCTGGCCTCCTGCAGTAGAAGAACCCACATGGCCCTACCCCCTACCCGTACCCTGCAGATCTAAATCCTACTCTCTCCTGGCTTTCTCTCATTTTTCAAGTCAAACCTGTTCTCCCACCAATTTTCTTTAGAAACACCATGAGGTAGCAGCAGGGTGGGGAACAACGTTTATATTTTTGCCAGACATTCAGCATAAGCAGCGTGAGCTATAATGGCTTGTCACTCTGCCCATCTCTTTTTCCTTCCCTCCCTCCAACCTGTCACTTTTCTTTGGGATTGCCCACGCAAAGAACTAGGAAATTACTTTCATTTTCCCTGAATATTAGACAATTTCTCCATGCGTGTACTTTCAGTGGATTCTTCCTACAGAATTATAGCCCAAAGGGTGTTGGTAGGCAGAGACGGCCACACAGCTGAGACTGGGAGTGTCGCAAGAATCAACAAATCATTACACCAGTACTGTGTCCTACCTCTAATTATAGGCAATTTACATCCACTACATGTCTATATTTATGCCAAAATATAGCTCAGGTTAAGAAAGAAAAGAGATTTGTGCATCAGTTGAAGTTCGGGATGCAGCATACAGAAGCACGGGGAAGAGACAATGGCAGAACAGGGTTCTTGGGAAAGAGGCAGCAGGAGAGAAATAAAGCCACACTGCGTCTTTGTGTTTCTGTCCTTCTTCAGAGGTTGTCAGTGAAGTCATATCTCCATTGGCAACATCACAATCGTCTCCACAGCAACAAATGTGATGCTGCAGAACGCTGAAATATCTATTTTTAAAAAGGTAGGAGGAAAACACAAATGTGGAGCATGTAGGGGTTGAACAGCCACACAAGTCTAATGACTATAATGGGAGGTGCATAAAAATACTCACTGAAAAAGAAGCCGAGCAAAATCAGCTTCTGAAAATTTCTCCAAACGTAACATCTCCTGGACCCTTCATTACGTCTCGTGGGCAAAGATAGCAAAGAAGTCACCGAGGCAGCAATATTCTCCTACAGCTGGTATCACTGCCTCTCCTCTGAGATGCTCACCAGCCCCACAAAGCCAAGCGAGGCAGGTGCCAGGAGAGGTGCTGCACAACCATGAATGAAATACCCGAGCGTGTGACTCGCATAGTAAGAGGGACAGGCTTATGAAAGGACAAGTGTAAGCCTGTGTTTTACACTGTGTTAAAGTGCAATTACTTCTGAGAGGAAGACCATTTACCCTTAAAAGGACCTAAAAAGGATTTGCAACCATAAATTGTAAGGGGATTAAAGTGAAAGTAAGTTTATTTTCCAGCTCTGATCTAGATGTAGCAAGTTTGCAGATGACACCAAGCTGACGTTAGTGCGGTTGACATACCTGAGGGATGGGATGCCATCCAGAGGGATCTGGACAAGCTCAAGAAGTGGGCCCATGTGAACCTCATGAGGTTCAACAAGGCCAAGTGCAGAGTCCTGCACCTGGGTTGGGGCAACCCCCGGTATCAATACAGGCTAGGGGATGAAGGGATTGAGAGCAGCCCTGAGGAGAAGGACTTGGGGGCATTGGTGGATGAAAAGCTGGACATGAGCTGACAATGTGCGCTCGCAGCCCAGAAAGCCAACCGTATCCTGGGCTGCATCAAAAGAAGCGTGGCCAGAAGGTCCAGGGAGGAGATTCTGCCACTCTACTCTGGTGAGACCCCACCTGCAGTACTGCGTCCAGCTCTGGAAAGTACTGGTCCCCAGCACAGGAAAGACCTAGACCTGGACCTGTTGGAGGAGGTCCAGAGGAGGGCCACAAAAATGATCAGAGGGATTGAACACCTCTGCTATGAAGAAAGGCTGAGACAGTTGGGGTTGTTCAGCCTGGAGAAGAGAAGGCTGCGGGGAGACCTTATTGTGGCCTTTCAGTACTTAAAGGGGGCTTATAAGAAAGATGAGGACAAACTTTTTAGCAGGGCCTGTTGCGATAGGACAACGGGTAATGGTTTTAAGGGTAATGGTAGATTTAGACTAGATATAAGGAAGACATTTTTTACAATGAGGGTGATGAAACACCAGAACAGGTTGCCCAGAGAGGTGGTAGATGCCCCATCCCTGGAAACATTCAAGGTCAGGTTGGATGGAGCTCTGAGCAACCTGATCTAGTGGAAGATGTCCCTGCTCATTGCAGCAGGACTGGACTAGATGACCTTTAAAGGTCCCTTCCAACCCAAACTATTCTATGATTCTATGAAAATGCTGTAAGAAGCATTGCTGTTAGGTTTGTTTAGCTCTTGCTATAAATCCTAGGAAATTTCTGTTACGATTTGTATCATCCAAGGTTATGAAAACCTCTTCAGGTTAGCTGTTCTTGGAAACACTTCCGACATTTTGGACTGAAATCTTAAAAGAAGAACTCTTAAAATGCAAAGGTGCATGAATCTGAAATCTCATTGACTGGCTTTGTCCTAAATGTTTCTGCTCGTGTCAGGACTCACGAGTGGCTGAGAATACTTTCTCTTTAGCAGTCAGAGAGGGGGACACTTGAGAGAAAAGCCCCCCCTCTATTAATCCTTGAGAAAATAGCCTTGGTTTAAAACATGAGCTGCAAGTACCACGAATGTGGTGGTCTTCTCTAAGGCTGCAGCACCTTTGTCTGTGATGCACTTAATTCTTCCGTTTCTGAGACAACTCTCTTTAAAAGCCATTTTGTCATGAGGCCCAACAGGGCTTCCCACAACAGGGAGAGATGGTGCACCCTGTTCTCCTTCAGTCGCTCCTCTGCCATTCCTGAACTCCACCTAATTCTTTCTCATGCATGAAGAAAGCAAGCACGACCCTGGTAATCAGCAAGTGCATTGCTCGGTGGGATGGGTCCTTCCCACCACATCTGACAGCGTTTACTTACAAAAAGAGCCCAAATGCTTGAAAAATAAGAGCCTGGGGTAAGAACAGATTTGGGCAATTGAGTAGTGGCGATCTGTGATGCCTCCAAATCTCTTATATCACATTCTAGACAACATTGCTGTTCCCCACGTTTGTGAACTGCAAATTGTAATCAAATTTATGCAAAACACAATTCTAAAAAGACGAAAAAGCTATGTTCAAAATTTGTATAGGAAATATAGTACTGTAAATATTTTTAATTGGTGCTATGAATTATGCTGCTTGTGCTGTGCACTGCATATATTTTGAAATCAGTAGTTTATCACTGAAACTGGCTGATGGTTTCCACTGAATGCACACTAGTAACAAGAACTGGGATATGAGAGTACAGTAAATACTGTAGAATAAATGGGAATACTTTTCACTGCAGAAGTAATATATCTTTCTCCAAAATGAGTCTCTCTTCTCTGTGGCTTGACAACAGAATTTGATTGTCTTCAGCCTATCTGTAAGAAAAAAAAACCCTTAGAAAATGCCAGTTTCTCAAAAAACAGAGTAATGTATCAAATTTTGAAAATGTTTCATCTGGAAACATTTTAGACCCTGGGAGGACTTTCAGAGAAACCCAGGAGTGAGAAATGTTTGCTCTGCTGGCCAGAGGTGTCTGGAACACAGATCTAGATTCCTTTCCTCTCTGGATCAACCTAAATGAGTGCTCTACACTCTGGGAAGCTGCCTTTTGCCAAGCAAGTAGGCCTCCATCAAAGTTTTGAAAGGCTTTCAGCCTCACTCTACAGCACAGCTCAAACATTTTTTTATGCCACAGTGAAAATATTTTTCAGGACAGGAAATCAATTTCCTTCCCAGCTCCATTTTTAAACAGCAAGTCAGAACAAACCCACCTACTAAACGCTTCCTTCATGCTTTTAGAGGATTCTCTTCCTCTGCATCTTGTAATAACTGCCATTCAGATATGCATAAAAAATGAGAAATAACATGGTAATGGCACAAGACTCTTCTGGTTTCTACAACAGCCCAGCCAGCTGCCTACAAGAAGAGAGCAAGGCAGTAGAGAAAGCTAAACCACCCCTCACTGCCTTGCATGGAGGAACCCAGAAGGCCGTCAATCCCACCCAAACCAGGCCCACTGGCACATACAGCGGGTGCCTGGCAGTGGCCCGTGCACGCTACAGGAATGATTTCTGCATTCAGAATTGTGCATTACATTTTGAAAAAATCTGATCCCAAATTGTCAGATCTCCATAAACTAGAAAAAAACATTTCTTTAAGAAAGCAAGGTTTGTGGAACAAAGCTAATGCATGCCCTTCACGCAACATCAGTGGAAGCTCAGTGAATTGTTAAATGCATTTAAGTTCCCTTGTATCAGGAAATATGAATCCTCTCCGCAAAAGATTTTCAATAACCCTTACATGCCAGAAGACTGAAATTACTCTGCTAAAAAGCAAGGGACTCTGAGCATTTCTCACATTTCTGTGTCTATAGCATTAAACTTTCAGGTAGGACTGATATGGCAAGCCACAGAGAACAGTACAAGGTCACGCTCTGCATTTGGTATCGCATGTGTCCACCAACAAATTGTGAGTTGGTGCACGTCAAAACAGGTCCAGGGACTTTCAACAGCAAGACTGCTTAGAAAGAAACCCCTAAACACAGATCTGGCACGGTGAATTCCGCTGGGCTGCCCAGTCCACCCTAGGAAAACAATAGCTGTGTCCATGATGGGTGATCAATAGTTTATGTTATTGAAACTACATGCATCTGTAGAAGTTCAAAGATATCTCTTGTGCACTTCTTACAAAACAACTGCACGATCATTCTTGTCAGCTCAACTGGTACCTGGTAACAGCCTCCTTTCCTCTTCTCTTACTGCAGGCAATAACACTACCTCAGAATACAAAAACCTGCAACGCGCTAGCAAGGGTTTAGTTTGAGCTGTATTTTTGACCTTCCAGCGTCCCAGTCTTCTGCTGGTGCAGTTTTACCCTCTCTGTCCACATTTGTGCCTCAGTCCCGAGAAGCCTGTGTGTGATTGCATCTACAAGCAGGAAGGTGCGGTTAGTCCCCCTCATTCAGCTGCGGGTGCAAAATGATTCTCCCTTCCTGACAATAGATATTTAGAGGTCTACACCCTCCCAGTGATGTGATTTTATCTCTTATTTTTATATTGATAACAGAACATTAGCATGCACAAGTATAATTCATATTTTATTATTTTCCTATCTCATAAAATATAGAAATTTAAGTCACTAAGGAATTAGAGGAATGAAAGGAGCATTATGTTTAAGCAGCAACAAAATGTGGTTTACATCATGTAATGGGACATGTTTAATGCAGTTTCACACAGCAGCCTTTCATCATTTACATTTGCCTCTGGCTTAATAAACTGTGTCATTCTGTTTATGTTTGTTACGGTTGGATATAAATGCTTCCCAGGCAGCATCCCCATGAATCACACCTGGAACATGGAAATTGGCAATCAACATTTTCATACATCACTTATGTGCTTCTGCCTCTCAGCCTTAAGCTTTAATATTTTATTTAGGAGTGTGCCAAGTGCTTTCAATTAAACGTGATGGCCAGCCATGAGCACCAATATCAGGCAGTGTGAAATGATGTAAGGTTTCAGCCTGCCATCCTCACTCTGACTAACATCTTGTTCCAGGAGTCGTTGCCCTGTTGGGGATATATACACCCTCTTAGATATTGAAGGAGATGAAACAGGGCCTCTGACATGTATTTTGTCATTACTACAGCAGCTAAATGTCCTTCTCCACAGAAGATGATGGAGTCAATGACAGAATTCCCACTGACTCCAACAGAGATGGGAACTCACCTCCAGCCTTCTGGGGCTTTGGGTACGGACAGCAGCAATGAGCAGAGACACGTCACTGGAGATGGTTCATCTGGGAGGTCACATCTCCCGGTGAACCCTTGCCTCTGTGCAGTAGCCTTCACGTGCTGAGGAAGCACTCCACAAATAGCCAAGTTTGAATGCCCATACAGAGCAGTACCTCATGGAGACATCACAGGAGCTCAGCCTACGCTAAGATCAGTTGACTCAATATGTATTTTTAAGCCTACAACTACAGTAAGATTTCACAAAAGACAGAAATTTGCTGTACATATTGGGAAACTGTCAAGAAACAGCCACCTTCACATTGCGGCTGCCTTTGGGATGTTGGAGCTGTCGGAAGTAACAGAACTGGAAATTGGGAGGCTGGAAATCACAGAATCGTATAGGTTGGAAAAGACCTTTAAGATCATCAAGTCCAACCGTAAACCTAACACTACCAAGACCACCACTACACCCTGTCCCTAAGCACCTCATCCAAACGTCTTTTAAATACCTCCAGGGTTGGCGACTCAACCACTTCCCTGGGCAGCCTGTTCCAATGCTTGACAACCCTTTCAGTGAAGTAAAATTTCCCAATATCCAGTCTAAACCTCCCCTGGCACAACTTGAGGCCATTTCCTCTCGTCCTATCACTTGTTACCTGGGAGAAGAGACCAACCCCCACCTGGCTACAACCTCCTTTCAGGTAGTTGTAGAGAGCAATAAGGTCTCCCCTCAGCCTCCTTTTCTCCAGGCTAAACAACCCCAGTTCCCTCAGCTGCTCCCCATCAGCCTTGTGCTCCAGACCCTTCACCAGCTTCGTTGCCCTTCTCTGGACACGCTCCAGCACCTCAATGTCTCTCTTGTAGTGAGGGGCCCAAAACTGAACACAGTATTCGAGGTGCGGCCTCACCAGGGCCGAGTACAGGGGCACGATCACTTCCCTAGTCCTGCTGGCCACGCTATTTTTGATACAAGCCAGGATGCCATTGGCCTTCTTGGCCACCTGGGCACACTGCTGGCTCATATTCAGACAGCTGTCGACCAACACCCCCAGGTCCTTCTCTGCTGGGCAGCTTTCCAGCCACTCTTCCCCAAGCCTGTAGCGTTGCATGGGGTTGCTGTGGCCCAAGTGCAGGACCTTGCACTGAGTCTTGTTGAACCCCATACAATTGGCCACAGCCCATTGATCCAGCCTGTCCAGGTCCCTCTGCAGAGCCTTCCTACCCTCAAGCAGATCAACACTCCCACCCAGCTTGGTGTCATCTGCAAACTTACTGAGGGTGCACTCAATCCCCTCGTCCAGATCCTTGATAAAGATAGTAAACAGAACTGGCCCCAACACAGAGCCCTGGGGAACACCGCTTGTGACCGGCCACCAACTGGAGTAAACTCCATTCACCACCACTCTTTGGGCCTGGCCATCCAGCCAGTTGTTTACCCTGTGAGGAGTACACCCGTCCAAGCCATGAGCAGCCAGTTTCTCCAGGAGAATGCTGTGGGGAACGGTGTCAAAGGCTTTACTGAAGTCTAGATAGACAACATCCACAGCCTTTCCCTCATCCACTAGGCGGGTCACCTTGTCGTAAGGCAGGTCACCATACTGCGTACGGCCCATTTCTAACCCCAGGCTGCTGCAGGAGCAGTGTCTCTGGTGCTTTTTGGTGCACATGTCCAGATTTGCCGTACACCAGCTAAAGCAAAGCCTTGCTGCAAGTAGCTGCAACGTGTGCAAGAGCACATGGACTCACTGCACAGGGGAAGCCAAGGCCGCTGTGCAGCCTGCAGAAAAGGGAGGTGGCCCTGGAGTTCCACAGCCTCAAGGACAGGAAAGGAGTGAGGTATCTGAGGTCTCTGTGGAGCTCAGAGTGCAGCAGGGAAGTTTCGGTAGGAACAGGCAGTACTGCATGGGCAGGCACGGGGTCAGGGGGCTTCCCAGGGACATCGCTAAGCACCATTGATGGGGCACTGAGGACTAAATAAACACTACTTTTCCCAATCTACAAGCGGGAAAAATATGTTTATACCACTGACTACACCACAGTCTGACTTCCCTGTCCTCTTCAAACCAACACCTATTTGCAAAAGAGACACTAGTAACTTCGTACCACGGACCCATTTGAAATCTGCAGAGCTCAAAGTGCTTCACAGACTTGAGCACCCCTGGCTGCAACATGCTGTGCGATAGCTGAATAGTATCGCGGTGCTATAGAGACTCAAACTACACGGCACACAGAGGTAATGCTGTTCTCATAGCAGGGGGACATGACAGTGACTTGCCCACAGCAGGTCAATAGCAGTCAGAAAATGAAGATAAATGCCTTGACAATCTCTGTTTTCCAGTGTAAACATGAATCCAAGAACAACCAGAGAGTATTAGATTTAGCAGCTTCATATCCAATAAAACAAGAATAAATATTATGGGGATTTCTTTAAAAATTGCCTTTCATAGGCATTTTTATGCAGGAGCAGTTTCTGATGTGTAGAAAACTATTCACTTTACAAAAGAGATTAGAAGCGCATAGATCTCTAATCTCTTTCATCAGTTTTCATTAAAAATCAGGAGTTGTGCAGGGTTGAAAGTTCTCCAAGATTTTATTAAACTGGGCAAAGCCGGAGCAGAAATAACAAACATGTTCACAGGCTTAAAGTTTTGCTCTCATTATGAACTTCACACTTTCCTCTCAATGCTGGGTTTCCGTTCTTTCCCTCTGGCACCTTCTGGCTCCTGTTCATTTTGATGTTCATAGTCTTATTTGAAATCTCGATGCAGTGTATATGATATGGCATACAAAGATTACAAATCTTGTTTGGAAGTTGCATTTTTTTATAAGCATGTCAAGGAATGTCCTTCATAAAATTCTACCTAAAATGCTCCTCACGCTTAAATAATAGAGTTACAAAGTCAGCATAATAGTAGCAAAAGAGGGTGAGAGGGAAAAAGAAAAAAAAGGAAATGAAACAGGTAATAAAAGAAGTTTTCAGATGAGATTTGGAATCAAAAGCAGTGCCAGGAAGGCATTTCCATGGAAAGGAACTACCCTGCACGTCAGAAATTGCTGAGGAGAAGGTTCTTGTCTAAATCTTACAGTAGAGTAGAGCAGTGCAGGCAAAAAATCACAAGCTATACAGACAAGCACTATGGCCAGGGTAACTCGGGGATGAAAGGAAAGCCTAGAGAAGGATGTGCCTGCATCCCTATGGCATGCCCATAATGGAAGGGGTGACATGAAGTGTGTGGAGAAAGGCATGAGTTTTCAATTAGGCACTAATACTCATTGGCAATGTCCTTAGACACAACTAAATCTCTGTCCAGGACATACTGGAGGTAGGAATTTAGGACAGCAAGATGTTCAGAGCTGAGCACTACTGGCAAAGGAAAGGAAAGAAGTCAAGAACAGCAGCAAGAAGTGGGCAGACAGTAAAACTGTGCTTTTAGTCTAATCATCCTCTGAAGGAGATTACACTGTACTCAGTAATTGCATGGATGGCTTCCATTCACAGAAAACTTCATTTAATTCCAAATAATTATAAAAGATAAATCACAGCTGCAGTATTAACACATGCATACCCTATCAAGTTCTAAGAGGGAGGAGGCCAGAAAAGCAGATAGTACTTCTGTAATACTTCCACACTTGCAATCACTGAAGTTAATCCCCAAGTTCCTTAATCAAAACTCATCAGGAAAACACAGTCGATGAAATCAGAAGAAATATTGTTTGAATAACTCTTGAGATGCGATTGGAGATTTTTGCAGCACTACATTATTAAAAATGATGGGCAAATCCTGATCAGCTTCTAATAATATCAAGTATAATAATCCATGTGGTTTTAGTAGCTACCTTTATCCATTTTAACTACAAAATCACTGCTAACCATAAACTGTCAATCTCAAACAGGTTTGGAAACTCTGTTGAAACAGCAATCGATTAATTAAGCCTGCAAAATATCAACAGAAAACAGTAAGGAAATATTTTTGACTGGCCCTCATCAACTTTTTACAAGACAAAAAGAACAAAAGTGGAGCACACAATTTGAAAAGCGTAATTTGACCAGCAAAGTGACAAGTGTAATCAATAAGACCTTCACTAGGCTTCCAGGTAAACAGAATAGCACCTAGGTTAAACAAGCTGTAGTTAAAGTTTAGAAATTTCTTTTCTTTGTTGAAGATTTGATACAAAATCCACTGCAGCCTCCTGCTGTCTGAATCTTTCTATGGTATGTCAGGAGCTAAATCACATACTTTCCAACATAACACTGCAAGAAATATTATGATAAATCCATTCTGTGTTGGCATTGATGCATTATATTCATGATTTGAAATGATAAAATATCCCTAATGCAACATTTTATTGCTTTCATAAATCAAATTCAAAATGACATTACATTTCTGGTAACCTACTACGAGAGATCTCACTCTTTTATTAGACAGACATATTTCTGTGCAAAATACAGTGTACTCCTACCACAGATCACAAGAAACACTTCCAAAAATTTCCTCAATGCCTGGAGTTTTCATCCCGGAGACTGGTTCATTGTGGCTGTTCCCTTTTCAAAGCAACAATAATTTGCAGTGGTCTGGAATAGAATTTTTTTTGCATTGAACTCAACCCAGTGACAGAGTCATTGTACCATGAAGATGGAGATTTCAAACCCATCGAAATCCAGGCACATCTGAAAAGCTTAGGTTTCAAATACTCACCTTTTCCAGGCAGGCCTCAGAATTAGCTTAGGCTCGTTCCAAGGTGAAGTTACTCAGCACGGCTATGATCTGAGTTCTTTGTTCTGAAACACACACAATTAACCATGCCGTCCCATGTATGCACTGCTTGAGGTCCCTCCAGCTGCATTTCCACTGTCACACCATGCATATTGTATTTAAATAAGTATATTTGCTATATTTGTTAAGAGCAGGGGCACTAAATGACCCAGTCCTTTTAAAAATCAACTTTTCAGCACTTCTGGGATTAATCACTTAGAACAGTGGAGTTACATATGGAAGAGGAAAATGGACACTGGTGCCTACATAAACGGAGCAGTATTCTCCTGAGAACAGACTTTCTTATCAAGTTTTATGAATTGTCTGCTTCCAGCTAGATTGGGAGCACAGTTTTTGCTATGTTAAGAGAATCTCCACTTCCAGCTTGGGTAGGAATTGGGGTTCACAGAGAAATATGGAAATAATTAAACTAGAGGAAAAAGCTACTCATGTTTTAATTTCATGCTTAGGTTCATTCAGAGTTTGAGACGAAGGGATGAGTCATCAGTTCTTATTTTATTCAAACCCAACCCCTGGGGAGTGTTAGATTACATGAAGTTACAGCCTGTACTCTGGCAATTAACCAGTTTTGTATATTGGCTGCCATATTTCTGATCCTTCATATCCAAGAATTAGCCTAAAATCCACCAGCCAAAAAGCAGAGCCTGCGGTACTCGCGCACGGCAGCCCCTGAGCACAACCGCCTCTCTGCCGCCGAGCTGCCGTGGCTTCATTGCCTCAGCCGTTAACACCGTGCCAAAAGGCTTGGCCCTGCGAGGCTCCGAACACTTTCTAGGACATGAAGGACTGTGCACGGCTGTTCACAAGAGCTGAGGCTTTAGGGTTATTGGTTGTGACAACTTACAGGAAGCACATCCAGGAACGCCAGATGTAAAAAGAAAGAGCTGCTTGTCTGTCTCACTGGTCCCCCTTCCCCTCCCTTAGTGATGCTGGTACCTCAGGGTATAGAGAAAACTGTTGGATGTCACTTATAACTAAGGATTAACCACAACTTCTGAAGTTCAGACAGTGACCTTTCCTAAAATACATGATTTTCTGACAAAAGCACTTGTAAATTAGAAGGGCCTTGTCTGTGTTTAAAGGTTTGGGTAAGGGGGTGACATTGGCTTTTTTCTTTTCTATACATCATTAGCTGTATCGGAGACATTTCCTCATTGTAATTCTGAACGGGAATGAGCACTGTTCCTTGCAGAATTCTCTGCACAGCCTCATCTCTTTTCCTTTCATATGCTCCTTCAAAAGATTATTTTTAAAATGTAGTGCAATCTGGTATCGGGAAAAAGGAAAACAAGAAAGAGAAAGTCCATTTCAGCATAGAGCCAAAAGCCCTCCTCCCCCTAAAAAAACACAGACAGTATGGCTTTCGCTAGAGAAGATGGAATGATATTTTCATGAATTCCTGAAATGCATCACGACACTTCACAGTATAATCGTACAGTAAGAGCACAAAAGTCACAGAGACCTCTTGGTCACACAGTACATGATCATACCCCCACTCCAGACAAATGAGGTGTTAAGACTGTGACTCTGTTCTAGGTGTCCAGTGGCACGCATAAAACAGAAACTCCAAAGCAAACATGAATTTAAAGACTTAGCTCGGCCCAATAGTTGTCTGAGATGATCTAAGGAGCCAGGGTGCACATTTCTGTATACGAGCTACATTCCCTTGCTGTTTGATGAATACCGATCAGCTGCACAGCCACAGGAGCATATTTCATTTGAAAGATGGAGCTGTTTGCTGTACCCGCAGAGATGAGGTTTCAATAAATGCAATATATGAGACACAGGCCTGATCTATTTTTCTTCTTTGCCTACATCTCAGTTTTTTTACATGTGTATGAGTAATAATAAAGAGGATTCATTTGTTAATGATCAGACTTCTACTTCCATGAGCAACTCCAGTGTCCTTCAATTAGTTGTTTTAACAGGAATGGGAACCCAACACAGTTAAAGCTTCATTAATAATTTGGACTTATTTTTCATAGTTCATACCAAATTGCTTCACTTATACCTTCCATATGCTATTCCCTCTAAGCTTTCATTACCTTTTATATTCCAGCTGGGCTCATAACTCTCTTCTTTAAGAATGTGACTGTGGTTTTAAACCATCGCCCTCAACAGAAACACATTCCTAATGGTGGGTTGTACATACCTTGTACCTCTCCAAGGTCATCAGAGGCTTTCATAGCCTTTGTTCCTTATGTTTTAGTAATTTTTAAAAACAATACATTGCATAGAGTCCATACTTTGTTTGTATCTAACTCTGGTTAGAAAAAGGCAGGCTCCAAGCCCTCCCATCCATTATACATTTTTTGTAATCATCCACAAAATGCAAGACAGCCCTAGACAATCGAATACTAAACCCAAGTCTGCCAATGCCTCAATACGTTGTGAGCTTGATTATTTATTATTGTGTCTTGGTTCATTACTATAGCACCAGCACACATTAGGTTTGTTCTTTCCAGACTTTCCTCAGGCTGTTTTGACCGGTGAAAGACTAATTGGTAGTGACTGCTGATGGGCTTCTGCCTCTGCCTGGCCTTAGGACATTCAGCAGGTACCTGGAAGCAAGGAGGCACACTCCACTGAGGACTAGGATGGTCCGGTCACTATTTCATTTGCAACCCCTTCTAGCCAAATATACTCAGTTCCAGTTGTAACCACTTCTCCACAGAAAACAGAAGGGATTACACCAAGATAAATTCTCAGCTATTGGAAGTCTCTCAAAAGCAGAAAGAATGAGCTGCCTTTTTCATTCAGACCTAACAGGCTTCAAAAATCCTCTCTAAACTATACCTCGTATATGCCAGCACACAGCAAATCATCAGATTTAGTAGTGAAAAACAGGATTTCCAAAATGGGAAACATTTTAATTCATCATTAGAAACTTTTTCATCAGTTTGCCCAGACCGCTTCATAGAATTTATGAGCACTTCATATCCATCAACATTCATTTAACTGCCAGCCTCGGACAGGCTTTTCATCTTACAGACCATTAGACCTCTGCAGTGAACCACAAGCCTGATTTGACCCACACACATATTGCTGGGTTTTTTTCCCCCCCTTCTCTCTTTTCCCTCTCTTCCTCCAGCAGAGTTGAGAGAAAAGTGCTTTGGGCACTTTTTACAAGGGCCTCAGCTTCAAAGAGTCAAGGCCTGGCTACATCTTACCGTTCTTCACCCATCGACAAGTTAGACACCTCATCTAGGGTTGGCAGTGAGCCTAAGCTCCCTCTGCATTCAAAAAAGAAAAATAGGTGCATTGGAAGGGTAATTCGTCTTTTCCTAAGACAGGTAGATGGATCAGCCTGTGGAGACTTAACTTCTCAGTGTAGCCTATAGAGGGTACCCAAACCCAGCTTAGCTGGGACAACTTGTGTCTCGATGGTGGCTGGGTGAGTTGGAGTGAGTAGTCAACTGTTTCTATGAAGATACGTGCACTGGTTTGCACACACAGCTCCAGCCACTGGGCACAAATCAAGCTGCACATTCACTGAATCCCGAGTTTCCAAAAAATGCAATCACCTGAATGTACGTGCACATTTCAGGAAATAACTGTAAATCTTTCTTCACGATATGGCACCTGAGGCACAGTCTAAAAAATGCTTTTGAAAATCTAACTCCCTCTGGCAAGAGGTAAGAGAAAGGATTACCTAGTATGCTACCTGTTAGTCAAAGAACTAACTAGTCATTCATGTTGGCAATTGAATGGGACAAAATAGATCAGCATAGACATAATTATTAGATAAATAATTTTGCACCTAAAATCCCAAAATAAAGTTTTTAAAAAATTAGACAGAAGCACGTGAAGGCACTCAGAGCACCCAGAAAATGTATGAGAAGCCCCTGAGGTTTTGGGTCTTGTGAGAATTTTTGTTGTTTATTTAAAAGACTGGAATTTTTTTAAGTTGGCTGTCCATAATCATATTTCTTAGTTTTAAAATACCATGTAATCTAAAGCCAAGCAGCACCAATAACTAGCATTACAAGAGTAAAATGTATTACATCCAGATGACAGTCAATATCATGAAGTTTACAAGTGACAGGAGTCTGAACCACCCTCCAGGTAAGATCACTCACTTGGTAGCCCAAGTGCATGAACAGGAATTTTCACTTGAACAAGAAGCAGATGAGAAAGCAACCACGTATTTCAGAGTTGGAAGTTGGATTTACAATTAGAAGATTTAAAACAAAACAAAACCAAAGGAGATTGAATGTTGAGGGCTGCGAATGAGTCATATGTCAAAAAGACTCCAGTCTAGGGAGAGTGTAGGATGAAATTCAGCATGCTGATTTCAGCATCTTTAGCATTATAAACAATTTCCACTGCTGCTAGATATTCAAAGGTGGTCTATAAACCTAAAAAACCCCAAAGGTTGCTGATAGGTTTCTTGTTAATTCAGAGTGGTCTGCTTAAGTTCACCTCTCCTAAAGCTATACCATTCCATCTGCCCAGTAGAATTGGATAAATCAGTATAGATCTGATGATGCTTCATCTGCATAAGCATCCCTGTATAGATTGTTAACTCCTAGGGCAGGAAGTGAATTCATTATAAATCTCTTAAAAAGCTCAGCAAGTAAAATATTAAATACTGTATTCATCACAGTCATTATCTGACAGCACTAGACCCATTACATGGTATACCACAGGGCCAGTGGGCAGGATATTTCAAATTAGTCAATGCTATGGCTTTTTGTTACTATGATTAACAACATTTGCAAGCTGCAGAAGGATCCAGTTCAGCTCCTACTGTGTCACATTCATTTCTCCAATAAAAATCATACATGTTGCCAAACCCTGTCCTGTGGTCCTCTCTTAGTGTTTTCTTCAGTCAAAATTGCAGTAAATGCCAATGGAGACTTTTCCTGACTAAGCACTTCATTATCTGACCCTTTAACATTATACTTCAGAATTATGCAAGTAATGCAACTTACTGTTGACACTTTTCAACATACAATTCTATGTGAAGTTCTGCTACATATCTTAGAATAAATTCAGCAAACAGCAGTGTGAACTAGTGGGTTTGGTGCCTGGTGGGGAGCTCTGATCACTAACATTTTGGTCGCACTGACTCATTCTTTGGCTTTGGACCCGTCACCTGAACAGCCTTTGCCTCAGTTTCTCTACCTGTGCCACATGGCATGGGAGGTGATGAAAGAATTAGCTTGTCTGTACAGCAGTTTAAAAAGCAATAAATAAATAAATGGCATAGCACCTAGTCAGGAATTCACAGTAAATATACATTGAGCATTTCAGATGCCCAACTAGTTCTCATCCCCAATTAGTGCAAGTCTAGTTACAGCTTGGCTCTGACGTATCAAGAAGTGGACGCTCAAGAAAACAGAGAAGCAACTTAAAACCGTGTGTCTGCAGCGCAGGCTGCGTTCACTCAAATTCATCCCACCCAGCATTCAGACACTGCACTTACAAAGATGTGCTGGGTTTTATCTTGCTCAGAGCGAGGACTGATCTCATGATCTTTCAAGCGAGAAGTAAGAGGATCTTTATCTGGAGCTGAACGATGCAGCTCCGGGAAGTGCAATTACGGCTTACTCATACCCACTGAGGGAGGTTCAGCTGGGACGCACAGGGGAGAACAGGCTGTATGGACACGGCCGCTAAAAGAGGATGAGCACTAGCAGAAGGGACTTCATCGAGAAGTGAGGAAAACTGTAAGAGATATAAAGGATGCCTTCTAAGAGAAACAGTGAAATACTCTCTGAATGGAGTGCATGTATGAAAGGAAGGCAAGTTTCCAGCACTACAAACCCCCAGCTTTTAGCTACTTCACAAGTTCTCACTATGATTGCCCTTAAAAGCAAATTTTGGGTTTCATCTTCCAAGTGAATGAGGGAAGAAAACCAAATATGTCAATGACAAAGAGACGGGATTCATTAGAATTTCCATCTAAAGCCCAGGTATGTCCAGATAGGACTCACAAACAAAAAAAGGAGAAGAAACAGAGTTTTAGAAAGCAATCCTGCAATGACAGCCACCTCACTAATGTATTAATAGGATCATCACAGGCTACAGGTAGATGTGGAGTATGGCAGCGTCTCACTTTGGGTCATGTTGCTTTTTCCAAGCCAGGAGTTCACACTCATGGAGTTCACACTCTCCTCCTCTCATCTCATCTCTGCTGCTCTTCCTTGCTCACCTGTGTACAACCCTCCTCTAAACCAGGGAGGTTTTAGTGAGTAAACCACTCAAGACACATACCACTTCAGACAAAACATTTTCCAAAGCCTAAGGTGCCAAAGAATTAACTTGTTTTATCCAAAGCACTAGGTGTCAGTGCTTTCTAGTGTACTTAGTTCTGTTTACTGCAGCTGACTGACCCAGCTGCGTACAAATACACACACAGTCACAAGCTGAGGAGGCAAGAGCAGCTTCTTTTTTGGCAGAAAAGATGGCAAATCACGCAGGAGGATGAGACAGACTTAACATCAGGGTAATATTGCCTCTGTTTCCCAACAGCCTTATGAATTCAGAAGTGTTCAAGCATGAAAAAAGACAGCTAGAAATTCCATAGTCTGAGTCTTCATCTGGCCCTTTACTGAGAAGAAAAAGATATTAATTAAAATATATCTACAGAAAGCCACAAAAAGTTGCATTTTAGAAGCAGAGAGCTTTAATTATGCTATTAAGAAGAGCCAGGCAGGCAGAGCACATGAAAAGAGGGGTTAAAACTACAGGCTGAGAAAAAAGATTGCAGTGGTCCTTTGCCTGGCTGACTCAGTGACTTGGCTAAGTCACTTCTCAGTAAAATGAGGATCATGTTTAGCTGTCTTAGAGGAATACTGTCAATATTTTCAAAGCACATCACAGAGGGTAACATAGAAGGAGCTCCACAAGAATGAAAGTAGCAGTACTCAATTCTCTACCATCATTAATACCACAATTCCTGTTCCTAACAGGCAGTACTTTATTTTTTTCTGCACCAAAAGTTCAAAATTCTGTAATGCAAGAGAATCCTCAGAATAAAATGAAGGCTTTAAAAATGATGACCTGTTTAATCCAATCATTTAATTGAGTTGGAGGAAGCAGAAGAGCAGCAAAAAAGGGGAACAAGAGGCTGAGAAAGAATGAAGACATGGAGAAAAAAAAAAGACTCACACCTTGATTGTGGCTCTTGCTTCTCAGTTTAGAAAGCAGCTGGCTTCCATGTGTCCTAAATCCCCGGCCTTTTTAAAAGCAAATGTCACCACTGATGCCTGACTGCAGATGACGGCTGTGCTCCGTGAAGAGGAGTGAATTCCAGCAGTACCTCATCATTCAACCCTTCTAACTCAGCGGCACAGACAGCCCAGAGCATCAACCCACAGTGACATTCGGGCTCCAATTATATATCATTGCACTAAAAGCCCAAGAGCTGATCTTGCATCATTGTTCTTCCATATGGAACCTATTTATGAGATTCCTAAATGCTTTTTAAAACAAAGATATGAGGACAGCTCTAATAATTACAAGAACCTAACCGCTTTGAAGTTTTGAATTTGTGGTGGCTTTTGGTGGGGACTAGCTGCTCTCACAGTTATGTTTCTGGGCCTTTTGAAGCTTTCCGTTGAATAAGAATTTTAAATGCTATATCGTAGAGGTACAGCCCTCTCCAGCCTACATGAAAGCTGGCAATTACACAGCTGCAGACAACATAAAAAGCCTTTAAAAAAAATTACGCATATACTTTAATAACACCTCTGCCTTCTTTCTGCTTTGCACACCAGGTGCTGTTTGAAAGGCTCAGCTCCTGCAGGGCCAGAGCTCAGGAATGACGACGGGCTGGCGAGGGCTGCTAGAAGGGTCGGCTCCGACGCCTTGCTCTGCATAGTGATTACGGTCAGGGTGTTACAGGGCAAGACAAGTGTGTCAGGGCTGTTCCCCATCCCCAGCACACACTGCCTCCTGAAATTCCTTCTCATCTCTAAGAAATCTAATTATAAAAAGACAGAGCTGCAGGGGACCTATGAATCGTGTACATGTTCTTGCAGCACTTAACAACTGCTCTGCAGTTCCTGTTAATTAATGCACATGATTTGCATTTACATTGGGCCTAACTTGATTACACGCTTTGTTCCATCATCAGGGGACTGTGTAATTCCCCGGTTCAATTGCAGAGAGGGGTGTATTAGAGTCCATTGATCACGATGAGATAATTCAGGTGCAGCGCGGCACTTCATGTCAGGCCAGTGACAGATGACTTTGGCTACCCTGTGCTATGCCTCTTTCCAGCAGTATATAATGCACCTAAGAACTTAGGGTTTCTAATATTATTTTTTTTTCTTTCTTCCTTACGCTCTTTTCTGCACTTCCCCCCTCTAAACACACACATGCCCTCTTCTTTCCAAATGGTTACAGCAACATGGTACACATGAAATAGGAATAAAAACCACTGAGAGTGCTAATGAAGGGTCTTTCTCTTAACAGGTTTCCAAGACCTCTGTGCATAAACCTACCAAAGTAAGGAGCACTTTTTTATGCTTTCTTGTAGCTCTAGCCCAAAGAGTTAATAACAAGAGAAGCATCCACATGCCCGTTCTGCAGCTTGAGAAAACAAAGCAGCCAAGGAGACTGGGCCAACACACCCCAACATCGTTGCCTTTGGTCAGTATAAGCTGTGAATACACATACTGACATTTGCAGAGCGTCTCTGGCAGGTTTAGAAGAAAAGTGTCTGACTCTTCCCACTCCTTGTCCTGGAGTCCCTCAGGACTGAAGGACCCATATTGACACATTGCCTCAGCATGAACTTCTTCAGCTTTGCAGTTCATTGGAGGCAACACATTTTCCTAGGCCGAGCCTAATCTCACCTCTACTTTCTGCTATATGTCATCACTCAGTCAGCATGACATCACCAGTCACACTTCAGACAATAAATATCATTTCATTTTTAGTTCTATTTGCTGTTGCTCTTTTTTTTGCTGAATTTCCAAAATTTCTTAGCAGTAACACTATCACTGTCAGGCTATTCTTCATGTGACGTAAGCTTTTCTTAAAATGAAAATTCAGACATTAGGAGAGATGAACCACAGTCAAACCTCAGTACTGAATTTTCTTTCAACCAAAAATTACTTTAGTTACATTGTGAAGAACAGTTATGTTTTGATGTTCTTTTATAAAGTAGAGGATGGGAATATTTCATACCTATGCATGTATACAAACCGTTAAATATATCCCCATGCTATTGTGTGTATTCATGTAGCTCTATGGAGAAATGTTCATTCTCCTTCCCAAGGCAAGTTAACTTTGTGCCACCACAGTTCCATAAATCTTGTAATCAGTGCTAGAATACTTACGACTTTACAGGTCAGTTGTCTCTGCATTGAGATGCATTGTGTGGTGTAGATTTATCCTTAGAGAACTGAATCTCCACTGATTGTCAAATGGGGGGTTCCAAGCAGCTATTCTCCTTAAGGCACTTTGACATTCCCATCCTTATCTATCTACAAGCTGACCTTGCCCGTAAAGTATGTAAGCATATCTCCAGCTGTCTTTCTCTACTTACTTGTCAGACTTCTCGGCAAGGCATCCAGTTATCAAACATTGAAGTTTTGTCTGTATTTCTGACAGACTTCATTAAAAAATAACAAATACCCACTAAATAAGCAAGTTATTTCCCATAGTGAAGTTCTGCTTTAGAGCAATTTCTGTGATGTCTTCCATAACCCCAGCTTGCCATTCACTGCATCATTTGGCGGAAACAGTCATGCCTCTGACTGTTTAGTTTGAAACCAGAAACACAATAAAACAGGAATTAATTTTAATGTTTTATAGAGGTCCACACCATTAGACAGCCACTATTGTTGACGTCAAATAGCTTCTTTCCCTTTATCCTTCCACTTGACTAAGAATCTTTAAGCTGCTTTATTCTTCAGTGCTGGACCTAGCTATACCCTTTAACAGTAGTGTATTATTTTCTTCTGCTCAGCTTGAAAGGACAGTTTTAATTGATTAATTCAGACATGCTCCAGAAAGACTTTCTTTTAATTTAATTTTTAAATGAAGAACATCATGTTCACATTAGAAGCACCAATAAGAAAAAAAAAAAGGGGGCGAATAATTTCCCAATAATTATTTAAAAGACCAGAATTTCAATTAAGTTCATGAGCAGTAACAGGAAGGGTAAGAGGATCCATTACAGCAACTCTTACTTCCATCAGATGCTCCATGAGAATAATGATGATCACATGTGTGAGTAAAAAATTGCAATATGAGATCCCACATTAAGATGTTGGCTCTGAACTTCTGCAGCATGCGGCTTTGATTTTCTGCTACTTTCACTGACAAGCAATGTGCTTCTCTGCTCTAACTTACACAAAATCAGTATTTATCAACGAGGTTTCCTTTGGGTTAACAAATATAAAGAACCCATTACAAGTACCTTGTTCTATAGTCTCCCAGTGTGCATTAAAGATTTGTGAATTTGCTATCAGCTCAGCTAGACTATGATAAGTGGAAGCAGAATTGTGCCAGCCACCCTTTAAGTGGGATTTTCAAGACAGATTAAAAAAACCCCAACATATATATATATGCTGTTCAATAGGATGAGAGATGGAGAAAATTCTTGGCTGTCAGAACAGCTGCTGTTGTGAGGAGAAAAAGGATGTGTGTCCAGTGTCCCTTGCTTCCAAAAATGGACAAAATAAATCTTTCCCTTTCATATTTGTCTCATTGCAGGGATATATCATCTCACTGCCACAGAATTGCTGCCACTTTGTGAATGACATCTGAACTGAAAGCCTCTGCCCATTGCAAAAAGGGGAATGCATGCAGCACCATGTAATCACAGCTGTGCAGTGATATTTACTTTAATATCCTACCCAGGCAAGCAGAAAAGGCCAAACTAAAAGGGCTCCTACAAAATGAAAGGGGTGAAGTTTAAGAGGTTACAGCTCAAGAACAGCTGCAGTATAAATTTATAAGGCCAGTTTTCTGCAACTTGCACCTTCGTATTGTCACACACACTCTTATGAATTGGTAAAGATATACTCCCCACTTGCAAACCACCACATCACCTGGAAAACAGAACTCATTCTAGGGTTCAAATTTACCATTCCAATAAATAGGAAAATAGAAGGTTTTAAGCTACCTTTGCAAAAGCTCACTGTTGCACTGCTGGGCACCTCAGCATATATTCCAGTTTACCCAGCTTACATATCATAAATAAGCTAAGAAATAACTTAGAAGGCTGTAGGATCAATCTCCAACTCTATTTTCTCCCCATTTAAAGTACTTCATCTAGATTTACCAGCTTTCTAGTGGAAACATTGGATCCACAGAAAAAGCCAGATTTAACTGTAAAAATAGCACCTGGGTAACAAAAAAACCAGTTCTGGGGTCTTTGCCCTAAGTGGGGACAGGTTGGGACTGCATTATCACCCAACTGGTCTAGTCTGCTTTCTCTGCTGGTGTTTCCCCACCACCACCAAAGAGACCCTGGAGGAGAAGGGTCAACTGACCTGAACGCGTTACCACAAGCGTATCTGAGAACAGTTTGTAATGGCAGCCCACAGCACTCCCACGCAGGCTGCCTACTTGTTCATGGAGTTTAATTGATAAGCAAATGTCAGGTTTGTTTGTTTTTTAATTATTTCCCTGTTCAAGCCTTCAAAAAGTTCTGGAACAGAGGAGACGGCAGCTCTTCGGAAAGGAAAAGGGCAGCTTCGTATCTGTGTGATAAATTTACTGCAAATAATGCACGTGTTTGAAATAAGCGATCTCTCTAGAGGGTCTAAAAGTGTCTTTCCTGAAAACAAGTATGAAAACACACTTCATGAGTTGTTAAATTCCTTTCAGTTCAGAGCAACGGAAGAGTTGAGGACATCAGCGCCAATATTTCTATGTCCATGTCTGAATCCAAACACAATTCGAGTGATGAATCGTTTCAACCACAGGAAAGATAATACTCCTTAAACCTGAAATAATTAAAAGTGTCTAAATCTGTACTGCATGGGAAAACAAAGTGTACACAGTTTACTGAAAGTGCAGCAAAATGCTAGGAGGCAGACGGCTCCGTCGGCTGCTGTCCTCCATTCTGTGATTACGGATTGCTAATCTTGAGCCCCAGAGTGGTGCTTATTTGTACGAAGTGCTTTCCATCCAGAAGATCTCAGAATATCTGGGAGACTTCACCAAGTTACCACGAGCATATATGTAGCTGAAGGGTCACTACTGCTGAGCCAGGCTATTCCCTGCTCACAGATGCTTTGTCTTTGTCTCTTATATAAAACATATAATACAAAAAGGAGGAAACTCCACAAACATATCACGGTTCCAGATAACTAGGCTTTCTGTTACAGACTTCACTGACACTGGCAGGTATAAATATCCATCATCCTCAGTGGAAAAGAGCTATAAAGACAATTAAGTCTCTCCTCTCAAACCCTGGCAGAGATGAGGCTTCCCTGAGTTTCAAACAATCTGTGTAGGGAGCCTTATGGAACATCATTCTGGGATGTGCAGAGAAACGTGAGACAGCTCATGTAAATGCACAAAAAGAGAAGAAAGCTGCAAGGTTGCCTGGGCAGAATTACAGGGCACAGTCTGAGCCCGGGATTTCATGTTACAGGAAAACCAGACAAGGGTTAGGTACTATCTAAAGTCCATCCCTATTTGCTCTTAATTTCTTGCAGAAAGCCAATTCCTTCAGGGGGATAAACCAGCAAAAATCTCTAGTACAAAATTAGAAGTATAAAATCCCTTATTTTGGCTAACTAGTCCTGCCCAAAAAGGCAATCTTTTTAATAAAGAGAACCTCTCTAAACCTGCTTGCTTACTTACGCTGCTGCTACACTGGGTCTGGGAGTTTCTACACAAGAAGTCAGGCGAGCCTGGTAAAATTTTCTGAAGTTTTTAAAGGAACACTATGCAATTCCCAGGTGCTAAAATAGCATCACTATTAAAGTCTAAATGCTAGAACACTGAGAATAACCTTTTTCTGCGGGAAAACATAGAAGAATATTAACTAGACAGAATTGGTTCACACTGGAATTTTACCACATTAAGATTGATGCTCTGTGCAAAAACAACCAACCAACCATCCCCACGCAGATATTTCATTTGCAAGGGCCACACTGGATTTTCTACACAGATATAAAGGATGTATTTATTTGTGAAATTGTAAATTTTGAATGTTACCTTTCCAATATGATGGAAACTTTTATTCAACCTTTATTCATAAACAAGCCCAGCAACTTTCCGAGAATCTGGCAACACTGAAATAATGGTGCAATTATACTCATATTTAATTTATGATGAAAGCCAAAAAACCCACTTTTGCTCCTTGAATTTCCAGTATTTTTGTTACTTGCTGTAAGCCAGTCCACAGAATGACAGGGCTTATTTTCTCTTTGTTTGTTTTCAGAAAGTAACATAACCAGCAAACTAAACTCTAGTATTAAATCTCATCCAGTCTGTGACAGCAATGACACATCAGCACTGACTGAAAGAGAAAAGTCATTGACCACAAAAACAAAAGACTTTTTTTTCCAAAAGGAAATATTTTTTTCTTCGTAAGGGCAAGTCACTTATATAAAAAATAGGAGAAAATTATTAATATCATTTGACCCAAAATGAACGCATGCAGCTGCAACAAGACTTCAACGAAATTCAAAGCACCACTCAGAGCCTTTTACCTCCAGCCTGCTGATGGCTGAGCATAAGCAACATGAATAAAGGTGCTCGGCATTGTTCCTGTCCTCACTTGAACTCGGGCACAAACTATTAGAGGTATACATGCCTTCAGAAATGGCTTCTTTTTTCAATGTACAAACACAGTTCACAGTAAAATATCTAGTTCCATTTTTTTTAATGTTTTAAGATGGATTTTAGACAAATAATGGCAGTGCACAGTTATTGTCCTGATTTTCTCCCAGAGGTTCTCCCAGTGATGCTAGGACTCAGAAAATAAAGTAAATATGCTGGATAAATGAGAGTCAGAAATCAACAGTGGAAAGAAAGGGAGATAGCAAAAAAACATTACCTGATGGAAGATAGCTACAGAGCTCAGCATTTTTATCAGCGTTTGACTAATGGAACTTCAAAATTGGGCAAAGTAGGAAGGGAAACAGGTCAAGGCCAAATGCCAGCACTGAAAAGGATGCTTGCAAAAAAACACTGAGCTGCCAGACACCACTCTTAGCTCCCAGCCACTTAGAAATGACTGAACTGGTGAACACTTCGCTTAGAGTCACGCTTCACCCAGTACCTATTCAAAATTAATATGAATCCTCGTATTGTGCTTTGATATACAAAATGTACATCCAGGTTTTAGTCTCATCTCCAAGAACAGACAACGCTTATGGTTATTAAGTGACTGGTTGTTTTTTTTATGTAGCATATCAACACTGACCATCAGGGAAGCAATAGCATGGGATAACCCCTATGAGGCATCTGCTCGGGAACCTGGGTACCACTGACAGAGGCAGAGCAAGGCAGCGCAAAGGAAGGTTTTGGCTAGTGAGAAACAAGATTTTGTGTTCTTAAAGCTGTTTCTGAATTCAGCAATTCTAAAGTCAGTCAATTTAATACTTCATACTTCCACGGGACTAACTTGGCCCATCCCATATTACTCCTCATCTAACCCCTCTCCCATGGTTTCAGCAGTTGTGGTGGCATCAACCTGCCCTCTGCAGCTGCAGATCACTTCCCACTCCCCATCTCATTTCTAATTCTTAAACAAAAATACCTTTCTCCTTTGAACACCTGTTTCCCCTTTCTCCCAATTATTCCTTTCATTAATATTAAAATAAACATTTAAGAAACTGTTTGTCTTAAATACAGTCTTATTTTAATTATAGCAGTATCAGAATTGAAAAATAGCCAGCTCACTCATTAGTATTTCTAATTTTTAAAAAACAAACAGAAACAACCCCCCACACCTGATAAGCCATGCACTTACCAGGCACAGGCCACAGCAATTGCACCCTTTAGGAACACAAATCTTTTGCTGAATGGGAAAAGGACCAATGTCAGTAGAGGCAGTCTGCAGAGGGCTCTCACCTGCGACCAGGGCCAGCCCTGAGACCTTCTGCACCCACGGACTCAGGGGACCACCCTGGGGGGCTGTGCCTGTTCTGCAGTCTTTGAGATCTGGTCCTTAACCAGAAGAGCCAGTGATGACTTACGGGCCTAATGAGAAGCACAGCAGCGAACACAGCACATGTGCTAAACCAGATAAACCTGAGTGCTGTGATAACATTGCTAAATCACCTCTTAAGTACTACTGTTCCTCTTCTGGGCTCTCCATCCCTAAATTGGCATGACTGGGGAGCCTAGGATGCTTCTGAAATGCTTTGATTGTCTCTAGTTTTCCCTTTTCTTCCCTCACATAGCTCTTCCTTCTTACTGAGTCAATAGAATAATGAGGAGACTGTTCTTGGGTTTTGAAGCTGAGTGAGTAAATGACATTCCCATTCATTATTTATCTGCTTTGAAATTCTCATGAATACCACCAGTGATAATCACCTAATTTCTATCGATTTATTTCTAGATCCTCATCACATTAAAAAAGTGTACTGTAGGTAGCAGCTCAATCCAATATTTATGAAGTTAATTTTTTTAAAATGAATATATAGAGTCTCAGTGTAATTACAACTAGAGCTATTCTTTCAAATTCCAAACTGGGGACACATTGAATAGAAATACTTCTCAGTTTGTTGGAGCTTACACAATTGCTTGAAAACATCATAATCTTTCAAAAAAAGCATATAGCAGATATAGTCACATTATGCTACACAGAATTAGATCTACATAAAAGGTTACTCCATCTAGTAAGTTCTGCTATTTCTGCTCAGCAACGTAGTAGCGTACCAACCATTACTTTCAGCATCCATCTGGGATGAGACAACAGCAACCTCTCCAGCAGCCGTATAGTGCAGGCAGAGACTTTAGAGGTGACTGCAAAGAGTTTAAGTCCATGCACAACTGAGCAGTTAGGTCAGGGGGGAGGCTCATATCAGCTTAGCACAGCAGAAAGTTGGGTGACTGTCACCTTGACTGTCTGAGAGATCTTCAAGGCAAGCCTGAGGCAGAGCTTGCTGGAGCAGCTCGTGCTGGTGGTGCCAAATGTGTGAATAGTGTCAGACCTCTAATTGGATTAAACATTGCTGGGAAGCTTTTCTGTGTTGAACTATGTGGCACTTCACCTGCTGCTCTCAAAACATTGCAATTAGAGGGTGTCCATTCACAGCAGTGTCAAAAATAGCCTGGGGAATTCATGCACTTCAGGATTTCTAAAACTTCCAGTAGAATGTAAGGAAGACAGTGCCCTCCATGCTGGATTTTATTAGACATCCTAGAGAACTCTATCACATTCAGCAGGTTTTAGACTATAAAACTTCATTGCTTTCACATCCTTATTTTACAGGACTTTGTTATAGGTCATTGAACAAATATGTACAATTTGGGATGCCTTGGTAAAATAAAGGGTAGTAACTAAAACAAACACATTTTAGACTGCAGTTACTGATAAAAGATGATAATGAGCTCTATTGCTATTGTACAGTTAACATTTGGAAAAATGAAAAACAGTGCAAATCCAAATTAATAGCAGTGTTTAATGATTGCCATGACGAGCTATACATTTTGCTCAAATCAAAGACTAGAAATTGTATATGACTGCAGATTAAAAAACAAAATTATACTTCTTACTACACCCTCTGCCAATGCCATTTGTCTGTATAAACCATAATTTTTTCAGATTTTAAGAATCGTCACAGATCCTCAGGTCTTCTGCAGAAGGTTGGAGGTCACAGTGCACTTTAATTGAAATGTTGAACAAAAAGGGCTCAACTACTCCTCCAGTGGACACATTAGAATTGTCTGTTCACATTGACTGAATTTTTAATGACTCCAATGCAGGACGTTCGCAGGTCTGTTCCAGCCTCCTCCATTTGCCAGTTGCAGGTTTAGTCCATAACAGCCTCTAGATCTCCTCTGGGAGCCCAGGGCACCTCCATATACTGGCTCCTGTTAGAGAGAAACCTAAAAGCCTGCTTTTAGTTCTGGGTAAGGGCCAAAGCCAGGACTTTCAAAACTGTTGAATATCTCAGGAAGTTTTGACTTGCAGCCTTTTATACAAACCACCATTCAGTGATCTAAAGCCACCATCAATCCAAAACTCACATGTTATTTATCTTCTACATCTGTACAGCCAAAGGAATCTTATTAAGACAGGTGATGAAAAGATTTCAGGCCAGCTTATACTAAAATTTTGCAAGACGATTTACAAGATTTTAATGCTATCGAATTTGAAGTCTGATTCAATCTCAGACGTGAAGCAAAAGCTGATGTATATCTGAATGCCAACAGCTCTCTTCTACAATATATCTACTCCCTACGCTGTCCCAGCTAGTCCCTAACACAGTTTAGCCAGCAGTCATCAACAGCAGACCCAGGCAGTTGTGAGTTATTTTCCTCCAAATCTGACAAACTTTACTGTGACTCAGGCTGATCTTCATTCCAAAGTAGGGAAGAGGAAAGCAGCCAAGCCAGGGAGAGGAGGAGGAGGAAAGGGAGGAGCAGGCAATTGCTCTGCCTTTGGAAAGAAGAGCAAAAGGAAGCTCAGATGTCACTGAGTCACAGGCAGAACTAGCATCCCATTTTTTTATCTTTTCTTCCCCATTGATTCAATAGTCACATGGGTCTTGGGATAACAGTGAAGCAGAAAGAATGGGCACAGCATTCATTTGGCATGAATGCATAAGTAATGAACAATTACACTAAAGATTTTTTTTTGGCACACACAGCCACCACCCATGAAGAGGATGATCAAAAATCCTGGTGATGAGCATAGAAAAAGATCTAAAGGGGAAATTTCTACCCTAAGAAAGCCTCAGTCTGTGTCAGGATCAAATGGAAGGGACATTGCAGTCCTTATTTGATGATTTGCTCTTTTCTCTCCCCCTCTGAGCACATTACAACAGTAAATCCTCCCTCTCTCGGAGTCATTTGTATAAGAAAATAGCCATCCCCAGCTCTGCAGTCACTCAGTGTTAAAACCTAGGAGTGCTGTGAGCTGGCGCTCTGGCTGGATGTAATCTGATAGCTATTAGCAAGAGAAATGAACTAGAAAATATCCATAATAAGCACATGACCGAAAATAAAGTATAAAAAGGAGAATCCATCCCAATGGGAAGGCAGCCATGAAACACTGCGTGTGCTCCTTAAAAACCCTTCAGCAGGCACAGTGCTTGCTTTCTGGAGTTTTCTTGCATTAAGGATAATGCTAGGAAAACAGTACAAAGGTTTGCAGTTTGGCTGTCTTGTCTTTCATATCTGCCACTCACTCCCCTCCTCATGCCTACATGGATGTCAGCCAGGCCCCTTACAAAACCTTTTAAGGATTTGCAACACACTTTTCTTGTCTAAATGCCAAAGCTACTGCCTACGTTTAGCATTTGCTTCCTTTGGAGACCAGTTCTTCCAGGGGCTGAGTGCCCTCGGTCTTTACAGGGCTGTTTTATTGCATATTAAACAGCATGGAAGAGTCAGTCTCGTTCCCTTTCTAGCTGTGGGACCACACGAAGGGTTTTGTGAAGCAGCTGAGGCCTTCCTTTCAAGGGCCATGTTGCTCTCAAAGTTATAGAAATTTGTGCTTGTAGGTCTGGTGGTCCCAGGTCAGCACCCGAGCAGATGTGACTGCAGCTGCATCTTGGGCCAGTGTCTTCCAGAAGGTTGGGCGGTAGAAAACAGCTATGCAAAGGAAGAGAAAATGAAGAAAGGGCTATCAGGAAGAAAATATCTGAGTGGAGCACAGTGTCAAGAAGGCCAGTATCGAGTTGAAGGAGCACGGAGAAATGTCATCTCAGATCTTTGAATTGGTGGCAGAAGGAGAGGCCATGATAAGAAGCTGGAGACGGATCTCAGGACAGCACATAAAATTAAATTTCCTATTTCTCAAGTGTGAATATAAGCAAATCCCACTCAAACACAGCTCATGCCAGATATTCAGCAGGAACCCTACCCAAAGGCAGAAAATTGCGTTGAACGCCAGGTTGAAGTGTTTGACCCTAACATTGCCTATGGCCACAAGGGATGTGGGGAAGCAGGAGGTGCAGCATGGGGAGGACGGCACCTTCCCTACACTGCCCCACAAAATGGACCACTCGCTGCAGTCTGGTTGCCATAACAACCATAAGAAAGGTCCATAAATAGAATATCTTCTGCCAGCAGGATATCATATTGGCAGAGAAGATGTAGCTCCAGCTTCTTACAATGCACCTGGTCCTTAAATATATACACATATATATACACACTCAGAATATGCATAAATGAATACACATACATTCATAAAAGAACTCTAGCCAGAGGCACTTACAGCTGTGTGACTAACCAAGCTATGAGAATGGCCACTCTAGTTTTGTGGCAACCATGGAAAGAGAGCTCAGGTCCTCTGTTTCTCCTCTGTGCAAAGACGACATTTTTTTAAGGTATGTGGCCTAGGAGACCTGCATAAGTCCTGCCAACTCTGCCTAGAGAGAATATGCCAAAACTTCTTGCTTCCTCTCTCGTCTGAGTATCAAAAAAGACAGAGAGGAAGAGCTGTCCCACTTATTTGTAAACACACAAAAAAATAATCAGACCACTCGGATAAGAAAGCAATTTCTCTAGCAAGAAAGCAGCAGGGGATTCTTCACGGCACACACAGCTCCCAGACACAAACAGAATTGTTCTTGCTGAGATTGCTCTACGATGCAAGGGATCTTTACCACATCCTTTCAGTGAATATCAGCATCTTAAACCTTCTGTGACAACTCAGGGTTTTAGACAAAGACATGTATTACACAAATTGCATTACTATTATAATTTTTTTTTTTTTTTTTTTTTTTTTTACTTTTATACTTCAGTTGTGACAGCAGCAAGGCACTTTTAAACTACACTCCCCCGATAATCATAATAGCTACATCCAGTCATTGCCATCAGGGTTCCCTGAAAGGAAGTGAATACCGTAATATCAAACCCTTTCCAACATAAATGTCATTGTTTTCAAATATTATATATTGCCAGCAATAATAATACCTCTGCCTTCCACCGCCCAGAGTCAGTCACACCACCAGAGCCTTCTGCAGCCCCTTCACTTGCATATCTGACATGCACACTCCAGAGGCAGCAAAATAACCTACACTGTCACCAAATCACTTTAGGTGTAATAAACCCCATCCATCTGTCCTCTTGTGCTCACAATCCAAGAACAAAGCATCACTTCAGAAACCTCTGTGTAACATCTGGGGACTCCCCCATCTAGTCAGCCTAAGGCCCCCCTTAGTGAGGGGGGATAATAATGTGCCCCATTTCAGAGACGGGGATGGCAGACACAGAGCACAACTCGTCTGAGGCACGTAGGAAGCCTGTGGCAGCGTGGGGCTCTGCGAGGATCAAGTCCCAGGACTAATGCCCTGATAAGGAAACCGTACACGCAGTAGTTTGCAAATCTGAGACCATGATGGCTTGTTAAAGGATGGTGTCGGCTTTCATAATCAAGAAACTACTGATGAAAATAGATTTATATGAAAAATTCAGGGGAAAACGGATAAGCAAATTAAAAATTTGTTCTGCAGTCCAAGGTATCCAGGCTCAGCTCAAAGTTCAGGGCTGTCCTATCAGGTTAGTCTCCTATCCCAAATCTGGGAGTTGTCTGATGGCTCTATCAAAATCCAGTACAAACTCTCAAGGACCACTTTATCTTCTTGTCTGTTTAAAATTACTTCATTAGGTGAAGCAAAACAGTGCCATCGGTCCCCTCTCCCCCCAGCTTTCCCTCACAAATGTAAAACCACCTCTCGGACAGCAAGGTCCTCTATTACTGTGGTTTATTGTGGAGACAAGTGTCACAACCCACATGATACAGAGGAGGAAACTGAGGCACGGAGGCATAGCATGTCTGAAGTAAGGTCACCCAGTGACGAAGTCAGGAATAATACCCAGGCCTATTGACGACAACGCTGTTTTACCCACTAGATCATATTGCTTACCAGCAAAAGCCATATCCTAACTGGGATTATAATGAACTCTACTATGATTAATAACTCTCTCCTCCAGAGTCCTCAAGTCTCACCTGCACCAGATAGTACACTAAGATAAATGAAGATAAAGAAAAAGCTTCCCAGGAACCTGATTACATCCCTATTATTTACTCCGTGACTCCTGCAGCTGTTTTAATCCTACAGATGTTGGGCTAAACTTCAAAATAGACAACATGGTGCATTTTCCAGCACCATTAAATGTAATTAATGGATACAATTAGTCAGCCAATGATAAAATCCTCTGGCAGAAAGTCCATAGCAATGTGAATTTTTGCTGTATTTTTTCAAAGTATTTTATTTACTTGGCATCTTTGGCTTTGTTTTTCATTCATCATAATCTTTTTATCCTCTGAAATCTACACTGATTTTATTTCAAACTCTGCTCTTAATTTTATCTAATAAATGTAGATGTTAGACCATTTCATATTCCAGTTGCCTGGGAAGTTGACAAAACCAGCTTTTAAAAATCTCATTTTTCATTTAAATATTGTTCGAATTATGTTTTCAGCACATTCAGTCATCTTGTTTACTTTATTCTGAGTCTAAATAAATGTGTATCACGACAAACACCTGTGACTATAGGGCAGTACATATTCAAGTTCAACCTGCAAAGAGCTGATTCCCAGACTTTGTGCATCTGATTTGGAACCTGTAAGGCATCCAAATGAGGGTACAATATTGGCACATTATAAGGTACCTCATTTGTGTGTCCAGCTCCTCTGGATGCATACAGATAGCATTTTATTTTGCACAACACCATTTGTGCATGCGGTCCCATTAACTCTGCTTGCCGATTAGGCAAGAAATTATGCCTACGTTTTACTGACAAATTGCATGAAAAATCAGAGTATGTGTATGTAAGGAATGAAGACTAATGCACATGAAAAAATCCGAACCCTCGTTTTTCAAGCAGTTGCAAGTTGCATAGATGTTTATCAGTAACCTCTGCCTCACCTATAAAGCCAACTGAAGTCAAGGGAGTTGAAAGCATATAAAGCAACAACAAAATCTATATACTCAGAGATTTTCATCCCAAAGGTTGCAGAAGAGCTTTTCCAAGATCTATAATGTGAGATAGATCAATGCATCTCTAAAATGAGACTACCTCTGGGCTGAACTTTGATAAATTTTTGTAAGAGAAACTTAGAAAGTATGGGCAGAATGTTGTGCATTAAAATTGCAATGAAATATATTGCTAGGACATAGGGTTAATATCACAGGTCTTCCAAAAGGCGCTTGCATTGCCACGAGATCCTTGTAAGATCCAGGTAAGTTTAAAACCTCCGCTTTAAATCGAGCTAAACCAGCTCATTAACAGGGCCGCATGGTTCAGCATTTACTGGCAGGCAATGTATCCTTGGTCTGGGTAGAAGGGCTGCAGGATCCTGCCTCGATTCTCCTGCACTTCTAATCAACACAACTTCTTGATTAGGGGAGAGGTGAAGGGAAAAACTTAGCTGGCAACTGACTCTTGCATGAAAGACTGGTAAAATAATGGAAGATTATTATCCCATTTCATACAATAACATTTTTGTTAACAGATAATTCTTTGATTCTTCAAAATAAAAGTTTGCATTTAGGGGCTGAAGCAACTCCACAGCATTTCAGGGACACAAGCAGCAAAATTACAAGCTACTTGGCAGTGACCATTTTAGCTAAACAAACTTTCTGCCGGTCCTCTAGTAAAAAATGAGAAACTCCATCAAGAGGCCTCCTCAAAATAGTATGGTACAAACTTGCCCTCTGCAGTTAATGTGCTGCAACAAACTCCTTTCTAACTGACCTCAGGAGTGCCTTTCCCATGTAAGAAATGAATTCTTGCTTCTGCTGCAGTGATCAATCTCCTTACCAATGACTCTTCCTTCATAGACTTTCATGCTCACTTGAAAAGCTTACATCTCATTTCGTATCAATCAATAGAGATGAAAGGCAAAGTTCAACACCATTAATACAACATA
This sequence comes from Ciconia boyciana, assembly GCF_034638445.1. Lineage (NCBI taxonomy): Eukaryota > Metazoa > Chordata > Aves > Ciconiiformes > Ciconiidae > Ciconia > Ciconia boyciana. The sequence continues at coordinate 9,037,772 of NC_132947.1, forward strand.
TATTATATACACATATTACATATAAGTGGGTTAAATAATACATTTGTCAACAAAAATTCTTGTAGAGAAAGAAAAAAAATCATGGTCAAAGTTTGTTATAACAGTGGGAGAAGTTTTCCCTGAGTAATAATAGATACATGAACTGAAAATGGTGATAAAAAACACAGTGTGGGTAACCGCTATCAGACCACGAACAGCTCATAAACTACAGGTCACAGCTTGGAAAAAACCAAAAGCTTCCACAGATCAATATTAGTAACAAGTAAAACCAATGTCAGGTTTTGATTTTGCAAAACCACTAGTAATGAGACCAAGAGTTCTTTTCAACATAGACCCCAAAGTTCAAAAAAATATTCTAATATTGATTTGTCTCTAAACATCTCACTTGGAACAGAAATCCTAACAGAATAAAGCTGAGTACATGAAAGCATAAAAATAAACGATTTTTTCTTTAAAGAAAAAGTTTTCACTCTTACCAAAATGAAGACAATGTAAAAAACCCCGAGGAACACAACCATGGGACAATTGTTCTTTTAGACCTAAATTAACATGTTAAAAATTAAAAGTCTTGTTGCACCAACTAATTATAAAACATGTGGCTTTAGCTGCCTCTCACTTTGATGCTAGACTTTAAAGTGGCCCACATGATGTCTACTTGTGGTCTTCATGCTGGCATTCTATGCTTTGATCAGAAATGCCCTGGAATCTCAGCAGGGCTGAGAAAACACCAACTTGGGCAAAAGCTATGTCATCCCATACATGTTTTGTACATAGAAAAATGCACAGTGGAACTACCACTTGCCCAGCCTAATATTTGAGGGACATTTTGAATATATGGATATATACAATAACCCTTGGTCAACAGCCAAGAACAGTTGGGGTTCATAGGGATGGACTGCAGGGCAGAGCTGCAGTCTTGAAGGCTGTGTACATGGAAGAATGCACAGTGCTGTTACCCACAGTACACGCAAGAATAACCAGGGTCCAGTCTTCCCAGCCATCCCCAAAATACATTTCACAAACCTGAACACAACACTTGCTATGCAGTAAGTGGTTGTTCTCTTTGTACGTGGCCTGCTGTAGGCAGCTCAGTTGTTATATCCCTTTCCACGTCATCTCTACAGCTTTACATTGAAGCCATTTTTCCCCTAAAAGAAATAATTTTTAATGTAAAATGATTGCATAGCATTTTACAGTTGAAATGTGCTTCTGCAAGAACTAATCCATACTTTGTTTTGGAGAGAGAGACTAAAATCAAAGAAACACTTATTTCTGTAACACAGATCTATAACAGCAAAAAAGTCAGCTGTAATTTAAGTTGCAGCTATGGCAGATTAGAAGATTTGTGATTCCTTCAATAGAAAGAGATTTTTGGGGAGCAATTAACACAAGACCAGATGTGAAGCCTTGAAATTCAGGGAGAACAAAGGTGGGAGGTGGAGATGAAAATAAAGATGCAGGAATAGGAAACAAATAAGTTGTTTTCTAATTTTTATCACAGTTCTCCTTGCTTGGGGCAAGACAGGTTATTGCTATAAGCGGCTCAAATGCCTAAAACCGATCCAAAGCTTCCTCATGTGCACAATGTAATTCCTGTTATCAGTGTCCCTCCATTTACAGCAAAGTTGTTTATTCTTTAAAAAAAAAATTACTGGTGGCAGAATTATCTTTGCGGGTTCATGAACTTTTATTATTTGTTGCCTTTAATAAGCACAGAGAAAGAAAAAGGTCATGTCTTGACTTGAATAGCTTGTAAGCTAATATATCAGCGAAACACAGAAGCTGAAGATAAAGACAATCCACTTTTTATTGCTGTATTTGATTGTTTTCTTTATGGCTTAATAGTGTAAATTGAAAGAGTGCTTAAATGTTAGCATATCTGACAAGATGGTAAATTCAAAACAATAAGGATGCAAATAAAATGATTCATGTGGAATTTTGAAATATCTCAAAATATGTCAACCACCAGATGTCACAAAACCTGCAAGTGATGATACACTGAAATGAGAGAAGGGCAAGGCTCTGACAATAGCACCCAACCATACAGCATGTCAGGAAATTTTCCTATTAATCTCCATAAATCTTAGTGTCTTGGAATGAAAGGAATAAAACACACTTAAGACAAAACAAACTGAGATTTTCTCTGCCATTATCTACCTCAAAGTGGAAGTAATGTGTTCAAAACCAGCATCTTGAGCACGACAGAAAACACAGGCTACCCATGCGCTAAAAAAGAGCATTTAAAAAATATATGGCCAATTTGATCTTACATAAGCAGACAAGGTCAATATGTTTACCATCACTCACAAATTATACAGACCCAAGCAGTTACTTAAACTGCCAACAGCACAAATTCCCAAACATGTATTTTTATTTACATTTATACATATATATATCTGTATAAAATGCTCACTGTATCCTCCATACAAAAAATCCTAGTGAAAGACACCATTCAGAGTACTAGAAAGTACTATCTCCGTGGGATTTGCCAAACCCATTATCACGTCCTTATGGAAACACAGAAAATATGAATGAATTAATTTATATCACGTCCTGATGCTGATAGCAAAATCCTTAGTCTAAGAAGTGATAGTCAGTAAATAACTTGACAAAGCCTGACACTCAATATTAGTTCCACAAAAAACATTTGAAATTTTAACTGAAATAAAGATTAAATCTCGTTCTATACAGTAACAGATGTTTCACATGCTGTAAAAAAATGTGCATTTCCCCAACCAAAATCGCAATGTAAATCAAGAATATCTATTGAGGGAGAGATCAAAATAGGTATGAAATAGAGAGGAAAGAGTGATTCCTAACATTCTGCATCCAAAGAAAAATTCATCCAGAGCAATAAGAAAGTTTCCTTTTTAATATAAACCCCTCTTGCTGTTGTGGGATGCAGTAATCTCCAAGAGCTGCAACAATATGAAAGAAAACACATACTGAATTTGCCCAAGGAGTAGCAATTTATAACCTCTGATAACACTGTCCTACACTTGATTGCTTTTATTTACTTCCTTTCTCTTTTAAAAACTGAATGCTGGACATTAGAGCTATCTACTGCCCATACCCAAACCTTGTATACTGTATGTCAGATGTGAAAGGTCAGTATTTATACTATTATATTGCACAACCCATTAATCATCATTTTTCATCTTCACCTAATCCCACTGCAGAATGTTATTGTTGTACAAAGTGCTTAGAAATTAATAAAACAGAGATGGTCAGAGTAACCCTGTTTTATCTGCCTGAAAACTATATAGAGATGTAATATTATCCTTTGTGTTTTCCACTGCGATGAGACAGACAGGGACACCTATGTTTGCTACTAATCTAAAACCTAACATTAGAGAATAAACTATTGGAAGCAAAACAGAATACATGGATTACTGTTGCCTCCCTAATTTAGAAGGAAATAGGCCATTGCTGGAGGGAAACAGTACCTATAACTCCAGTGACTAACATCTTCAGTATATTGCTTTTAAATGTGTTCACGGCTACAACCTGAGTCAGAGCCAAGGGCTGTGAGGTGCTCAGATCAGGGACATACACATGCGAAGTCCCAGGATACATTTATGGCTCAGGTTGCTCACAAGAGCGTTAAAGTCACTTCAGGAGATGCAATTGGAGAACAGAGCCAGGAGGGAGGAACTGGAATTGTTTCTTCCAGCAGCACCAAATCCTTAGACTGACTTAAGCCAATGATTTCCCCACCATATAGAGATCCAAATCCAAGGCTGCTAACACACAATGGTCCTACAGGATTAGCACGTTTTGAAACCTGGCGGCAAAAGGGCCACAGTCCAGGGTTGGGACTTCAAATGCACAACAATTAGGCCTAAAGCCTTAAATGCTGACCTGCACACAACATGTAAATGGCCCTTTAATTAGTAGTATTTGGGTAGCACGACTGACATGGTCAACACCAGACCATACTTTCTTTAGTCTTATTAGCCTGGAGATCAGAAAGCTGTGGGAGATACAAGGCCCAGAAGGTGCTTGTGACTGAAGCTAATTTAGTCAAAAGTAAGACAGCAAAGGCTGTAAGCAAGCATTTAACCTATGCAGGAAAGAGACCCAGTGAATAAACTCAGTATTTAAGGCTTTTGAACACTTATAAAGGCCCTGGAAGAGCACTATTCCACCTGACTCTGGATTTATATGGTTGGTTTGCAGTGACCAAGGAGCTCTGAGGAAGCATTACAACCAAAGCAGGGCATCCAGGCAGCGATGCAGCAGCATGCTTCTGACAGCAGACCTTTTGGCATGGGGGTGCAGCAGAGTGACTTCGAAATATTAGGGCAAGAGTTGTTGTGTTCAAATTAATTAAGCTAATTAAAGATCAACAGTGAGAAAGGTTAATAATTAAAAAAAAAGATTAAGACTGATTTTCAACTGCTTTGACCTTGAGTTGTTAATGAAGTGCAAATCCTCTCACTAGGAAATGTGATTGCTTAGTTGAAGCATGATAGTCTGCAACTGAACCTGCAAAACAGCCATATACTTCCTATTTATTTTCTTCTGGTTGAGGATGCAATAAGGGAAATATGGGGCTTCTAATTTGAAGCAGCTTGTGACATATAGAAAGGAAACAGAAGTGGTTTTTCAGTCAGATCACCCACTACGTCCAAAATAACAATCCACCCTATCCACTCTGACAAAATAACACATAATAGAACTAAAACTGTGCTGAGAAAAATAGTCTGTTAAGCTTCCCATTCCTCTGAGGCCTGAAGTCTATTTTTAATGTTGAGAAATGAAGTTACATACGCCCCACCGAAGCCTGCCTTGCCTCAGCCAATTGAGAGAAGCAGCCTGCAAAGCATTAATAATTCATCTGATTTAGTTTAGCTGGCATATTTCAGCAACCAAACTGCACCAAACTCTCCTGCAAGGAAAGAGAGAGGGGTTATTTCAGAAGGAGCTTTCCTCCTTCACAGCATGTTCTGTTTCTTTTTACTTTCTGTCTTTTCCATGTATTTATTGACGATGAAAAGCCTTCACAGGCAGTCTAGGAGAAAAAAGGTCCCCACATAGCACCAGAGTAGGAAAAGCAGAGACAGCAGTAAGACAAAATTTCCATGTCAACCATGATCCACCATTCGAATTTATTTCTGGTGAAAAGCAGATAATTCTGTGTTCCTTGATAGTTGTTTTGAGAAGTTATCCCTGGCATAGGAAGAGTAGGAAAGACCTTTGGCTGCCATCTGTCCTCTTTCCATCCAGTCTTAAAGATGAACAAAACTTAGATGCAACTCACATGCAAAACATCCCACTATTTTTTTGTATTGATATGAGCCATGTACAGATTCAAAAGGAAAGTCTCTGTTGCCTTGCCACACCAACACTTCATTAACTAAGTCCTACATTTATGCCCATTCATTTTACTTTCAAAATATTTTCTAGAAAATGGGAATGAATTAAACCACTGGCTGCCTCTAGGTTTATTCACGGTATCAATTGCTCTGGAGATGAGTGGGAGTAATTATTCTGAAAAGGTTCATTCTCAAGAGTGAACATGGAGGGTGCTAAATGTATTCAGACTGGTGAATAACATACAGCTGAAAGTGAGAAAAGATGCAACTGTGAATGAATGAACAGGAAAGTACACAAAGGACTGAGGTCTGTAACAGTAATTTTTGATGACCACAACAGCATAAAGGGGAAGCTGAGAATGTTCCGAATCAGAGATTTCTCTCTTCTGACTAAGCAGATGAGATCGAAAAGGACCAGACATATTTCTAGACAGTCCTGTTCCCTTCCATGCGATGACTTTGGCAGGGGAAGAGTTGCAGTTGATTATTTTCACAAACAGTGCCCTGGACATCAAAGACGTGCCTCTCCCACAGCTCTGGCTCCCTGGTGTCCCCTTCTCATCTTTCCTGACCACATGGCTTCAAAGGGCATTTGCTACCAAGGATAACCTGTGCCTCTATTACCAGTGCCCTTGGAGGACTCCTAGCAAGGAGGACATTGCTGCAAGTTTCTGACCAGGCTGTTGAAGATGGTGCAGCTTGTAGCACTCTGTGCTCAGCCATCTCCACTACTTGTTCAAATCCTGAGCAAAACTGGGACTACCGCAACCAACGTGCCTAGGGAAGTCCCATCCCCACCACAGCCTCCTACAGGAGGAGGGGCCAGCATCTTCAAGACTCATGTGGCTAGGCAGGAAACATGTTCTACTGCCTAAAAGAATTTGTCCCAATTTAGTAGCAATATTAGGTTTCACAACAGTTTGCAACTAATAAAAGTCCTGTGAGACCCACAATTACCTTCTATATCATTGTTAAAAGTGTGTATGTCAAGACCTGAGAAAGATAGATTATAATCCATGGATATTAATCATCCAAGCATCTGGGGACTCAAAGCTCTGCAAAAGAAAGGACACAATGTCTGACAATACACCTCCAAGAGAAAATGCATGGTCTGAGACAGGCTAGGATTTCATCAAGAAGAGCTGCACCTCAGAAATAAAAGGGTTAGGACTTTGTACTTTCTGTTCTGTGCTTATATATATAAGCTTATATATATAAGCTCTAGCTTGCTTAACAGATGGAAAAACTCCATAAATTAGGCCTCACTAGCACTAATTTGTTGGTGATTTTTCATTTGCCTGAAACAAACCTTAAGTAATTTGTGTTCATTAAAAAAAACCAAGACCTTTCACCATGTTGAACTTCACCCCCCTCATGGAGCAGGTCATTTATTGAATCATTATTAAATTATCTTTCAGTAATTAAGTCTCTTCTATATACCAGTTATTCATTTGAGTAGGTCTTAAAATATTACAGAAAGAGAGCATTAGAGATCACTTTTAGAAAAGCCATTTAGTCTAAAAAAATGGAATATCATTTGTCCTTCCCAATTTGTTATTCTGGCCCACAAAAACATGCAGTCCCTAGGTACTACTGGATCAAACATGGAATGGCTTGGAAATATTTGCTCACCCACACAGAGGAGGAGACCTTCTCTTTTTTCAGAAAATTCAACATTTAACCAGAGTGCTCATTCTCTTAGTTTTTGCAACTATTTGTGCCATGCTAACAGAAAGTGAATAGCCAGATCTGTCGAACCCATATAGGTCATCACCTGAATATCTTGCGAACAAATAAACCACAGAAGGGATTTTTTTCCAAATTTAATTAACACATTGCCTAGGTTAGCTCATTATGAGGCATTTAAGTGCCTTGGAGCAAAATCAAGAAGGAAATTATACATAAGAAAAGCAGGACCAACCTAACATAATAGAGAGGCCCTGTAAGCTTTCTGGGAAGAGAATTCCCCTTGGAAGCATGGCATAGATCAGTCCCATGGCACCCACCAACCTGAGCACTGCACTGGGGATGGAGTCAGTCTTGCGATAAAAGTGGAATATGCTGGAGTGTGAAGTAAAGAACCGTAGTTTTCACTTTTAATTTAAATAGATTTTCCTTCTCACAAAGTTTCCTTCTGCACACGATACAGCAGTGTATGATCATTACAGAAACACCGCAGTAAAAAGCAGAGAAAGCCACAAGAGCAGCAGCACCTTATTCCCAGGAGGCCTTAGTCTTCAGGAGGAACATCTCAAAGTGAAGGTCATCCTATGATTGCAGCTACCAACCACACTGGTCTCAGGGGAAGCAGTGAAAAGTGCTGTGGATGCACTCAGGGCTTAAACCTGTAATTACAAGCTCTGGATAAAGCCTTCCCAGAGGATGCACGTTCAGGTGCCTGTATTGGAATTACTGGTTCCCCATCACCGGCAGCCCACAACTCAGCATATTTCCCCTCTCATGGGGAACACTGTCTTTCAAGTGTTATCGTTCTGCTTGGCTGCTCTGATTACTAAATTAATGCAAAGTAATTATAAAGATAGAACTTCCAGCTCTTGCTCACTGTTGTTTAGTGAATAATCCTTCATCTTCTAGTAAACAAGAAAAGAGAAGCAGCGAAACAGAGTAATGAAATGGTATGACCAGGTTAAAAAAAAAAATTTAAAAAAATCAAGATAGCTTTCCTATGGATAGCTGAAAATGGTATTAATTTCCTACCTGGAACGCTGATGATGTATTTGGTTCAATAGAAAACACCCTTTTCCTTTATCAAAAGTTTGCATGCACAGAAACTACTGAGCTCCTTTAGGAAGAACCTCAGTAAGGCAAAGTAAAGGAAGACAAGATCACCTTTTCATTTTCTGCCACTTGTAGAGCAATGATTTATCCCCATCTCTATGGGCTCCTTTACCTGTCTCTGCAGGCGGAATTCCTGGCTACTCAGTCAGTTTTCAAAAAACTCTTTAGTAAGAATCCCCAAGAATAGGGTTTTTGTCAAAGTACACCTAATCGTTAATTCCTGCATCCTTATTCCAGATATGCTTTTCCCTTTAAGACAGCTGCTTAATTCAGTGCGTACAACAGCAGCTCCAAAACAGGATGGTGGTGATTGTTTTGAAAAACCTGACAACAAATCTCTGTCTAACATACCAAAAGGACCATGTACTTTCTGTGACCTTTTGGTGCTAAGATGATGACGAGAAACAAGAATACACTTCAGATTCCGATCAAAAATGGTACAACTGGGAGATGGTTGGCCTTCTTCAGCATTGCTCTCCGGAGAGAAAGCATAACTCAGGTGAACAGCCATTAAGGTCTGTGTGCTTAGCAGCTCTTCACACATGCCTTTTAGAAGGAGTTTGTCTCCTTTTGTCACAATAAATTTCCAACAGGACAGTAAGTACTTGAAATGGTAGCAAGTGCTACATCAGGAGAAGCTCATTTTCATCTGATGGCTTTGACATAATCGGATCTGAGACTTCCCATTTTTTGCATCTTGCATCAGCCTTTACAACTGCATAATGCCACCACTGCTGCATGGGAGCTTTCTGCCATACAGAAGGAAATTACTTCATCAGGTGGAAGTTAGCACAGAATTGCATCCACATACGCATTCAAAAAATTATTGCTTCCCATAGGAAGATTCAGCTTGCAAGAAGAAAAGGTTAAAATACTAAAATATTTGGGCTAAGAAACATACGCTTTGATTCAGGAATTCTGTGCTCCCATTTACTTTGACAGACTGTACTTCTTGGGTGGACCATTTACTCCTTATGGATCTTCCTCCTTCTCAAAAGGAGAGTGGATGCTGGAATGCAGCACTTCAGAGGCCCGTGAATATGATCCCAGCAAAATGTCCTTTCCCCAAAGGACAACATGTAAAGAAGGCAGCTGAAATACCAAATGGGCAATGCGGCAGCATATACAAAATGAACTGGTCTAACTCAGAGGCAAAATATTTTTAATTTTCCATCAAAAATATCAACATGATCTGGAGAAAGCTTACATGTGAAAAAATTTAACTGGGAAGTCTAGTAATTTTTTAAAAACAGTTAGTATTGCATTTTAACGGGTATATTAAAATAAATCCTCGTGTAGCTTTTTTAAATGACTTGCTGAACTGAAGGTCCCCTTGCTCATCCGAGCATGTCACACTTGCACCTTCATTTCTAAAACCAGGGTCCATGAACAGCGAGGTCCTGAGAAACAGCCACAGTAGAAATAATTGGAGGAAAAAAAATATATAATCCTGCCAACTGTCCAGCTGCACGTAAAACTGTGACAGAGCATTTTCATGTCCTCAGTCAGCAAGCTTGGTGGCATGAGAATAAGCTTGGGTCATTCAGAAATGTGTGGACCAAACCATTCTTCTAAAAAAGGTATCCAATACATTTTGACTTATTGTATCTCTTTTTCAACAGAAAAATTTGTTGATGCAGAGAGGAATCTGATCATTTGTCTGGGAATTTCCAGGCCTTCAACAGTGCAAATCCCAGGGCTGGAAACATCAAGAAGTCCTAGACAAATTGCCACTGAATGGGCTCAGTTTATCCAGTAGCATAGGACACATCTTGTAAGATAAAGGTGCCCTTGCAGTAAACCCCAGAGCAGAGCCATGCCATCACTCATACAACCCAGTGCTACTCCAGTGGCCACATCCAGCCTCTCTGCTCATGGGAACACCAGCCCACATAACCATCGGTGTTGGGGTGCACAGGCTGCACCCTGTGTTGATTTCCGTGGGTTTTAGTGCTGTAAGAAAGTGAGGCACTCGCAGGATGTGAACGGCTTATTTTAAAAAAGCAGATGTTTAAACAACTTTTATGTATACATAGCCAAGGATTCCAGCTCTTAAGACAAAATTATGTAGCCAGAGCAGAAATCTCATGTATGGAAAGAAGAATATTAGAGAAGTTCAGGAGCAGTTGCAGTTTTTTTGCAGAAAAGCTCCCTGCAGGTCAGACTGTCCTCTGGTATGCTTGAACAAGAGATTCACAACAAGACAAACATGGTTTTCCTGCAAAGATACAGCCAGTTCTCATCAGATTTCATCTGATTAGGACAGGGAAGTCAAATAAAGAAGTCTAAATTGCTAACTGACCCAAATTGAGTCTTTGAGATACGTCACATACCTCATTTGCTCCCTGGGCTTATCTGTTTGTTCCCTGCCCTTATTGCTCTTACAGCAAACAGACACAGATATATTTCACACTGGTGCCAAAACCCAATCTTATTCCTGTGCAGAAGTCATTTATTAGGAAAAGAAATTCGCAGTTAACACTAAGGGACTTATTTTGCTTTTATGGTCATAGTTCAGGCTTCCTGATTTTGCTTGTTTCTGCAATTTTAGATATATAGAGGCCTGTATTTAGAAGTTGCCTGGCGCAAAGCTGGCATCATTTGCCTACTCTCTGTTGCCAAATGCTCTTGCTTTTTGCATCTTCTTCCAGGATCTCAGGCACACAGCCCAGCAGCCATCTGCAGAGCTTTCCCCTCCTCCCCACAATTTTCAATTATTTTGCCATCTAAGCAGCAGTTACTCTAACACCGAGCTGCAATTCCCATGAGACTCTGCAGCTCTCCTTCAATTTGACTGTATTTCTAGCTGAGCTTCTTTCCCGTTTTGTGACATTATTCTAATCAGCCAAACATCACCAGTGTCATGTAACTTCACAATTCCTGGACAAAGCTGTTTGGAGTCCTGCAGCTTATTTCCTTCAAGTCTTATGAATAAATTATATCTCCCAGCACCAAAAGATTTCATTAAAATGACAAACAAGCTCCCTACCCAAAAGCTTGGGTTTTTTAACAGCTCTTTCCATGACAGCAGGATTTCCCGAGAGGTGGACTACCAGAGGTCAGAAATCTGCAGTAACAGTGAAGAGAGCCCCAGACCAGGCAGGTTGGACAGTTACTTTAACAATCAGTCATTCCAGTTTTGAAGCACTGGAGAACTTTACTTTATTATTCTCCACGCATTTCCCAGATGAAATAAGGGAAATGTTCAATCCCTACACTTTTAGCGGATATTCCTTGCTGACAGGTGGAGTTTTCAACTCATTCAGCATCAGAGGGCAGCTCCCATGCACTGCTCTGACAATATGGGCTGCTCAGAAGCAATGAGTTATGCCCACTTTGTCTTGTCGCAGTCGGCCTCCAACGCTGAACTGTCTAGGGTGCCTTCCTCCCCGTGGCTCCCTGCCCTTTGATTTCCCCACTGACTTTTACGCTCGTTTTAATGTCTCCAGTCTTCTTGCTCACGCCAACCCAGCAGAAGCACATATAGCACGGTAAAATAAGTTTCATTATTATGATGAGCAAAAAGTAATATTTTTGAGGATGAGGAATTTTGCATTGTTGGTTTTATTTCAGTTATCTTCATTTTCCAGTCTGGCACTTTCCAGCTAAAGCTAAAACCAGAAGTTATAATTTAATACATTGCAGAAAGCTGTTACTGCAGAAATCACCAATTAGATATTTGTGCCCACCCCACAGAGCTGTGCATACATGGACAGATTTCTGGTAACGTTTTTTAATCACCTTAACAAGAAAAAAAAAAAAAAAATCGCTAACTTTAGCTACACCTTGATTGTTGCTACAACAAACACTCATCTATGATCTTGCCAGCTCTGTATGCAGACATGCCAAGACATCATCCATAAAAAGGCCACTCTTATGGAAATTAAGCCAACCTAACCACTGCCACTGAAAAAGACAGTCCCACTGGTCCCCAGCCACCCCTTCCCACAGCAGCTCAGCGCTGGCACAAGTATTCATCTGGCTGCACCGTGACCTGCTTAGGAAATAAATGCAACTGAAAAGTAATCTGGCAGATCAAAGACAGTCATAAGCCAAATTCATTTTCAGCCAGATCTGTTTTGTGATCCAGGAGGGCAGAAGAGGGGAGGAAGGGCAGGAAGCAGCATCACTGAGCCCCCCGTGCCGCACTCCGGTCGGCGTGCTGCAACAGGCTCCGCACAGACCCACCACTCCCAGGGCTCTGAAACAGGCACCGATAGAACAGGTGTCAGGATCTGTTTAATCGTGTATATTAGCTTAGGAAGAAAAAAAGCAAGTAGCTTCCAGTTGAAATCTGAAAAGGATTTTAAACCACGAAGGACTCAGATTACAGCAACTGTAGCTTGGCTAGGATACAAACGTACTGAGAAGTCAGAGTATTGCTTTAATACCTTCTGGTACGTGGAAATAGGATCCCACCGTTTGGCATAACCCTTTTGGCTGAAAGGCAGTGCCAAGACCGTCACTTCCCACAGCCCTGAATTAGTGAGTAAATGTAGTTCGCTCACGAGCCAACTAGCCACCAATTCCAATGTCCTTAGTTTTTCAGGAACTAATGTGTTTGCACTGCAGCGTTGGCACAGAGTGTTTCTTTCTGCAATCCCCGCAAGAGTTTCACTGATCAACAATCTCTCTGCCATCGCTGCCCTTTCTGCACTCTTTTTCCTGTGACAGGACAAAACGCAAAGCAGATCCATACAACAGCAAAATTGTTATCAGCAGGAGAAAAGCCGCCTGCCGCATGTGCCATTTTGCCTCTGAAATCCCCTCTGATAGCTAAGCACGTTCATCCAGAGTACACCAAGTCCATCAATGAACATAATGCCTCTCATTTATTCCTTTTTATTGAGAAATCATTCGAGTGATAATTCAGGCCATTTTTACAGTCTTCCCTTCAATTTATTTGAGCAGTTGTTATACATCTCTGGTTACCTTCGTTCCATTTTTCATTTATTCAGGTTTGTAGCTGGTGTTTGCGGCTGCTTTTTTCTTTTTTTTTTAATTCAGTGGGCTTACTTGGTTCCTATGTTCATGCAACATCATTGCAAGGATTGCAGAGAGGACTGCAGCTGTGCTCATGAACATGATCAAATGAGCAAATCCACCACTGAGCCTTAATAACCATCATAATCCCAAAGCCTGGAAAATGCCCCTGCCTGTCAGAGTCAGACCTAAGCCTGACCTTCCTCACGCTGCACAGCTCATTACAGAGATCAGAGCCAGCAGCCTTGAACCCCCTCTAAGTTCAAAGGGATGCAGCCGTTTGGGTAACCTCTGTCTCTACTGTACCAGTAAAGATGAGCTCCTGTTCAATGAAAGAAACAGAGGAAAAAAATCAGTCCTCTTTCTGGCAACTGGGTTGTACTAAACTGCTGAAGCAAACTTGAAAGTGTGAGCTCGAAAAAAATTATCAATTTAGACAAACAATAAACACAAACCAGTCCTTTGTCCGTCCTACATACCACCTTAAACCAGAAGTGTGTCTGAGAGCACACATCCTGCTGTAATTACTTCTCTGCCGATTTAACTCAGTTGTAGCTATTAAAGTTTGTGCTGCCCATTATTTGAGTTACATATTTTTCCATTCATTTCAGCCTCCCTTTTCGGTACAGGATCCTCTGGCTGCAGTATGCAAGCTGCTTGCCAAAGATGCCAATAAACATAAAACAAGCACATGCAGCTAGTCTGTCTGTGTAGGAAATGTGCCACGAACATGTCATGGCAGCTAAGTAGTCTCAGACACATTTGCCTAGCCTATATCTATTTTAATCGCACAATTGTAAAACTAGTGTGAATCCCATTTATATAAAGTGATTTTCTGTTCAGCTGGTTAGTAAGCACACTTTCTTCATTTCCATGGACACGCACGAAATCACAAGAATTGCAGAAACCTGTAATTCACCATGGTGACATTTGCAAGTTCCTGACCAGCCTTCCTGACAGCGCCCAAGTGTCACTCTGCAAGTGCAGAGGGTGTTTTTTAAACTTCATATTATGCAAAATATTTGCCTTCTTTCAACGGCCTGTTAAGTCTTCATTCATTCCCCTATTTATGATGCACAACATGTTTTTTTATTTAAAAGTTTTCAAATCAGACTTTCCCATTTCGCTACCTACACAAAGACAAATATTTAACCAGAGTGTAATAGAAGAATCTCTTCAAGGTCCAAAGAAATGCAAGCATTTCTATGCCAAAATGCAAAATGTCATCAGAAATAGAAACCAACAGTAAACACTGCTTTGAACATGAAACAGAATATATCAAAATATGCATGAGAGCAGCTAAAGAGACATTCTCTGCACGGGTACCACTTGACAGCTTGTTAACCTACAGAGAAGTGGCTTCTGCCCCTCTCAGCAATTTAGCAGATTGCCCATGTACCCAAAGGTGCTGTAACTTCAGTAATGCAGGAGACAGTTTTCTTTTTGAATTGCATAACACCCATCTTTGCTCAGATTAAAAAGGCGTTACAACCGTTTGAAAATACGAGGGGGTTTCTTGTATATTTATTTTTAAAGTTGTCTATTGTACCTTTCATGAAGAACCTGTAACTGATGATCAAAACTTAAAAGGGCATTTCCACATGTATTGACTGGATTTCAATTAAGTTGCAACGTGTGTCTCAGTGCTAGATCTATTACTTTGTACAGTAACCCTTGGAAAGCAAATTTATTGCAACATTAGCCACACTTATTCCCTTGTTGTGTGGCTTCTCTGATCATCCTTTGCACTACAAATGCTACCGCAGGCAGCTAAAAACACGTGATGATTGTAATGTTTGTGTTTCCCTATAGAATTTTTTTTTAGTTGGCCAATAGCCAATTTATAGAGAATGAGAAGATAAAGGGAGAATTTAAAACAGGCAGAAGTCTCGCACTAAAAATCAATTTCAATTTAGGTTTAGCCCCTCTGCTGAACACCAGATCTGTTCTTACAAATTAGCCAACCAATCACAGAAATACACAGGTTTTTCTGATGCCAGAATAATATGTCAAGTGCTGGAATTTAATTCCCATTTCCAAGATGTTTGGAAACTGAGCACATTTCCATTTCCACAGGTGAATATTAGTTAGGTGCAGGTCCATATTACTTTCATGAGCATGTAGCCTTCTACTGACAACAACTACAAGACCAAAATTCACTGCCTGCAAACATGCAGCAGCTTTGTCGGCATTGGTTTGTAATCTCATAAGCTTGCATTCTTATATCCAACATAATATGCAGTATAAGAGGCATGTGTTTTATTTAACCCAAAATGTTATATAATATTACCAGCAGCAGCATCTTCTCAAAAACTTAATTTCATATTTTCATAGCTTTCAGTAGTGTCCAATCCATGGAAGTATTTATTAAGTGCACACCACCAGCTACATAATATTAAAGTTTTCCTGTTCCCCAACCCTCTCTCATTGCCTCTCCTTTAATATAGTTTCTCTGTAAGAGCTTGTGGAAGCGAATGGATGCACGCTGATGACTTGGGGAGCTGTTGTTTTTAGGGAGGAAATTGCACAGACGACCCCCAAGATCCTAAAGGCAGAGTCTGACTGCAGAGTTTGCAGATACCTTTGTCTGATGTATCTTTTGTCCATTTGTGAATCTTCCAGCAAATTGTCCCATTTTCTGTAAATTGACTAGCAATGAGGTAGTATTTACCCAGGCTTCTCTTATGGCTTATTTACAAATTTTATTTGTTCCAGTGCTTTGTGTCTAGCTACTTAGAGTACCCTAGATTACTACTATCGTTTCAGAAGAGAAGCTCTTCAGACAGAGGGAGGAAAGCAGACAGGCCACTGATGAACAACGTGGATTCAGCTGTCTCCAGATAGGAGAACTTGCGTTGCAGGAGAATACGGTGTTCTTACCCAAAATATCCACTACCTAATAGTGTAACAAAACAAAAGCAAAAAATAGCCACATTCACATTAGCATTTCTCTGTCTGAACAGCCCTTCAGAAAGCCAAACAAGTTCACATGCCTGTTAGTTTGAGGGTGCTTTACCATATATTTTAATATTTAAAACACTTTATTAAAGATTACCTGATGTTCTTAATGTTTTGACAAAACTGTTTTCAGAACAAAATGCAAAGCCATGTCTTGCATGATGAAAATGCATTTTTCCTTGGTCTAAATTCCCCTCCAACTTGCAGACACTTTTTTTTGGACGATGCCTTACACTCGTCTGTTCTGAGTTTGGGATCATTCTTTAGACCATGATCATTGCCATGGAGCTGCTTCTTGAGACAGAAATGTGGAAATTCAGATACAAATCCCCGATTTGAATTTAATTCCCCAATTGTGAACCTATTCCCAACATTTTCCTCTGGGTCATCCTTTAACTGACATGAGCGCATTTTTCACACCTATATTGTACAAAAACCCTGAACACACTAAATCCTTTCCCTCACAGACCGAGACTTCATGAGGTTGCACCCAGCAGGTAAGAAAACGTCACAAAATTTTATGAAAATTCTGACTAGCCAAACCTGAAACAACATCCACTTACAAGGTCCCTGGTCTATTCCCTCCATGTCGAGGCAAGATCAGTTATGTCTAGACTATCATCACCAAATGTCTGGCCAGGAGCTCCTTGCAAATCTCCAAAGGTAAGAGATCCCACAGCTTATTGCAATACTTCACTACCCTGGCTGTTGACAGATACTCTCTCAAATCCCATGTAAGTCTTCCCTTGCCTCAAATTAAACCAAATAATTATTGCTTGACTCTCTCCCAGAATAAAACTACTGCCATGCTTATGGTAGTGGTTGATGGTGTACTGTACCTGAATCCAAATCCTGGTGGTAAATGAAACCAACTTGTGTTCAAACCCTAATCCTTCCCTCCTCTTTATTAATGTTTAGCAAAAACAATTTTTGCTGGAAGGTACAAGTACTTATTCATGAGGAACTCACCAGTTTGGCTAATGGCTGCAGTCCTCAGCTGAAACTACCCTGAGCTTTGCCTAAAGTTCAGTAAAATCCTTTTACTATCCTGAAATTACTCCTGCCAGTCTGTAGTTCGTGGCTTCAACCCCCTTCTCAAGTCTTGCTTCTACAGTATCAAGCCCAAATTGCAAGTGTTAGCATTTCATAGTATAACACTCTCGCTTTTAAGTACAAAACACTGTCAGACCTTTCGTCTGACAGAAAGGAAAGAGCCATCAGGAATTACTATGAGACATTCAGACTTAACAACTACTGTAGAGAAGAATAGCTGATAGTAAAAGATTGTGTTTGAATGAAATAAGCAACTCACCCATAGAATATGAAATATTGTAATGAATAAATAGATAATTCAAAAAAATTCAGGCTGAAGTTGCTAAGCATTGTAATTTGAAGCTTGCAGTGAACAAAGGCAAGAAGTTTTCTGGAGACTACTGTAAAAGTTTTATTGAAGTTTCTGTTCAAATAGTTGGTGATAATATTTGTCAAATAAGCCCACAGAGCTCAGAATATTAGAGAGACAGAAGTTATTTATGACTGACAAAAAGCGCAAGATACCAGACCATATTACTTTGCAACAGAGAGGCAGACTATGCCAGATGTTTCACGGCAGTATATATTTTCAGTCCTTAATTAAAAGAACAAGAAGTCCCAAGTCACAATCACTACAAAGCTTTGGAGGAAAAAACTAAATCAAGTCTCCTATGATTCTCCAGGGACTTAATTTGAGTACCCAACAAAATGGGCAGTTAACCATATAAGCATAGATCTCTTCACTGCTTTAATTAAATGCGACTCATCTAAGTCACAATTGTCTTGGAAACTTCAGGTACACTCTTCTCAAGGGGGAGAAACCCCAGACTATACAATAGGATGAAAGTTTAGTTGACTGAAAATTCACACTTTGGAGGCAAAATGTGTAGATAGGTTCAATATGTTACAAGGAATAGATGAACAGAATTTGCAAAAAGGTATGCCATGCTTTGTGACGTTCAATACATGTTTTCTTTTTCCTTCCAAGGGGAAGATAATAGGAAGAAGCTACATTGCACAGCATTTCAAGAGAATAGCAGATTTATAATGTATGCAAATGAACACTGAACAACTACCACCTTCAGGAAAGAATAATGCATGCCTACTTCTCCATCTTCAGTGGAGCAAGTTTGTTTGTTTTTTTTAAAAGGTGCATAAACTTCTGGGAACAGAGGACAGAAATAAGGAGGGGATCTTTCAGCATCAGGAGATGTTCTGTACTGAGCCCACTCTTGCTTACAAGTGAGCAGAGAAACTGTCCTGAATCCTGCCATCTGTAAATCATACCAGAAAGAGTATGTGGTGTGGTTCAGGTTTGGAGAGCTGATCAAAATAACACAATTTTAATAGGAAATTGAGAAAAAATTTGGAAAACTTTACTTCTGATTCTGAACAGAAAACCTAAAGTTTTAGAAATTTTCTACCAAAAGGGAATCACAAAGGATGCATTTCAGGAAGAGCAAAACTACTTTCTGAAATTAAACACAGGCTGCGATACGTGCTGCAGACCAGTTGCATTGACACAACTCTGAATACCTTTCCAGGCTGCTCCCAAAACTGTGAGCCCAGGGGTCCCAGCTCCCATGTGGGGTCCCCTGGCCATATGCACCTAGGAGCATCCCTGGAGCAGGACAGCAGCTCCTGGAACCAGGCTGCACTACAGGAAGCTGTAAAAACCTTTGTCTCAGAAAAGTCCAAAAGAGGGAATGGCCAAGCTTGCAACTTTGCCTCCTCAGCTAGTTTGTGTGTATGTATGCAACTGCTCAAATGGGAGTTAAGGGAGACATTAAGGTTGGAGACTGGTGGGCCAACGTGGGTGAAGTAAGAACAGATTGAACTTGTCTGTCCCTTTAACTGGGTCCAACCCCAAATCCTGCCAAGTTAAGTGTTTTTCCATGTGACACAACTTGCAGTTCCAAGGTTGGCACAAAAACAATTGCAAGAAGAAAGAAATGCTTTCACTGACCTGTTGGAGAAGGACAGCTAATGGGGTTGGAAACTCTCCTGTTGGAAGATGCTTTGCTTCATGCACTGCTCAAGGAACCCGGAGAAGTTTCCAAATTCTTGTGACTTTTTTCAAATGGAAATGTTAGGATCCTAATCAAGAAGCTCCCTCTAGCTCTCCCTTTGCTCCTCTGGCAAATTTATTTTTCTTGTCCTGTTGCAAAACAGGTAAGTCTTTCATCCAAAATTGAGAAATAAACAAAACTACCCAGTGAAAGAAGCACGGAGGTGAAGAATTCTTCACCTTGGGCAAAAACAAGAAATATCATCCACTGAGAGAGCCTTTTATGAAGAGATTTTGCATGGCGCTCTGCCTGCAGGATTTCTGATTGTAGCTTTATTGCATTATTTGATCCTCTAGCATAAGAGGAGACTATATGAAGGATTATTACAAAGCAGCTGAACACCCTGAGATGACCCAACCTTAAGCCTACCTCTGCTCTTTTCATACCACTGTATCCACTGATCACTTATTCTGTGCAGAATGAGATCTCCACCTCTTTCTGGATAAACACACCATTAAGGATTGTTCTCAAGGACAATTGTGCATGACACCTAGGACTGCAAATAAAATAAAATGGACTTTTAAGCCTGGGTGGTAGACCCAGCTCTCTTCTCCTTTAGCACTCCCTGTACAGACAGTACATGCTCTCTCACGTGAGACAGTAATAACTGCCCAAAATAACTGCAGTCAGGCTGGACTTTGCCACATCCTTATTCTGCTACTTTCTTATCTTGTACTGTTGGCATATCACCTGCCTGCATGAATGAATTCCTGCTTCATTAAATGTTAATTGCAGTTTTTCCTAGTGCCATACAGGAGTGTTGTGAACTATGCATTAATGTCTGCAAAGTGCTTGGGAATTTTGGACAGGAGATGCAAAGTAATTTATTGCATGGTATGTTATAATCTCTCTAGGCATATCTATAGCAGAAGGAAAGGAGGGTGAACACTGGATTTACTAACCTTAAAACATTTGTCACAGCAATGATGAAATTCAAGTAACTTTAGTTCTAAGTGGGAATTCAGATGTGAATTCAAGTTTTTAATTACAGCTAGATGGTGCTTTGTCTGAATTACTACCTGTCACCAACCTGAGTGAAGGACACTCCTAAGATGCTCTGTCCTAGAACAGGAACACATGCAAACACATCCAAGAAGTGACTGCAATAAATAATATGCAGTCTAAACATCCCAAAAGTGCCAGCTTGTCTTAGATCATTTGTTTTCAACCATCTACCTATGTTCATTACAACTCCCTTCCCCTGCCAGAATCTTTATTGTTTTTAGCATAAGGTGGACAGCAATACTAAATAGCACTTGTGCAACTAACACTTACCTCGGTGGTCATTTTACCTCTGACTGAACCACAGAGGTTGTTCTTGCTGCAGGGTAAATCCACACAAAATGGTCACTGAGCAGTTCAGGCTTCAGGAGAAGATCTGTCTCACTCTAGTGACATTAAACTACATTTGAACTTTAGAAAACCTAATTTTCTTTTAGATCAATATAGTCAATACAGGTGTTGGGGAAAAACAATTACATTTGCTGTACTTCTGCATTTCATGATAACCCACACGCAGACTCTGTTTGCTGGCCTATAAAAACTCTGCTCTTCTCATGAATTAAGAGGAAACATTGGTGATATACTCCTCACAGAGGGGGAAAAAAACCCCTGGCAATGGACACAACCTTTCCAGGAGTTGCAACCTGTGATTATTTCCTGCAGTGACTGAAATCACTCTGCTCTCACCTTGAGATTCAGGAGGAGTCAAATGCTTCCCACCCCCCCCCACCCCCCGCCCCATCTTCCGTATTTGACAATTAATTTTCTGGGATATTAAAACAGTGAGTATTATTGGTGCCACAGCTATCTGCACCAGCAATCTGTGGATCAAGTAGAAGTTCTCTTTTACATAGAATATTTTTCTATAAACCTAGCAACACTGGATTTATTGAGACAACTGTCAGCTTCTCAGTGAAGAAACTATATCTTCTTAAACATTTGTGCAGTATGTAGTAAAATACAATCTTGATCCAAATATAAAAACTGTTTAGGTAGGAGATGAAAGGGGTGGTTTCTTGGATCGGAAACATCCTAGCCAGGAAATACTCATGAAAGTGGAATCTTAATATTTACTTAGGCTTTCAGCAGCACTGGATTTGCACTACAACTTTTTTAATATTGTACAATGAACCTGGATACTAAAACATTACCCACAAGAAGTTTACTAGAAACATACTATATCAGAACAGTGCCTATTTTAAGCATAAGGGCTTGATTCTGCTCCATCTGAAGTGAAGGATAAAATATTCATTTCCATATTAAAAAGTAAGATTTTTCTTATACACAAGAGGTCCAGAAAAAGGAAAGAGTTATCACAGACCTCAGCTCCTACCCTAAACAAGCCCAGGAACAGAAAGGTCTGTTGGCAGCACTGGAAAACACTGTGTGCATATTATGGATTCCTGTTTCAATGACAGCCTCGTACCCCTGTTACTGACCCAGCAGCTGGAGCACTGTTAGCTACAGAGGTCTCCAGGTGGTCTGCTCAAGTGTTAGGATCCACTGGCACTGTTTTATACTATGTACAATAGTTCCTATGTATTTTACATGTTTGTTCTACATTTTTGGAAAGTCTTGACAAGACATAACTCACGAACAATTCATGGTATGAGTTTACTTGCTAGTAAACCAAAAAAAGTTTACTAGCAAGCCTTCTGCCTGCTCACTCTGCATATTGAATCATTTTTATTTTCATAATTTTTAGTTCTGAAAACATCAACCTAGCTGAAGATTGCTAAAAAAAAATCAGGCGTTATTTACACAACAAAAATTGCCCTTTTTTATATAACATCAGGCCCAGAAACATGCTTGGAGAAGGTGCAGTTGACTGAAAGGGAATACGAAAGGGCAAATTGTGTCAAATACCACAGATCTGAAAGTCTTTCAAATGGAAACACAGGTCTGGCATGCTGCCTTGGAAAAGCTAGAACAGGTGCTGCAGCAAGAAACACAGAGTTCTGTCCTCTGAGGTACAGTTCTCATCAATAATGGATGCCTCTCAGCATTCAGTTGGATTTCTCCACCATTTAAAGTTTGATATAGGTTGTTCATTTTCAGCAGATTTTTTTCCCTTGAGGAGCCCCAACACTTTGTTGTCACAGTTCCTAGAACTTCTTTGCTGGCGTTTGGCCCAGACAAGTTGTTACTGAATGCACGCCTTTATTATTCCTGAACAAGACAGAAGATTTTACAATTCTGATAACGAACAAGAATTGGATGCTTCAAGGAACACGGACTGCTCCCCATGTCCTAAATACTTAAAATGATACCCTGAATATTTACAGGCCTCCAAATTGAACTTGTCTCAATAAAACCTTCAAGGCAAAAAATCCTCACTGCTCTTTTGCAGGGAGGCCGTGACATCTACAGTCTTTAAGCTGAGTATTTCAGTGTTGTAAAAAGCCCCAGATATTCATCTGGAAATGGTCAGTGATGATGCATTTATGAGTTAGAGTTGCTAGAAACCTACTAATTCCAAGGCTTAAACTTATGCCTAGCCACTTGATGTGCCTCTGGTCTTGTTTCAAAACTGTTTTTTAGGTTAAGCAGCTTATTTCTCTGGTTCTTACCCCTTCATGAAGTTACACAAAGTAGAGACTCTCTGCTATCATTTTGCTCAGCTGCACGAGCCACACTGAGGTGTAATGCACAAGATTGACATATCTCATTACTCGTTTCCAGATACCCCAATTTCTCCTCAGACTTGTCTATACCAGAAAAGCCTGCCAACCTAAAAAACATATGGTTTTCCTTAGCACACTCGGAGACCCTATTGCTTCCATGCACAAGAGCACTCCAAACAACATATGGATACAGAATAGATATGTCTTCTAGCCGGCCATAACACCAGCTTAGCATGCATGCATAAGTAGACTCCATGCAGCTTCACCAGACATACCCCAGAATATTCTCCCATTATTGCTATGATGTGAATTTCCAGAGTTCCCAGAACCCTCTGCGAAGCCAGGATCTAAGTGACATTGTGACTAAAGTGAACACAGCTAGAACAAGCAGACTGCTGTTTCTCCCCCGAGTCAGGCAAAGGTGCTAAGTAATAATAAGACCGATAACAAACACTTCCCTCTGCTAAAAATGCATCACCACACAGTTTTTCCATTTCAGTCCTATGCTCTCTCCCCCTCATTATGCCTTACCTGGAAAATAAAAATACCAGTATGTTTACAGAGAGCAGTATCCGCATGAAGCCACCTCTGCGCGTTTCAGAATCACACAACAGTTGCTGTTGGAAGTGACATCTGAACAGACTCTAGTCCCACAACCCAACTAGAGACAGTTGCTCAGGACCTTGTCCAGTTGGGTTTTTAATATCTGCCAGGATGAAGACTCCTGTGTGCAACCTGATCCAGCATATGACTAGCTGCACAGTAAAAAATTTCTCATGTTCAAATGGTTCCCGTATTTCAGTCTGTGTCCTCTTGTCCTTTCACTGGATACCGCTGAGAGGAGTCCAACTCCATCTTTACTCCCCCCACCCCACTCCTATCAGGTATTTGTACACATTAAGGTCCTCCTTGAGCTTTCTCTTCTCCAGGCTGAAGAGTCCCTCCTCTCAGCCTCTTCACCTGCTGTATGGTTGATAGATATATATATATATATATAGTGAGCAGTGGACATTCTAGAGCTTTTGGTATAGGAGGTGCAGAGTCCAAATGTATGTACTAGAAGATACACTAATTATATTCTTTTTGTGTACCTTTTGATTATGCAGTAGAAATTATATCATTTGATTTGTACAGCTGACTGCATGATGCAAAGTTCTGCAAAATAGATGGAGATAACGGTTGGACATTGTGAGAACAAACATAGAAAGGGACAAACCGTATCAGTCTGTAGTAATTTGAAGGATGGACCTATTCTGCAAGCTATGAATTCACGGGGCAGCAGATACTAACAGCACTTTTCAGGACATGAACTGTTAATTATACATTAATCACACTTTCCTGAAATGAGTGGTTTTAATGAACAGATTGTCTTTAGTCCATTGACTGAGGACAGCAAGAAAGTACAGACTAGCTGAAAATATTATGATTATCTAATAATCCTTATTAAAGACATATGTTATTAATAATTTTTACTCACAATAAATAACAGCACAATCCATATTATAACAACTGCAGATTATAATTTGAATTCATGAATCAGCTTCCCATTTAAGAAGCTGTTATCCAGGGAAAACACACTAATATCCTTGTGACTTGCGTGAGAGTAGGACCTAGTCTATAACTTGCTCTTTAAGGGAAGGACTGACTTGGAATTTAACTTTCTTCACAAATTTTATTCAGGCACACAGAAAATAGTACGAGCAAATGGTGAGCTGTGTTGCCAACCACAAACTCACTCAAGAAGAATGGAAACAGATTCAGATGGTATTTCAATAAATGGTTGAGAGTCCTGCACAACCTAATTGCAGAGGCCGTATTAAGAGTGCTCAGTCTCTCCTATTCCAATGCAAAGCATTCATTCTCAACACTAACAGTCTGCAGAACAGGGATTAAGCTGACCAAAGAAGATTAGGAACTGTCATTCATATGACAACGTTCACTCTTTTGAAAAATAGCTTTAAAAGAAACTAGGAACCTAGAGCCAAGACATCTACCTTGTATGACTTTCTCAGCCAAGCTACACGGGACCCAACCTGGCCATAGATGATGTTCTCCAAAATACCTGAGGATATACATCTGATGTTACTTGTCACACTTACATTAGACTTAAAAAATTTACCTTCTAAGGAATATAGATCAGGAATATGGCCATTACCCAGCTGTCAAAGACTAGATCCAGAAAAAGTCAGCTCTCCAAAACAGGTCTAAAATTCTTAATCTGTATTTTTGTCTTTTAACCTAAAATGAAAAAAGATTCAGGCATTGAAATCTTGTAACCAGTCATTTGCAATGCCACTAATGAAACTCAGAGCAAGTTTTAGACCACTGCACCACGCATTCAAATACAGAAACATTAAATTCTTTCCAGTTTAGTTGGAAGCTTATGTAAAATGAAAACAAGCAGTTATAATTTGTTATGCCTTTACATTCACCTTGAAAACTAATGGCCAGAGTACTAAGCTTCTAGCCAAATTCCACCTGACATTCATTATTTTTCTTGTAAATTATATTTACATCTGGGAGCCACGCAGTGGAACATTCAAAGAGTCAATGCACAACAGCGGCACTGCCGAGTGTTTTAGCACAGCTGAGATCCTTAGCTGCTCTGTGCTCAAGATGCTAGAGAAACCATTCTCTCCAACAGAGGAAGAACTTGCAATATACTGTATGCTGCCATGTTTATAGTATACCTTAAAGATTTCGTGTCATAGTGCTGTCAAGGTTAAGCTTATACAAATGGCAGAAAGGACTTGAGGACCCCGAAGTCATGGGAGACTTTGAAAACAATGACAGAACCTTAAGAGAATGGATTAGAGTGAAAACACAAACGCTGCTGTGAAGAGCTTGTGCCCTGAAACAGAGCATTATTCTCTACTTGCAAACATACTTGGTGCTGAAGACAAACTTTTACTCACGTTATTGGTTTTGAGGTTTGCAAGTGTTTTAGCCAGAGTTCCCTGTGGTAACAGTTTCTCTTCAGTGCTACTACATTCCCAGAATCAAGTCAAATCCAATAACATCGTGCAATTTGCAAAAAGGATATTTGTTTCTAAAACATTTCCGAACGATTTTCATCATTACTATTGAAGAAGCGAGGATCAGACAGCAATTTTACTGAATACTTAGGGTTTTTTCTATAAAGCTGTAGGAAATTTTGTAGGAGAAGGACAGTAACTTCACACAACCAATCCGACCACAGATCTTAAGTCTGTATCAGCACCTAATAAACATGCAATCACATCAGCTTTTTGCAAGAGGATGAAAGTGAGAAATATGAGTGCTGGCCAGGCTTGCAAGTTCAGACTTCATGTTATCTAACCTGCAGGCAGCATCAGAGTTACTGGAGGAGTTAATATGCAGTTCCAGTAACTGCCAAGCAAGCCTATATAATCAAGGGAGCCATTTAACTTGTTAAAAGTGAGGAACATTCCACACCAAAATGCTGCCTTTCTTTTATGCCCAAAGAAATCCTTCTAATAGCAATGTTTAAAAGACTTTTATTTGGAGCCCATTGTAACACACCTCTGTTCTTTTCATCCTCTTGCAAAGCCCACTACTGAGAGACCAAAGCTATAATTTCCCCTGCTTGTAAGTGCTCCATAGGTTTAGCTGACCTTTAGAAAACACATTCTTTTCCCTCACCATCTCCTTTAAAGCAGCTGCTTTTTCAGAGCACACCCTGTGGTCCATGACCTCCTGGTACCATGGGAGAGTGACAGGCAGACACATCCCACAGCACTGAAGACCACACAGGATCTCCAAAAGGCTGCCTTGCTTAGTGGGGTGGTGGCAAGCACGCAAGAAAAACACTACTAGACATGCAGAGCAAAGAGCACACTGAGCCTCCGACAGGTAATTCTGTCACCGATTGCCCC
Organism: Ciconia boyciana; assembly: GCF_034638445.1. Lineage (NCBI taxonomy): Eukaryota > Metazoa > Chordata > Aves > Ciconiiformes > Ciconiidae > Ciconia > Ciconia boyciana. The sequence continues at coordinate 9,064,432 of NC_132947.1, forward strand.
ACTCTTTTCTTGGCCAGCACTGCACTATTCAGCAGTACCTGGCCCAGACTCGTCCTGTCTAATGCCTGTTATTAGCCCCGTGTGGAGCCTTGGGCAAATCACAGGGACCAGCTATTGCAAATGCCCCGCTCACACATCAGCCTGGCTTGTGCATTCACTTGAGGCAGTCTGTAATTTCTTAGAATTTAAAAGGAGGTTATTTACAAGCCCGTCAAGTTCTTCATTAGACCAAAGCATTTGCTGTGTACCATGCACGTACAGATCTACACAAAACAAGGCAACTAAAAAGGGCTTTTACAGTATCACGGGCTCCACCCACGTGCTCACAAAAGGAGAGCACACACACTGTGAAGAAACACAGTTTGCTCGGGACAAGAACCACGAGTCAGCTCAGAAGAAGTCCAAGGGACTTGCCATGACAGAGACTAGATAAGCCATGCTTAGCTGATCCCAGCAGATGACCTGCTAACCAGGGCACAGACTGCATGGGAAGCTGGAAATTCTCCATCATCCCCACAGATGTGATCCTGCATTTGACAACTTTAGGACCCTGAACATGTAAGCCAACCACACACATCTCCTCAGCTTTTTATACACAGGAACTCTCATTTTCAGAGCCTTTTTATTTGTTTACTTGTTTGTTTCTTTGCAAGTCAGCCAGATAAATAGCCTTCTCTTTGGTATTTACCTCGTAAAACCTACACGTCAATGTGTCTCAGTTTACCAGACTGAGAAACTGCAATTTCCTTTTCACTAATATATTTATGACCTTCATTTAATTAGCTTACATAGAAGTCTACAGGATCCCTAAATTAAAAAGTTGTGCTACCATTGCAGAGTAGAATTATGACTTAAATTCCGTCAAATAATGAAAAGCACTAATTGCTGAGCCTGCCAGCCCACAGAGCAGTCAGCAGAGCCTGGGATACTGAAGTGAGGTGACAAGAAATCGAGAACTCCAATTTCACAGAGCAAGAAAAGAAAAAGGTGCCAGGAGCTAATCAGAGACCGGCTCCACAGCCTAGGAAGCACCAGAGCTCTTCCTACACTTAACGATAACCACATAATTTGCAGTTCAAAGGTTTTACAAGGATCAGAACACTGGATCTCCCCATTCAAGTCAGCAGTCTTTTAGCAGAGACTGCTTGTGGAGTAACTTGCTGACAGAAAACAAGCAAATAGCTCCTCTTCTACTACAGGTACCTCAAGTTATGGGCACACCAGTGGTGTACCTCCCCTGGACTCTGCCCGCTTTGTCACACTCTCAACTCACAAGTAGAAAGGGTGGCAACCAACTGTAAATGCTCAAGGATTTCATTCCCGTCTATTTACTCCTTAATGTTGATTTGCAATTAAATGTTCTAAAAGCAGCATTGTGGACAACCTGAACATTTCTGCAAACTCCACTATGAGCATTGTTTTTAATCACTTCCTCCAACAGATGAAAACAAGCTATTTTTATTACCTGACATTCAAGCCCAACAGGCAACAAGACTAAGATGAGCAGTGCCTCTTCAGGGTGATACGTGGGAGAGAGATGTACTGACGTAGTAGATGGGTTGGGTTTTTAGAGACCTGCTGAGCCACTGACCAAGAACACAAAGAAATCAGGACTAAGGGAGGTGCTGTTCACTCAGCCGTGGAGTTGTAGCCCATGTGCTTTGGGCATCCAGAGACATACCACACAGGCTGTACTGTAGCAGCAGCAATGTAATGAGCTTTCAGAAGTAAAACAGTTTCCTCAATGACTATAAGATGATCTCCTCTGCATTATTATGACAACTTAATGCACACATGGCACTACTGAGTTACAGGCTGATACTGTCCAGAACATTTGAGATTAAGAAGAAAAACTGTCTGAGCTTAATGGAAAAAACTAAGACAGCAAATTTTTTTCCCCCCACCTCTACTTCTGATAGGGAGACAGGGAAAATGGCAAATTTCATCAGCAGTAGACTGATTTTTCAGTTATTCCAAACACTGTTAATTCATCATCTTCCTTTCACAAAGTTAACTACAGCCAATAGTTTCATTATTGAACCTTCCCACACTCTAAAGACTCTGACATTGTCTGAGAGCACAGAAAAGAAGGAAAGGATAAAGAAACAACTAAAACTAAACAATCTTCTCCAAAGTCTGTCACTGTGAAAGTTGTGAGCTGCAGTTCTTCTCAGAAAACCCTGGCTTAGCCAGGGTCCCCCTCTCCCAGATAAAGAGCTTTGAATAAGAAAGATGGGCTCTGTATATACTTACTATATAGGACATACTTAGAAATCTGTATGTATATAAACTCAGGCTTCAACTCCACAGTCCCACCTACAGTCAAACAGTATATTCAATGTCACAGTTAATATTGATACTTTACCATATTCTTTTGATATTAGCAGCACCAAACATCACCTTAATAGCACAGCTTGTATTTAGCACATGCTATTCTGGATGTATGATTTCAGTGGATTCAATCCGATATGTGATCTCCCTTTAAGAACACAATTCTGGAAAGGTAATTACAATACTTCTATTTCTGTTTTAATCAGATACTGACACCACAGTCATGTACAGTATTTGAGGCCTTTGGATGAAAAAGACATTAACAACAGGCAACAATTTAAAAACGTATTAACATTATGTTTTGCTAGATATAGGACCTTAAAGGGCTTACATTTGGATCACAAGCTTGATGTTGTCATCTGAACAGCATGTGAATCTAAGACTTTGCTTTGGACCCAACTTTAACTATAGCTGATCCTGCTAGTTTCTTTAAAGAGAAAACATATTGAAAGATGAATTTACTATACCTCACTGTTAGGTTAAAACAGACCAAACTCCAACATCACTCTTTAATGGACAGTCTCACATCACCATAACAAAACAAAAATACTGCTACAACAACAAAACCCAGACTAACGAGAATCTGGACCATCTTCATTTATACTGTAATTCAACATCTGGTTCTTTAGAGGTTATTAAACTAATTAATTTGGTACAAATCAAAAAGCTGCTCTTGAGAATGTTTAAGTGGCTTCTCAATTTTATTAAAGAGTTTGAATGTAAAGAGAATGAAAGTTCTTAATTGTCATGAAACCCATTTTCAAACACAACCAAGGTCTTGTCTAGACAGATCCAAATCTTTCAGTGCGTGGTGGACACAAACTTCTGCTTTTCTTCTCACAAACTTCTGCTCAGCTTCTGACATGACAGATGTTTGTTTGGCAGATGCTTTCCAAACAGTAGAGACATTATGTAAATATTTAAAAAAAAAAATCGAAGTGTAGTACAGAGACACCTCATCCTACCATAGGGACAGAAAGCTCAGTACCTATTAATTACTAGTGAAATGATTCCAGCAGCCCCATATGTATGAGGTCTTATTATAGCACTAAAGTTTAGTGCAGCTGTAAGTCTTTACACAATTAAATTCCCTATAAGGAAATTGCAAAGAGCATTAATGATTGTAACATTTCATTAATTAGTAGTAAATACAGGTGAATCAGCCAGACCAAGCAACTCAGTAGAACTGCTGGTGCTTGCAGCATGTTAATATGCTGCTAATTAAGACCATCAGCATTCCTTTTAATGACTCTATTGGCTTGCTTAAGATTTAATTCATATTTTACCAGCTCTCATTTTTCCTATTCAGAACATATACCAGGCAAAGACTATACAAAAAGAAAAATAAAGCCATTCCATTCACATTTGTGGAGATAAATTCAGCATTTTAGCTTCCAGCTCATTCTGCTTTCCAAATTAGGATGTGAATGTGAGAGAAAGACAAAGAAAGTGTACGTGAATGTGTGCACACATTCACATACACAGTCACATCTCTTTTTTTGGGTAGGAAAGGAGTTGTTTCTGGGAAGCCTTATTTGCTTGCAGATGCTGCCCTAAGCTCACCTTGAAATGTGAGGTCCTGGTTCAGACCTCATTTGCGCTCAATGGTAATCATCCTTTGGGATGCATATTTATGAGGAAATTAAACTCTCCTCTGCAAGCATCATAGTTTGAAAGTGTTCTCCCAGCCACAAGACTCAGCCGTCAACACCACAACACTGCAGGCATTTTGCAGCCATTTCTCCTGCTCACACTCCAAATCTCCCAGCTAGGGATGCACCACCATGCATGAAGACAAGAAGAAAACTGATGACAATAACACCACAAAAATCACATCAGGACCTACTCTAGAGTTTCTCCTAACTTGGAATGGTATCTGGTTTGCACCAATTCAGAAATTAAACTAACAAAGCCGCCAGAAAAAACAGTGGTAATTAAAATACATATTCTTACCTCCTTGTATGTTGAGTTTCTCAATATTCAGCTAAAAAAAAAAGCCCGCGCTTGTATCTTAACCAGCCTTTCCTGGCTAGTTATGTTGCAGCTACATTATATTACAGCTTTCCTATAAAGCTGAATGCCAGTTCCTACTCATCAGGAACACTAGCACTCTCTGGCAGTGTGTGACCCTGAAAGAGACAACTCCTGTTCAGATAGTCAGGCTAAGTACCACATGACAGATCCTTTTCGGGTTTTTGGTTTTTTTTTAGTTGTCACTTGAACCACTGTAAATATAAATGTAGAATGCTGTTTGGCCAAGCTGGCTTCTCAATCTGATTTTAAATAATCTTAGCATTGTAAATATAATAATGGTACTGGAATAGTCAAGACGACCCTTTAATAGAAGAAACTCACTTGTGCTCAGCAGTGGACAAGGACAATAATCATTCTGAAGTGTTTGCAGCCTGAAAGAGTCAGGTAAAGGCTGTATAGGTGACTGCATGGACATCAGATCCAGAAGAACTCAAGATTCCTGAATAACATGGTACCTCTGAAGCCAGAGACCGCAATTCACCAACAGTCTGCAGAGCTCTGTCTTCAGGAGTTTGAGAACTATATATTTTGAGAAAAAAATCCTCAGAGGACTGGAGTGCTTCAGTGTACATAAGGCTTGTCTAATGAAGTGTAAAGTTACAGAATAAATCAGTTAATCACTAGTTTAGATACATATCTGCAAAAGCAAAATGAGAACTACTTCTACTATATCACTGCATCCTTTAAAAACAAAAACCACTCAGTGGATCCTTCCATCTGCTTTCTTCTCTGCTTGGATTGCTTCAAATCTAACAGAGCTTCTGAACAAGTTGTGTGTTTAACAGCAAATACCCTGAAGAGCTGTTGAACTAAGATTCAGAAATTGTCAAATATAACCTCATGAGAATTTACCTAGAGGCAGAAGAAGGAGATGAGAAACAATGCTATTTCCATTTTTCTTGCTAGAAATATTTCAAAACATTAGGAAAAGTATCTAAACGTTTTGGATATATTTAAACTAAACAAAGAAATGCCTTTAAACAGTACAGAAACTTCAGTTTCACATAGATACATAGCAGTTTATCAATCCTTAATTCTTCTTCTCAGTCCCACTTTAGTTCCCTTCCTACAATACTGTTTCCTTTAAGACTGAACATTGTCAGGAACAAGAGGTTTCAAGTGAGTATAACAGAGTTGCACCTGAGAACTTATGCCAATTCTGAGTATGTAATCGGTCCTTCCTATGGACCAAATTGAGACACCCCATCATCAATCTACTGTAATCAGCCAGTGACCTCATACTATCACAGAAAGTGCAAGCAGCTCACAGTAACCAGGTCACTCTTCAGTGGGAAAAACAGTAAAACATTAATCTGACTTTCCTAAGATGGAGCTCATAAGAATCCACATCCATGTGAGCTAACCAGGTCTTTGCCATTTACAGCAGCTTGCTTAGAAACATGGGATTCCTGCTGTTAACCTGTCTTGGTAATGACAACAGAGAGTTCATTTCCCCTAACAATATGGCAAAAGGAGAGAGTTAATTGCTATATGCATAGCTGCCCAAGTTGTTTGCACAGTCACTAGGTTTTGTACCAGAGAAGAAGCACAACTGTATCCACACAGATGAGATGTACAGTGACAGTACCCCTTCCCAAATGGATTCTCCCCATGGCACTTTCCCAGGGAAAGAGAAATTCTCTCCAAAGAGAAAAGTTCTCTAGAATCTCACCCCCTTTATCTCCTCAAGAGAAAGCAGCAGCAAAAATTCCTCAGTAATTACATTTTTTCCAGGGCAATTATCCAGTGATGGAGACATCTAAGGAGCATAATCCCTCCCAGTGTAGTATTCCTTGAAGGGCTGAAATCCAAATAAGAGTGTGCCTGGGAGGGAAAATTAAGGGGGGGAGGATGGAAATAGTTGCATTAAGAAGGACAAATGTTCTGTTGGTAGACAGGCTCATGATGAAAGGGGGATTATGATGATTAAAAAAAATTTAAAACACAACTTTAAAACAAGGAGAAAAACTCCCCATGTTACAAGAAACAAAAATAAACAAAACTGTCCTGGCAGAAAATACTGTCTCTCTACTGGGCCCCTTACATGGCAAATCCCTCAGAAATCCCAGTCCTTTGTTTGGATTTCATGTGACTTGTCAAGTGAGGACAAGTGCTCTGTACATCTTTGTGGTTTGCCCATATTTCCCTTTTATCTTAGGGAGTTTCACATTTGTTTTAAGTTTTTTTTGGGGAAAAAAGCACAGTCTGGCTTATGTCTCAGTAGCTTTGCCAAGCAGGCAGTAAGTCTTGGACACCGACAACAACAACTAATCCCCCCTGTCTTAGGCAAAAAATGTCTGTCAGAGATCAAGTTTTTCACTACACAGAGCAGCAGGTAGACATGTGTGTGCCCTGCAAAAGAACAGGGCCAGAAAACATTGTTCAGGTGACTAAAACACATTCTGTTATGAACTGTTACATTTTATGTTCGATTAAGCTAATAAATCTACTTAATTTACTCAGAACGCCAAGATTTCTCTCCTAATGGACAGGCTCTCTCTGCCTCTTCTAAGCTGTATGAAATACCAGCTCCACCCTTCAGACAGGCTTGAGAACAATCACATGGAGGATGCTCTTGGACTCTTCCCCCTGCCCTGAGCAGCCATGACAAGGACCAAGCCTGGACCAAACCTACTCAGGGAACCTATCATCCTCCTGAAAAAGCAGCTGCCAGCAGGAATACGCGCAGTGCAGCAGCATGCATACAGATGTGTTGGTATTTGTGAACCAGACTGCCAGCTGTCAACCAGCTATTAGGTTGCCCAGGCTTGCTGTCACACCTTCGTCAGAGGACTGTGGGTTTGGTTCAGGCACGAAACTTCTGCAAGTGTTTTGCACTACAAAACCATCTGAAAATTGATGCCTCAAGTTGTGCTGGTAAATTAAATTGCTAGAGGGTTTATGCTGCTTTAGACAGGACTATTACTTCACCCACTTTATCATGGGCACCTTCTCTTGAAGAAGCCACCTGCTCCCCCTCCATTATAATTCCAATGCTAGGACAATATTTGGCATGGAATTATTAGGCAACAGTAAAAATGCATTACTCCCAGGTCTCCACATGCTGATAAGCTATTTAACCAGTCAGCTATTTTTAGCTCTGCCAAGTAATCAAGATGCTGTTCACAAAACACTTCACCTTAAAATATAATTACTTTCCTCCAATGACATTGTCAGGCTCTGTTCTTTTTACCTTTAAGTGAAATTTCAAATTAAAAAAAGATAGGGTGGTTTATTGAGAAAGTAAAGATCATTCTTAATGGTAGAGAAAAAATGAATGTATAATAGCCTAAATTTTACTTTAATGATACCAAGTGATTATTATCACTCTTTGTGAAAAGCTGTTGAGACCTAATGGATATAAGGCAACAGGGAGGAGGCAAATTGGTCAAGAGTAACAGAGGAGCAGCATTGCATGTCACCAAGCATTTTTGAGGAGGCCTTGGAAGAAGTCCTTTTCATGGCTACAAGCTCAAAACCACATGAGAGCTTCAGCTGATTTAAAGGTCATGTCTTCAGCGTCTGGGCTGCTTGTGGGAAGCCTTCTGCCTTACAAGTCAATCAACTGCCCACAGCCTCAGAGCAGCTTTCACACTCGGCAAAGCCCAACCTTAACAGCAAAGTCTTTAATACCAAACCATCTATGTTTTTTTTCCTGCCAGACTCTTACCCTGCTACTATCTTTCCCTTCTCTCCTCCCCTCTTGATCCCTCAGATCCCACACTTACCATCTCCCACACACAAATGCACTTTCACTCTCTCCCACCCTCAAAAAGCCCTTCTCTAAAATACAAATTTTTCTCAAGCTGTCCACTCTCCCTAATCTCCACAAGTCCTAGCACTTTGATCTTCTCAGGCTTAGGACAAATGAGACAATCTGAGGCTTCAAGATATTTGCAGACAAGTCTAATTCCTGCTCTGATCTCTGGGTTGTTTATGTAAGCCCAGAGAAATGCCATTTAAAGCAGAGTTACTTTGGGTGTTACAGAGCATCACTGAGATAAGCCCTGGATCTGCTATTCATAAAGTGACAGGCTCATTTATGGAGCAGAATTAAAAAAAAACCAAAACAACAGAATATCAAGTGATCAATGTCTATCAAGACACTAGCTGAAGAATCGAGCAATAACCTATGTTACATTTGTGTTACCAGAAAACGGAATGGGCACAATTAACCTTGCAAAGTGACAAGAGAAATCATTGCTGTATCACAAATCACCTTCATCCTCAGCACATTTGACTGTCACACAGTCACATTTGCAGAAAGGATTCATCTTTATCTGAAACTGTAATTGAATGCCAGTAGTTACCTTGGTGACATTTAAAAATCTATCACTGTGCTTTGCTGTCAACACTTTATAATACAATAAAGTGCCTCATGGAACAAGTCAGAACACAGCTTCAGAAATAGTTCCTATGACAACTATATGAACTGAAGAGATTGCAAAGATCTCAAAATGTCAAATGGACAGTAGCACACAGGTAAAGAAAATCCAGGCTGAAGTCAACACAGTTCCTAAAGCTGAGCTGAACTGCAGCTCAGAGCCTGACTCTAGCCATTTCTGTAATTAAACAAAGTCTCTAATTCTCTAGGTACTCTGATTTTCACTGAAACTGCCAAGAACCCTGAAATTTAGTATGCAATCAATCCAACTGATTTCAGCAGACCTCTGTTGGGACTAATCATTAAGAATGAGGGAGGAAGAACCACGCTTCCTGTGAATATTGTTTGTTGTACTTCAGATATTAAATAAGAATGGGGAATTTAATTATCAGTCAAAATACAGGATTCCCATTCTGCTGATGACAGCATGTCCATTTGCTTTCGGATACTGGAACAGAGCAGCACTGGGATCACATTCACCTTTTGTATTTACAGATTTATTGTTAATCAGTCACCTAGAGACTGATTTCATTGTCACGGGCCCACAACTACATGCTCTCGGTCTAAATGAGAAACATGGAAGCCAACAGAGCCTGCCAAAGCCGTGCCTCCAAACTCCAGTCTGTTCACTGCCCACCTGGCCCCTGACTCCTTTTCCAGGAAGGAGACAGACGTCTCCTAAGGAGGTGTGGGGTCAGTGCCATCCTGACCCATGGATGCTGCACTCCATGCATGGCATGGTGGTCTGCACAGGTCAACACTACACTGCAGCTCTGCACAGCTCAGAGAAGACCTTGGCTGAAGCAGAGGATTGCTGAGGAAAGCCCCCCACTCAATTCCTTCCTCCAGGACTGCCTACCTCCATGTCTTTTTCCTCCATTCTTGCCTTTTCCCTTCTCTTCCTTGAAGTTTGCTTGGCCTTTCCAGCCTCTTTCAGGCTTTTCTGCTTCCTTACAATTGCCTCAAACAGCAAGTCTCCTCCCCAGCACACAGGCCTCAAGTACTTCCATCATAGACCATCTGGGTGTGGAACACAGAAGCACCTGGACCATTGGCCCCTAAAGCAGGGAATTAATTCTCTTTTGTTGTAAAACTAAATCTGAGTACCAGTTTGTTTGGACAACCCTCCAAAAACTAGCTGTCTGTGGCCTCCCTCCAGTCTTTCCATCATGTGAAAACTGTACATGCCTTCCGTAGCTGTCCCATATCTATACGCCAAAGTCCTGAATTCATTTCCAGGAAAAAAAAAAACCACCACAGTTTGGCACACTCCGAAGATAAGACTGATCTTTTCAGCTGCTCTTTCATTATCAGCAGAAGCCATCCAGTGGAAGCTTTCATTAGAAGCCTAGGTTATTTATTTTATCAAAGAGCATTTCCTACTTGCACAAGGGTGATAGAGCATATGACCCTGCTAAGCACACTCAAGTAGAGATATGAATTATCAAAGTCTACGAGCCTCAGACATGAAACTGCTCAGTAGGAAGTCTTACAAGCAAGAGAAACATGCTCCTACATACTTAAAAAAGAAAGTCCAATAGATGTTAGTATCGTAACAATGACTTGGTTCAGGTGCTAATAAGCCCTTCTTTGGCAAAATCAGAAGGCACCCTCCTTTGAACGCAGTTATGTTGACAGTATGGGAAAGAGGCATGTGTCTCAATCAGAAAATTCAACAAGAACCGTGGCTTTTTGGCACTCCCTAGAGATGCAAGAAGAATTTTTGCCATGTTTTCATTGGAACTTCAACCTGAGAAAGGACAAAAACATAAGCAAAACTGATAATAAAAGTGTGCCTGAGGAAGACAAACAAGGTAAATGAAGAGATTACATTCTTGCCCTCCAGTAAAGTTCTTTTTACCTTAAATCCACCCTGAATAAAGATAATCTTGCCACTGGAGACCACAAAGAAAAGTTATTTGCATACAGAATAGGCTCACAGAAAATTAAACTGCTGTGGAAAAGTAGAGCTTATTATGCAAGAAATGTGATAAGCTAAAACATACAAAAAATTCCTCCTCGAGATCTGAGCAACACGAGCTAAAAATACCTCTATTGCATGTAATTTACAAATTCAAAGGCTTGTTTAGGCTGTGTTTAGATTGTGATCAAACAACACTCGATACATTTTTTCTACTTATGATTAAAGATAGTGCCGGATTTTAGGTGTTCTGATTGCTTTCCTCACTTCATTTTTATTTCTATTTTTAACTTGCAGTCAGCGTTCCCGGCACCCTTGCTGAAAGCAAACAGCAGCGTTGGGAGGGGACCGAGGGAATGTATGGTTATTGCGCACATTGGCCACTCTTCCTAACGAAAGGCAAAGGACTCAAAGCAGGAGCTATCGCACAAGAGCAGCCTGGAGAGCGCATCCTGATTTACACAATAAAGGGTTGAAGACATTGTGTTCCCAGCCTGTATTTTTGTTCATGTACATGCTCACATCTGGGCTTTGCAGGTGCAAACACTAAGACAGACTATTAGCCACCTGCACACACCTTTCCAGTAGTTCAAAGCGTGTTTAAATGCCACGGATATCTCTTGTGCCAAAAAGGTTTCTAGACTCTGATGCAGCAAGCTACCAAGCATCCAAAACTTCCTGAGAGTCACAGGCATTCAACTTTGCTGGTGTTATGTCACACAAGGTAGCATCATGCTCTGAAAGTGGCCCAGCGTTGGGATAGGTGAAAGCTAGCACATGGGCAGGTGTCCTGGAGCCGCAAAGCAGAAACGCTGTGCAGGTGCAAAGGTAGGTGCACTAAGAGTCTCAGCACGACTCTTCAAACTTTTCCTTCTGTCAAACTGCAAAGAAGAGTTCAGTGCTGTGATGAAAGATTCTTGAACATAAATTACCATCATTTTTCTGTTACGTAACATGATTTATCCAGAGCATGCACTGGGCTCATTCCAGTTTCCACTGAAGTCAATAGAATTATAAGTGTTCAGCACCTCTGCAAAATCAGGACATGCTTATTCATGGGTATAATTTATGATACCCAAATTAGAACATTCTGTCCTTAAGTTACCAGTGCAGAAAAGCACGGCTTCTTACTCCTTTCCCTTCTTTAAGGATATTAATGGAGCAATACTGAAATTTACCCCCAGATCTTCAGTGAAATGCCTAGAATTGGTCAAACTTTAAACAAACCACAACACAAAAGATCTGAAATACTGGCTCCGTAAATCTCTTCTGCCCATCCACTAGATCAAATTGGCTCCAACCAAGATCTTTGTCTATGTGAGCCCTTACTTCCATGAGGTTTCACAAAGGAGTAACCACCACAAAGATGTTCCAATACAAGCACATTTCAAGGTATGCATGAAAAAGAGCCATCATCTAGCAAGATCATCTGGAAAGCCAAACCAGAAAACTATGAGTTAAAATCAACAGAGTAGGAAATCTTCCTTACCAAGAGCTCTGCTCATCCTAGTGGTCATTGTCTCAATGAAGTACTGTTTACCAACCCCTCTTTTGGACACAAGCCTTCATTCCTTCTGGATGTGTTCACAGTTTTGGTTGATCAAGGGTGGCAGTAAAAATCCAAAGACCAGTTATGGATTTTTTTGTTTCTTCAGAGCATAGCAGACAGAAATCTGCAAAACACAGTTCAGTCTTGCTCAAAGCTCCTGGGATCTCTTCTGTGGTACTGAATTGAGGTGACTGTTCCTCTCAAGCTTCCCTATGAAGAGATGAACAGAGTTGTAAAGAATCAACCTTTGGGTTATTTTGGGATGCTGAGAAGTTTGGGACTGATAAACAACCCAAATATCCTCAACCTGCACTCTGCCCCTGACATCTTAGTCATACGAGTCCCTAACTCCTATCACGAGGCTGGTATGGCCTCTTCTACACATCTTTAAGATATACAGACATAGAGGGAGCAGTTTGTGGGTCTGACCAGCCAGCCATGTCCATGGCATTCAGTTGCAAGGCAAACAGCACAGCGTAGGTAGCCAGTCCCACCCTCTGCAGCCCCATCATGAAACTGCAAAGAGAATGAGGGACTAAGTAGAAACTACCCATCCCAGCTAGCAGGTTGCCAGTTTGGTTCAGCTCAAATTCACAACATGGCACCATGCTGCCAAACCAGGAACAAGACCATACACTGCAATATTGCCCCTTGTTTCTTTACAGCCTCTTCTTGGTTACAGCCACATCTCCATGGGCATCTTCCTTCCAAGGAATCACTGAAGTGGTGGGAGCAGTCCAATGGGCGCTGCTCAGTGGCATCTAGGCAAGCAAAGGAAGTTCTTTTTCTTCTCTGCATTGCTAAGTAAGATCCTTTTCCCACCCAGCTACTAAGGAGCTTCCTAAGCTTTTCATGGACCTTTTACTTTGCAGAGCAGGTAGGCACTAGGTCAGCCCTGCCAGCCGGAGAAGCATGCACTCCCTCACAGCATGGGGAGAGAGGAGTTAAGTGAAACTGTGGGGCTGGGAATACACCAGAGCCAGCAGGAAGATGATATTTTCCTTACACCAAATTAACAGATCTTGTTTTTATCCGGTCCCCTGGGCCCCACACAGAGGACGGGCAGATGGATCCTGCCAATCACTTGATGCCACAGTTGCACCACACAAATGTGCTTGAAGGAAAACTCCCGCAGCACTAAGAACAAGGCTATTATAGGAGTCCAGAAACAACAGCTTGTGTGTTCACATTTCTATTCCAAGTTTCAGATTTCTTCAGAAAACAGGAGGCCAATCTAATCCTTTTGACTTTGAATCCCTTAGAGGAAGGCTGCCTAATCTGCTTGTCAGGCTGACAAGGAGGCACAAACCTCGTTCCCCTCCTCAGTGCTGCTCCAGACCAGACTCATGCCAGGTCCACCCTACCTCCCCAGGTTCTGAAAGTCAAAAAGACTTTGCAAGAGATCTATTTGCAGGTGATCAGACAGTATGAAATTCAGTGATTAAACAGAGCTGGCACATACTGTAGAAGAGCTAAAACCCAAAAGCAGCACCGAGTTTCACAATTGCAGCATTTAAGTTAAAAATATCAGGCTGGTGGAATTACATAAACTCTAATTTTTTACAAGTTCCTAAACTTAAAAGTCCAAAATGGCCTAAACCACACAGCACGTATAAGTCACCTGATGAAAAAAGGCCCAAAAACAATCATCCTGAAACTCCTCATGACATGTCATTTCTTTCCTTCATTCATACATGTGAGATAATCTGAGACTGTTTACAAAGACACCTAGCAGCATCTGATGAGAAGGTACTAACCTTCAGAAGGAGCACTTGTTCAAGAAATGCCATTTCTGGAACAATATCCCCCAATTTCTTTATTCTTTCCTCTATGCCTTCCAGCACTGGTCTCCTCTGCCCACTGAAGCTGCCTTTGTACCCTGCCTTCCCCAGCTCCATGAGGTAACAAATACGTCCCTACACCAGAGGTCCCTTTAATGGCTCCATTTTTCTTTTGAAATTCTGTTCAGTCAAGGATCAGGTTTTACAAATTCCTTCCAACCTCAAGGCAAATATACAGTTAACTGCAGAATTTAGCCCAACACTAGAAGAGCACGGTGACCTTGTGTTCCTGGGAGCCACGCACATTTGCCGCTCTATCACGCAGAAGGGCACAGAGCAGACTATTTTCAGAGCAGTCAGCATGTCCAGGCTATTAACAAGGGGACACTTCTGTCTCTCATGGAGGCAATGTAGACATGCAGAAAGCTTCCTTTTGCACCTCATTTTGCATTTGTGCACACGCACCACATCCCCTCATTCTTGTGACATCTGAACCTTTACATGTTCTGTAAAACAGTACACGTTAACTGGTTTATCCACCATTATTCCAGGAACAACTCCCCCCCTCCAGCCAAGCAACGTGTGGCCTTTAAGCATCTTTCCTCCAGAGGGAGAGCCTCTAGGCTAGAAATTGGATGACAAACCTGGAACAAAAGTTGAGAAATTTCTGAACCAAAGTTATTTCCTAGAAGACTTCACCATAAACTGAAAAGTACAATTAACAGAATTAAAAAGCTTTTCCATATTTCAGCTAGTTTATAGAGAAAAGGTGACAGACTTCCTCACACCCTACTTAATGTCTATGAAACCTGTAGGATCCAAGTCCTTCTCAAAGGTTTTGGACTCTCCAAACAAGGTGTACATAGTTCTTACAACAGCTTCCTATACCTGCAGCTCGATGTACTCAACCAGAAAATTACGACAATATTTAACAGTACTTGTTTCATAGGAGGAGGCGTGGGAATGCTTTGTAAAGCACGGTGATTCACTAATGCAGTGCTATAAGTACAGAAACAATAGGAAAGTGTTCTTTTACGATTGCTAACTCATTACTATAGTTTTATCATCTGATCATGTAATGCAGCACTCAAAACCAGCTAGCAATTAAAACCACAAAAGACAGGAAATCCTTTACATTAAATCCCCCAGAAGCACTAGTGAACTTGCAGTAGTTTCATACCAGTGTAATTCAAGCAGTATTGGCCCAATATACACAGCAAAGCCTGAATAGTAACGGAAGAATCTTCTCCAGCTCAGAAACAGCCTTAAACCCTGCATCATTTTTGAACAAGGAAGTCTCATATTTGCAAGAGAAGAGATCTATATATGAAATTGTAATGAGGTGACTGATGATCGTTACCTTGGTGACATTTAAAACTCCACCACTGTGCTTTGCTGTCGGCACTTTATAACACAATAAACTGCCTAGCAAAAGTCAACGCATTACTCAGAAAATGAGCATCCATGACAACGATGGCTTTCTTCACACCTAAACGGGTCTGATGCCATCACTTGACCAGCAGACCCTCTTTTGAGAGGCTAAGCTTACCTGGCAAGACACAACTTTGTGGGCGTAGCTGACTTCGGTCCTTTGGGTGTTACCAGAAGGATTTGTCTGCCAGGGTTGCTACATCTCCACTGATATTTTCACTGCCAGAGTGACACTGCTAAGTCTGGTAGGCTAACTCCTGTGCTAGCAAACCACAAAGTGTAGACCAGGCTTTAAAGCAAAAGCATGTTGGAGAGACCCCAAAGCAGAAGCAAAGAGCCCAACAATATTGCCGAGGTGCTTTCCACTCTCCTCAAGTTACACAGTGGTCAATACCCATTACCCATACTGCAAGTGCTTTAGGGTTGGAAGAAGCATTATTGCAGAATACAGCAGAGCAGAACATGAAGAACCAGATTCAAGCCTTGTTTTCAGAAAGGGCATTCTTGAAAAGTGACCTTACAAAAAGACAATCAAAACCTTCCCCCCAATTTTAAAGTCCTGGTGGCCATTAGGGTAAGTCTAAATGATACAGCCTAGTAACTCAAGTTAGTATTTGTGGGTTTTTAAATGTCAAAAATTCAATCCACAAAAACCCAAAATTGACTGATTTCCCACAGAATTAAGGGTCTCAAACAAAATTTCAGATAGAACTATTTCAAGAGTCCCTTGCATCATGCATAATATATCATTTCTATTGTCTTAATTGCTGCTCAGAAGTCAGTCTGATGTCTGTCAAAGCCAAGCAGATGGTTTTAGTGGAAGACATGCAAGTTCTGTACATTGCCAGCTATGCAGTCTTGAGTACAATGATCTGTTTATTGATTTCAACACACATGTGGGTGGTTTAACTTAAAAAAACCTAATATTAGGTATCATGTGTTACAAAGTAAACTTTTCACTTACAGGAAAGTTGTTTCTATAGTAACTAATGTTTTTCTAGCAACACATTTCACATTAGGGTTGCTATAGAAACAGAACTATAGAGATGTGTTCAGCAAATAGGTTGTCAATAGCTTTTCCCCCAGCCCACTGCACCCTATCCACCATGTCTACCTAAGGATGAACATAGCACCCTACCCACTGCGTCTACTTAAGGAGACTCCAGTTATTCTCTTAACAAGAGTGTGAAATGTTCCCTGCCCACATGAGAGCATAATTTCCCCCATATAGTTTCATGGCCACGTTTTTCAGAAGTAAGTGAAATGCTCAATTCTGGATCAGGTTATAAATCCAGACAAATTGGAGCTGTTGTGCAGGAGGGTATCAGTGGAACACCCTCGTCAGTAGGAAAAAAGTAAAGTTACCGTGCTGGAAACACTGAACAGTTAAGCCCAGCTACGTTCATCCTCATAGAAACCTCAGGGTGCTGCTGGTACATGTCAAAGGGACATCAGCTCACGCCGGGAAGACGACTGAATCTCTATGGTTTTGAGCATATATTTAGGCTTAAGCATTCTTAAGGGTAGCATACAGACTCCCACTCACATCAAAGGAAAGTCTGCAAAAAGATCACAGCTATAATCTGGCATTTACATAGTAGCTAGGATTTTAATTACTATTTGTTCAGTACCTTACCATTCATTCAGTAACAGCCATACGTACACCTTCAGGACTATCACTGTTCCTGACCTTTGCTTTTCCTTCTTTCCCACTCTTTCATTTTTCACTTCTCTTCCCTGAAGTGTTTTTTCCTCACAACTCCCTCCACCAAGTAGTAGATGCTAATTTTCATTTACATAAGCAGCCCTTTCAGTCTTTACCTGTTTCTGCTACCTCAGCAAGAGCTAGGACAGACATGCTCCTCTGGATTTGGCCATGATGGTCCTTGTTAGTGCAGCTCATTTGCCAAACCAAAACAGGGAACTGTAGTACAGGCTGGTCCTACAAGAGACAGTAACGAGCAGCTGGTGACAAGCTATGAAAGGTAACCTTCTCCAGCAACACAGCTGTTTAGAGCATGCACTTGTTACCCCTTAATGTGTGTCTTTCCAGCATGGAGAGCAGTGATTCCAGAGGCATTAAAGTGGGCTCAAGATGGCTTCTCTCTGAGTCACTGCCTTCCAAGGCTTTGTGGATTCAGGGAGCCACCACTGCTTCGTTTTACACTCAGTTCTCTACTGCACGGATGATCACACAAGCAGCAAAACAGCGTGGATTCAGAGCATCCCCTCAAGTCCTGTGAAATAGCCCTAGTGGGGTGATGCACAGCTCTCCTTGGCAGGGTCTGCTCTGATGCTCACTGAAATGCTTTACCTCCTGCATAAGTCTCCACTGCTGCTTTCTGCCTTGCCTTCTCTTAGAAAGAAGCTTTGCTCCTTCAAGGAACTTTCAGCATCTAACCGTTGGCTCAAACATTAGAAAACCAAAACCACCATTCAGAGATGTCACAAGAAGGGTAAGAAGCTATAACTAACTAAACACGCTCTACTCATACCCAAGATAAATTAGCTCCAAATTTATCACCATATCTACAGTATCTTTTACAGATCTGTCCTCTCCCAGGACCGTCTTTCAGATGGAACCTGGTGAAACAGCTTAAAAGAATTTCTATGGAAAGAAAAGGATGAATTTATTCAAGTGCCCTTATGTATAGGTTCCAAGTCAAAACCTGGTTCAAAAAAAAAAAAAAAGACAAAACACACATGATGCTGAGACCTAAAAAGAGTGAAATCAAAATTTCCATGCTAACTCCATTCCAGTGGTGGCTCTAATACCTTTTAGCTGGGGGGATGACCAGGCTCAAAGGGCAACTGCTCAAGCACTGTACAATTCCTGTTTCCACAAGTTCTTCCGGTGCAGGTTTATATTCTCCTCTATACTCAGTATGTTGTGATGCAGGGCTTGGTGCTGCCATGTGCCATCTGCACTTAGTACAGGGAAAAATAAGTGTCAGAGTGTTGTGAAGGTCTAGTGCAGATGGACCCGCTGTCTCCAGTGGAAGAGTCATTTCTGCTCCATTCTTTATAGTGATCTACAAGAAAATGTTGGACTGGGGTTATGTGATAAAAGCTGTTTTTTCAAGCTCATTTTCCAAGCTGCAGCAGCACTGGTTAGAGTATTTTCAATTATTTAATATTTCTGTAACTATGCAGTGGCATAACACTGAATATGGCATCCTCCGTATTTCACCCTCTGCCCCCACCTACCCGTTATGCACAGTAGCAGCAGGAATACAGCTCTTAGTACATCATCTGAGGTGTTACAACAAGACAGTCTAAATCCAACTGCCTTTAAGCAATAATTTTCAGGAGGAGAGTGATAGTGTCCCTGTTTCCACTAAAGACTCAATAATGCAACAATATAGCCTAAAACAAGTATGACAAAATTTAAGTGGGGTAGCTGATCACTAGGGTTTTGAAGGGACCACCCTGTACCAGTCATGATGGGAAGGAAATAAATATATGAGCTCTGAAGAATACCACCAGAATTCCAAAATAGCATTATATGGGTTATTATTTAGGGCCTGGGCAGCAATTTGAGAATGACCTTAAAATCCCTTTGCTGACAGGTTCTGTGAGTTACAGTGAATTTTGCTAATTCATATATACAGGTCTCACTCACCCTGGCCTCTGTTTGTTTGCAAAGCCTTAGGCTGGAAGCTGCTCAAGCCAGGAGTTGTTTGCACATGCCCAGGAAATGCTAAATATAATCTGGACAATATGCAGACAAATCATTTTATGAACTTTTTAGGTCAAGGTCCAAGTCTTCGTTTGCACCTAAACAGCACCAAGCAGACAGTGAAAATCTGTCTCAGATACAAGTCTCGGAGCATTACTGCAACTTAAACAGCAAGTTTAAACGACAGTCTTGCAAATTTTTTCTACCTCTTCATCTAGATCTTTAAAGTTATTCACCTCACCAGCTCCTGCAGCCTAGCTGTATGGTCTCACCAGCTTGCTTACCCCAAGGCAAGCACAATTCTCTGCAAGTTCACAAAGACTTATCTTCAAAGAGAATGACTAATGACCAGTACTGGAAAGCCAGGAAGAGATGAGCCCAATCCAAAACCATCTAAATGTATAGCACTTATGAACTGATTAATATCCTCACTAATAAGAACAGAAAATAAGTCTCACTAGAATTAATTAGCTCTTATGTCATCATATTGCCCCATGGTTCTAAATATCTCCTTTTGAAACAGTGATAAAAGTAGGTCTTAAAATGCTTATCTATTCATTTTTGTTTGTTTTGGTGCACAGCCTCTTGATAAAGACTATTTCCTACATGTCATTCAGACATTTTAGATTATTTAATGAGTTAAGGAACAAGCCATAAATCAAGGATTATAATGGGAACATTTCACCAATAACCTTTCCATGCAATGGACATACATTTGGTCAAAAGAGCCAAGAAGAAATGGAGTATAACATCAAAAAAGCTCCTAAGTTACCCTCACTAACAGCCTTTTCAGATGCCACAGCATCATCTAACATTTCCTAGCAGGCTTAGAATTATTTCATTCAGTTATCATCTGAATCTAATCCATAAAAATAAAAACATACTGGAATTACAGCTAAGACCTATTTACCTTCTCCTTTTTAACCCCATCTTAAAAGAGATAATAACTGAACATGCTGGCATAGGACAAGAATCCACTCCCAAAATACAGCTGAGAGGAGAAAAGTATAATGATCACAAAACGCACATTTATATTTTAATCACATTATACAGAAGCATTAGCTTTTCCAAGGATTCTTGTTTTGGCATCTAAGGTCACGTTAATGAATAACATCAATAGAAGCGAGCCACAAGATTTGGGTGCAAGTTTGAACGTGCTAAGTATTCAAATGTGCTTGAACACATCTCCCAGCAGAGGTATATTGGCTGTTTAAGCTTAATCACTAATGACCAGAGCTTAACTGTTAAACTAAGATGATACTGAGTGCTGCATAGTTGCATGTGTTACTTTAGATTTACCTTGCCAGTTCCCAGTTACAGTACTTAAAATCTGCATTCAGTCCCTTGAGATCCAACAACAAGACAGATATCAACATTTCATTCATAGATTTCAGCTATTCTACCTTTTGGTTGTCACAGATAAAAGCGTTAGACAGACAAGTCTTATGTCCATGTTTGTTTTGAGGACAGCCCGATCCTATTTTTAGATCGCTTCATTCAAGAAAGTAACAAGTAAAATTCCAGACATTTCAAAATTATTTACAACCCTCACCCCAAATGGATTCCATCCACGCCTCGTGCCTCCTGGGGCGGTTGCCATCAGCAATACAAATTGTTCTGCCACCCACATGATCTGGTTTTGGTTAGAAGGAAAATACATGCCCTGGAGACAAACCCTTTTGTCTCCCACTGAAACAAACCCGAAGTATCAAGTTCTCATACCTCGCACAGTAGACATATCTAACCCCCTCTGTTTACTACTCATATAACATCCCCAGGTTCAGCCTCAGCCCAATCTAATTATCTGCTCAGTCATCTCCTCCTCCAATACATCAGGTCACACTAATAATTTCAGTGTTTGAGAGTTATTCCAAGCTGATGGAGGATTTAGTGTTTAGTTGTATTTCAGAAGTTGGCAATGTCTGAAGCTGTCAGTGATTTGCACTGCTCATTAAATCAGGGAAATGAGTTTGAGTGATTATAGCTCTTGGTCCTTAACTAGGCAACAATCAGGGGCTTTTAGAAACTCATTTAAAAGCACAGAAGATGCCCTCAGGAAAAGAGAGGGGAGTTTGTTACTGGGTAGGACAATTTCCCCAAGCAAAGAGAAGCAGTAATGAAAAGGGAAAAAAATCCACCTTCTCAAGACGCACTGAAGTCCTTCAGGAGGGGCCCCCTTTGCTGTACCTCACTGCAGCTGCTGCTTACAAGTTGCTAGAAGCAAACCCTGTAACAAAATTAGCTTTTCCAAATGGCAAAAACAGAAGGTGGCAAACTGTGACATATTCCCAGGCTTATACACCAACAAAACATCCTGTAAGCAATTTTTTTTATAAATTTCTTTTTTTTTTTTTTTTTAGGAAAACTTTAAGCACACAGGCTGGGAAAATAGTTACACTCTTAATAAGGATGCAAACTTATATCCTGAAGTCAAATCACACTGATAAATAACAAAGCAGGTGACATTTCCTATTGACAATCTCCACTGGCTATTTCTGCAACTCTGAGAAGCAAACTAGTGGAAAAAGAAAAAACCTGTTTTGGTAAGATGGTGGGTAAATTGGATGCTTGTTAAGCCCTGAATATTCTTAAATATTTGGCTAGACATGAATCTCATGAAAGAAATAGGTTTAAGGATTTTTCAGTCTCATCCCGTGAGACCTGAAGGGAAAGCCCACCTTGTAAAATACCGTACTGCTTGTATGAAGTCTTGCAAAATTAGCTTAATTACTGAACTTGGACTGAATTCACTGTACCACTAGACTCAGAATCCAAATATGAAGTGTTCATTCAGAGTTGGGCATCTCAGATTGCCCTAGACATTTTTTTTCTTTTTTTTTTTTATTTTGTAAATTTCAGTAAATATCACAGCATTGTTCCAGTGCACCAGAATAAGCACTGGAGGCCACTCGGTGCCACTCAGATATCTAGATCAATTCACCCTCCAAACCTGCAGGTACATGAGCATATGCATGCCCTGCACAGGTTTTGTTCAAGGCAAATGGGTTATCCCAAGCTCTGCTACTGCCTTTTCCCGTGGTAATTTTGCTCCAGTACATGCACGACCTCTGAAAATGCTGTGTGATGTTTTATGTTCAGGATGTAAACAAACACAGCATTTTCCTTTTTCTCTGCTTAATCCAGATAGGACTGTAGGCTTCTCTACCTTATTCTCTTGGTAACATACATCAGTGCAGTGGATAAATATGCCATGTTTAAGATAGACTTATTAATTCTCTGGCCTAAAGGTCTGCTTTTATAGCTTTCCAAGGCAGTATCTTTACTACCATAAATACTGAACTATAATCAGTAATGCTGTCTTAAAAAAAAAAAAAGGTCGGCATGGAGAAAAGGAAAGTTGGCGGTAGGAGAGCTAGCTGGACTCTGTTGGTGATGTAACAGATATCTTTTATACCATGCCACATTTTATAGTCCAAAGTCAATAATACCAGCTGCTCAGCATGATGAGTAGTCCTTAGCTCTTGCTGGACAATGCAGATCTGCATACCAGTATCTCTATCACGTAAAGTCAACGTAAACCCTATAGGTGCAAGCTTATCTACTCCCGCATCAAGACACAACTGAGCACAGCTCCAGTGAACCACCGGACAAAGGATATGGCAGAGGCGTCACAACACAATGCAGCACATGCACTTCTATGAGCAAGCGGAAGGGGAAAACAAAGGTACGTGTTAATGAAAGAAAATTTCACTCTAAGATTCTTGCAAAGAGAAAAGTAGAAGATACCTTTTCACAAACTCCAACAGGCCACCCAAGATTACACTATACAAAGAGCTGATTTGGCATCAGGAGTTTTGCTACCAACTTCACAGGACAGGCTCACCCAGTTTCACCTTTGCAAGGCTCTGCCACTGAGTCATGGTGTTTCTCAAAGTCAAGAGCAAGACTCCACAGCGTTTCAAAATCCTAAATCCTGCTAAAACTATGCTGTTGCCATCACAAGAGCTATAAATAAATCTCCTCAAATCACCTAAACTTTCACATCAGTATAATGTCAAATAAGCTTGGACAGAAAATATCAGCTACTCTGGGTTTGCGTGCTTTGTTCTAATAGCATTGAATGCCTAGCTAACAAGATGAAGAGCTCTTGTAAAAAGAGAAGAGACAAGCAGTGACAAATTGTATTATGTACTAATACCCACCCTTATTGACAACACTTATCTGTGAAACTAAGGTCTGCACAGACAAGGGGAGTTAAAAGCCCTGTTATCGTCAGAAATGGCTCTGTCTGCAGTGAAGTTTATCCAGGCTCTGTCCTCCCCGTGCCTGGCTTCTGGACCAAAGGGATTCATGGAGAGTTTCTGACTCCACTGAAGTCAACAGCAACATTAACTCCGCTGGAACCAGACTCCAGCCACAAAAGAAATGCCATTTTACCTGCACTACATGTTTACATGTGAATAAAACAGCAGAGGTTTGTAAGAAAACTACTGACCTCATACAGTTCCCCTTTTCCTCCAGTGGAGGCTAGCACTCGCACACACAGGCGCATTACCTATACTCCATCTGTTTGATAATACACATATTATCTCTACCAGTTAAGTGCTTCCTTTGTATCAGCTACAAACCTGCAAAGTCTTTGTATATCCCTACACCTCTGGGACCAAAGTTATGCAAAAGGAGAGGGTTTTGCAGCACAAGAAAAAGCAGCAGTTCAGACTTGAATTTTAAAAACCCTTACCTGCCTTACTTATGTCCTTCTAATTTAATCTCACAAACTTACCTCTGCATCAACAAACAGTTTACACTTTAAGCCTGGTCTATTCAGTCTCTTCTTATGTCAGGCACTAAAAATTGATGGCTGAATGTGCTGCATCCCAGGCATTCCTGAGCTTGAAGGTTTGACATGAATTTTAAGTGCCACTGGAGTAGAGTTTAAAAAAAAAAAAATCAGTTAAGTGAGATCAACACATGGCATGGATGAAAGTAGCACTGTGAGTTTTTGAGGGAAAGAAAAGCAGCAGAGAGCCAAGAAGGAAAAACAGGGAAATAGCAACAGCCCATGTACCATACACAAGGTACTGCTTTCAGCTGCTCAGTAACTCTGGGTTAAATCCCTCTGTCACCACTACAGGTGTTACCAGTAAACGCAGAAGTAAAATGCTGATTTTTAAAGAGAAATGAACATATTCTTCTGAAGACCAAAACAACTTTAAGTCCTTTTTAACAAGAACATATTTAACTACCCCCAAAAATAATCTGAGGACTGTTGAGACAGTAAATAGCACACCCCTACTGCTGGGATTTCATTTAGCAATATCCTGAGTTCTTCCAGAATTTCTTTTTTAAGGGTGCCTTAAAGGTTTAAAGAAAAATCTAAAAGACTCCTATTACAAAAATACATTTTAAAATTCCTGCTTGTAAATCAGTTGAATATGTTTTGGATTTGAGTGTGTTACCTTAACCCTTTTCCTTCAGATGAAGACCATTTTTATAAGAAGTTTTTCCAGTACTCTCCTGCAAGGACTTGAACACACAGTTCTGTTTCTTTTCAGCAGCTCACAACACTGCTGTCTCCCTAGTTGCTGTTCCCTCTTCAGATCAAGGTATTGAAAGTCTGCTTCCCTTTGGGGTGTACTTAATGGGAAAATGTACATGTGAGGTGTAAAACATTTCAAACAATTTGCTTTTGTTTTCTCATCCTCTATAAACCAGCAACAATGCTATAGAGTTACAAAAATGTTGTAACAGGAAACCAGAAGAGTTCATAACTTCTCATATTACTCCTACATCTCCGCTATTTATACATCCACACAGTGAGCACAGGCTCGAGCCTGGAGCAGATCTCTGTGTGTGCGGATGCGGTGAGGTGATGACTGTGTTCCCACTTCTGACCATCACTACCGTGCTTCTTCCCTTCCAGCCCTGCCAGTGACTAACAGAGTGACAGTGGCATGATTTGTACGTTTCTTGTACCACCCTGAGCATTCAGAGCTTTAAGCTCAAGCTCTCCTGGTGCTACCCTATGTCAATGCAGGTAGACACCACTCTCAGTGCAGACTACCCCCTTAAAATGCCCAGTTTAGCTTTCAGCATTCCCACAAAAGCAGAGAACCTCTGCATGTTAGCGGGTACCAGCAGAAGCTCTCTTTAACCTTAACCCTTAACATCGTCATTTGACAGTATCTTTCATTACCCCTCTTCTTCAAGGCTTTGTGGTATATCAGTTCATTAGCATAAAAGATCAAAACTTCATTTACAAGACAAATACGATAAACAAGAAATTAATTCAACAGACCAGATGATTTCAAATGAGAATGGTGATGTTAATTTCAGTGTTAAAAAAACCTCTCGATCCAGTAATTAAATTCTGTTCCATGAGATATAGTCAAGCATATGCTCTGCCTACACAAGGCCTGATTAATTGACCCTGAGATGCCATCATCCACCCAGCAGTGGGTATCAAACTGTCCTACATACACAAGCGGCAGTAACGAGCCCAAGATGTCATCTCCTGCTGCAGAAAAGGAGAACCTGCTCTTTTCTGCCCTGCTGAGCTCACCAGCCCTTCCACAACAGTATGCAGGTTTTCTCCTCTGGTTGTCAACAGCCTCTCCCTAAGGTTCCCACTTCCAGGATGAGGTTAAATAGACTGCCCTGAGGCAGAAAGGGTGATGATGAGCACTGGATAAAGCTTGGTTCTACTGTCCACATTCTTGTCTTCACACAAACCTGCTCCTTTATTGGCTTGGTCCTGAGCAGTGTTTATGGGTTTTGCATGGGGAACGTGGCAGGGCTCCAATTCATGCTGGACATCAGACCACAGGCTCTGCCTTTGCAAGTCTCTTTATCTAGATTGATGAATGCAGGCTTCAGAAAGAGTATTTCAGCAGCCTCGTATAAGGGGCATTAGTCACTGCTGCCTTGGTGCCTAGAAAGAGCCATCAATTTTTGTGAAGCAGACAGTTGTAACCTTAGAAGAGATACAGCCAGACTCACTGACCCTGAGCTTTTTTTCTCTTTCTGGATCCACAGCTCCGATGAGACCAATGGGAGTTTGGACTTTAAAGGAATGCAGGATCATGCCAATTAGGAGACTATAATAACCAATCTAGAGCAAATCCCCCATTCCCCCAGACCATCCATATTGACATCCACTGCTCATGGAGACAACTGTTGGACTGCTGGGCTTCCCTCGATCATCTCAAAGACGCAGTGCAACATCCAGCTGCCGTGGTGACAGAGGACTGCACATCTGGATCTCCTGTGACATGGCTGGCAACCCATGAAAGCAGGAATATAACATCTTTAGTCTTTTTTCTTCCACAAATCCCCATCTGAAAAGCATTTAAAATGTGACTTTCATGACTAACCCATCTAACTTCCTAAAACAAGAAGATATATAATAAACAAGGAGGATAGAAGAAAGAAACCAGCGAAGTTTTACAATTTAGAAAGCATTATTAAAATACAACCATCCCTTTTGGAAAAACATTAAATATACATGCAGTGCTTTTGTATGATCAGCTGTTTGACAGCATTCTTAAACTAAGTGTGATCGCTAAAAGCAACACTGAAATTAAAGAGCAAATATATGGGACTGAAGTGGGTTTCACGACAACACCAGGGAAGAAAAACTAAAGATGTTGGTCAGAATGACAGGATTTTGTTTAAGAACACATGTACTGCTTTGCAGCTTGAAAAAGAAAAATTGATTTTCCAGACGCTGCTATAAAACATGCCAAGAAACAAGTGTAAACCAAAGAAAGTACAAGCTATAACTAGATAATAAAGCATCCAAAATTTTCCATGTATGCCCATTTACAGGAGGAAGAAATGACCCTATACTTAACTTTGCTCCCTCTGTCACAGGTCAAAAGACAAGAAACATTTATAGAAAGCAGAATTGAGTATTAAAACCCATGGGCATAGAGAATTATCGACAGAGCTGAGTTGATGAGCAACCTGGGACCAGCATGCAAACGACTTGCTTGGTACTGAGCAATAGCCAAGACGCAGTAACCCCTGCGAGCCCAGGAGTGGAGCCCGGTGTGTTGTGAAAACAAGGAGTGAAAGGAAATCTCCTTTTGGATGGAAACCCCATTCTGACCACTGAGGTCGACTAGCAACTGGTGACAGAGAATGTGTATATGTTAAAATATTTTGAGTCTATTTATTACTACAGGGCAAGGCAGGTGCATATTGGTGAACTTTCACCGAGCTCAAAGGAACTACAATGATTTATACTTACATTACTTCAGATTGCACTGTGCAATAATCTTTGTTAAGCACATTTTTAACTCATGTTACAAGTTATACAGCCAGATAAATGTACACTACCCATACATATCAAAAGGAAATCTCAGAAAAGCAAGCAATTGCTACAAAAATGCAATAGGAACAGGCATTGAGCCGAAATGACCATGGGGGTCTGGTCTATATAACCAAAAGTTGAAGGATTATTAAGAAAATAATTCCATTTGTATTAATTGTATACTGCTTGGTTAATTCTTTTGGGTTATTTAACCATGCTTTCCAAAACTGCACTAATTCGCTCCATCAGTTATGGCTTAATGCCATCTTGACATGTTTGCTTTCATTAGCCTGCTGATTCATTTCACATTTTATGCATCTTTGTTTTTTCCTTTCCTTTTTCTTTAATTTTTAAATTTTGGTAAATACATCAGACTCACATAAGATCTTGTCAAGAGGTTGAAAGTCAGTGCGAGGAGCTGAATTTATCATTCCCAGCTGGCTCTGGAGCCAAGATCTGCAATGATAGATCCCCACGTGTGGCCCAGCCAGGAAGCAGCAGGAGAAAGGCATTTTCCACACTACCTTTGAGGTGAATATTTTCCTATGTGTTAAAGGCAACAGGCAAATGCATGAAAGAAACTGCAGGCAGTGAAGGGGTGTATCTGGCACTGACTTGCCCTGGAAAACCGAAGGAATGGCCCCTCAGTGCTGAGTGAAGCGGAAGGTAATGAAAGAAAGATACATTTTGTGAACAGAGGCCCGTTGGTCAGCCTGGGAAGCAAAATGCACCATGTCCTGCTTCACAGAACATGAGTATCTACCACATTCTGGCAAAGCTTTATCTGTGTGTCCTCATTTTCCTTCAATTATATGTATCACCTAATGTGCATTTCCACTGATGTGCCCTCCAAGGAGGGAAAACTCTAGGGACCAGACAGGACTGGACACAGTCACCTGAATAGCTGTGACTCCTAAGGGATGCCGAAATGATGTTAAATGGGAAACCCAAAACATCTGTTTAAAAACCCAAACATCCATCCAGCTCATGTGCTTCCTGCAGGGATTGTTCTGGTGTGTCTCTGTCCCAGACCTGGACGTTGGTGTCAATCCTAGCATCCCCCCTGAAAGGGAGACAAAATCCATCTTGATTCATCTGCCCAAGGCAGGTCCCAAGCCCAGGTGCGGGCAGTGGATAAGCAGTATCACCAGAACAACAGGCGCTGGGGGAGATGTTTCCTTCGCCTTGTGCTCTGGACTAGCAGGTTATCTGAGTGTGCAGAGCAAAGCTGAGCAAACCCTGCAAGTTCCTTCCAAAATAAAAACAAAGGAGGGGGGAGTAGATGCTATTATTGGTGTCCTATTATAGTTGTAATAAAGAAGTCTACTTCTTCAGTTAATTTATTGCTGGTTCTCCCTGAAACAACAAATACCTCGGACTGCTTCTGCGAAAACAGTCAGCAGGGAGCTGACTGGCATTATGTGAATGTTACACTTCCCCCAGCTAATGCCAAGATTTGAAACCACATGGCAGTTCTCAGGGAGATCACAAGCATTTCGTACACTCCTGTGAGGATTGTAGGACCATGAACCAGCAAATTATTACAGTAAACCATAAATATAGTATATTCATCCATGACAGACACAATATTATTCCCCAAAAGCACAGGAACATCAAGCTCACTTGCTGAGCTCAACAGCTTGAAGGCCTTCACTTTACAAATATAAAAGAGGATAGTAAGAAAATATAATTAACTGATTTTATTTGATAAAATTGAATAATTGACTTATCCTTTCTTTGCTGAGTTTTTCATATAGATTGAAAGCTACAAAGAGAATAAGGTTGAAAAGAACTGGGGAAACTGCTACTTACTTATTTTAGTGTGTATCAAATATTGTGGTATGTTCCCAATCCAGGGTTTATTTTTTATCCAGGTTTTCCAACATCAGGATGACCTCATGCATTGATGGACTGAAAGATCTCAGAACTGAAGAACCTCCTGTGTATTTTCCTTAGCCCAGACCCACTAATACTGTCGATGTGAATCTGCCAGTCACCCAAGAGGTGAAGTTTCTGAATGTGCCTAATTAATGCAGAAATATAAATTCCATTTCAAAAGTGACTTAATTGCATACACTTGGTATTTTTAAGGTATTTAGGCCCTGAAAGATGTAGCCAGGCATATACCGGAATTTTCTAAGGTATCTACCAGTTACATTATATAAAAAATTATATTCAAGTAATTACCCTAATGGTAAGGGGAAAGCTGACTTGAGCTACTATTGTTCTGTTTTCCAAATCTCACTTTCAAAATGGTTGATAAACTATTCTTAATTTTGATGCTGGCCAAAAATGTGGCACATAATGCCACTTAATATTGACTTGACCATTGTTATCAAAGCAAGTGCAATAGCACATGCACATTTCAGGAAAAGTTGGGAAAACAAACGTGACATGCAAAAAAGAGCATGATGATCTGATGAAAATCACCAGACCTCATCAGTGATGAAGAGAAAGGTTCAGTAAGAGCTGCACAGGGTGCAGGAAGCTCCAAAAGGAATTTCGTTCGTAAGAGTGTGATTATTGGTGATTCAGTGTGCAATAAACTTTTTCAGCCAAATCTCTGAGCAGCAGTTGGGAGCACTGAAATGAGAGAAATGCCAGTATTCAAATGAGGGACAAATCATAGCAGGCTGGACACCACAGATTCTAAAAATAGCCTGCTGGATCCTGCTGGATCCACTGCTTTGAGGTATTGCTCACGTGGAGTGTTATAGTCTGCTCCACTCTCCTTTCAGCTGCACAGCATCCTTCCCTGCCTCTCCTACCCTCCCCTGTGCTACCGCAGCCAAGCAAGACAGTGTTTTGCACGCTGGAGGGGTTGTGAGGTGCTGGCTGGTGAAAGGGCGTTAACGGATTTTACAGCGTTTGCAGATGTACATGGATAACCAGATAGGCTAGGCTCAATTTTCAGACTGTCCCTCAGATTAAGAAGTATCACTTGTGAAAATATGCAATCACAAAACACAGCTCTTGAACTCAGAGTAAATCAATAATTCAGCTGAAATGATAGTTTTAGCCCAATTAATAATTCACAAGTGCCCATAAAAATGTTCAAGATTATTTTCATCGGTTCATCAGACATGCAAACCACTCCAGTGGGTAACACTCACATCTGATTCCCGATGTGGAAATACCCCACTGCCTCCAGGATCACATGGTATAGAATTAAAATGTTAAGCATATTCTCTTCCCTGGGGAACACTTGATGCCTTTCATTATTCCAGTTTTATATTCATTATTAATCCTTTCCAGATCATTTCTCAAGCTAATAGCTCCCCAATTACAGATAGCCTTAGTAACTACTAAGAGCAGTGAGCAGCTTAATACAGTAATAATTCTGGACACATCCACTTCCCATACATAAAGGACTTTAGTGGCACCATTACCTGAGGTCTTTCATTTTTATACAAGTGATCTCAAGCAAAAAGGAAAGAAAGAGGAGGCAAAATTTGCTTCTGACACAAATATTTGAAACTGTGGGCTTTCCATGGCATTTATCTGTACCCTTTGAAGTTGTACCTAGGCAAGGGGCACCAGAAATACATGCTCTCTATTTTCATTTCAGGTGAAATGTGAATATATCACATAAAACTACTTCTGGCTGTATTATTTAGCAACATGGTCAAACAGGAGTTGTTAAATGAAGTGTTTTACTGAGCAACATGAATGTGTGATGACTAAATAGGAGGCTAAATAATTTTTGTCATGTCATACAAGTATAACAAATGGCAATGTTTATTGTCCTACTAGCCAAATCTTCATCAGCCCCCCCATAACTAAATCTAAACATTAGGTGCTCCAGAACATGAGCCTGAACTGGTATGGGTACACATACATGGGAAATGGACCATAAATAGCCTTTTTTTTACCAATGCATGTTCAGAATAAGACACAAACATTCACATATTTGCCATCACTTTTACTCCTTGTGCAAGTGACTGAGCAAAATCCATATACCTGTGATAGAGCCTTCGTCTAAAAGGCAATTTGTACATGTCTGCTGTAAGTACCTTTACAATTGCACCATGTGCCTACAATTAAGGGCTTTGATCTTCCGCATATTCAAGCATGTGTTTTAGTCAACCACCTGCATCACCTCATTAGTTCAATGGGAACTGTTTGCATCTAAGTGCATGTAAATGGGTGCATGCACAGGTACTGAAGCCTAAGATTCAGCAATGCTGATGTGTTTGCATTTTTGCAATCATATTTTCAGGGAGGAAAAGGTTTTTTGGTGGCCTTCAATCCTGGCTCGTCACGGCAGAAAGGAGGAGGAATGGATCCCAATCAATGTAAAAAGCACTCCCAAACCTGTTGCTTCTGGTGGCCGTCTGCTGCCCTGCACAGAGATCCCAGAGGAACAGCTGCTGCATAAACAGCAAAGCCATTGCACCTTGGATGCTGATGTTTCGGGGACACACCAAATTCGTCACTGACCTGAGCTGCGAAGCTGATCGACTGAGTGAGATATTTTCAGAGACCAGGCGTGTGTGCAATTGCTCCAGTCACAATGGTGGCTATCTCAGATTTGTTTTATACGCTCTTTTGCATAAATACAGAGATCCAGTACAAGACATTGTAGGTTTCTTGCTTTAGACCTAGTAGCGTTAACAGGCTATAAATAGACTAAATCAGAATTCATAGAAAGATTTCTGGAAACCTACTTAAAAATCTGAACCATATTTGTTTTATTTCAGTTTACCTTATACACCACTAAATAAACAAAGATTGCACAGAATGTGTGTAATCTGCAGTAGTACCTAAATCAGTCTTCTTCATTTGCATGTTTTACTTTAAACTTCTGAGATATATTTTTATGCAGAGAAAAATAAATGTTACTTTCATTCTCCTTAAGCCCATTTTTATACTTTTTTGTGATAAATTATTATTTTAATTTGGAGTCTGGAAAAGAGACTGAAAAGCTATTTTCTACAGGCTGAAACATCATTGTCAAAGTAAAATGAAATCATCCAGTTCCACAAATCTAGAGTTTTTTGTAAGTATAAATGTCTAAAGAAATTCTGGTGGAGCTGTTTTTCCGAACCAGTGCAGCAGGTAGTGACAGTAACAAGACCAACAATGATAGACCCAAGCAGACATAATTTAGCACACGTATCTTTTTATTATTGCTATTTGAAATGTCCCTGGTCTCTACAGCAGCATCACTGTGGTAAATATGTCCCTTCTTTCCTTTCCTCCTGTAGGTAAATTTACATTTTTCTCTTTAGATAGCAACTATTATCCCAGACACTAACAGTCATATGTGGGCCAAGTTCATCCTGGAGTGAATCCTTCATCTTACAAAAGGTTTAGTCGGGAAAGTATTGGATTAAGTAAAATTAAAATGAAAGTAATTCTGTTACCATTATTCTGCTTAATCAGAAAGTGTTACAAGCATAAGAAAAACAACATTTATGGGCCAGTAAGACCAGACTCTAACCCCAGACATTCTGAACTTGGGGACAATGTGGTTCAACCTTCATTCCTCCAAGTGTGCTTTGTAATTTACTTCTCTTAGACCTAAGCTGGAAGATAACATTTTGCAGAATTTTGGCCTTATGATGTTGTATAGCACAGCTGTTGTTCTTCCTGCCCCCATAAATCACACCTGTCCCGAGCAGTTATTGTGACTACGCCAGTGACTGGGATTGGCATGACGCTTCTGTTCATTCCATATCAAACCCAGAGACATGAAAGTTCAAGAGAAGATTCAAGATCCAAGGAATCTTGTCTCAGGAAAAACACCTCTGCCCATGGAAAGTACTCAGTATATGGAACCGTGTACTGCTGAGGATCATGGAGATTGTGCATTGCTCGCTCCTCTCCTTAGACAGCAGGATAGGAGAGACGCCACAAGATGCTTAGCCATCAATTTGCTAAGCCCTGCTCCAAACGTTATGTGGTGTTTCATGTCTCCTTCTTGCTCAATATAGTATCCCTTTGGCGTCCTGCCACCTTTGTCATAAATGATTATAATTTCAGTCTGATGAAAAACTTTGGACAGACGGTTCTGAGTCATGGCAGGGAGCAACTGTATTCATTCTAGAAGTCTAATTTATACCTGCCAAACTTCAGGCATACAGTACAGTGAAAAAGGACTCAAAATGATAGATACAAACAAATTACTCATGCTGGAAACTTAAAATCTGCTATGGCTCAAGACTCAGTCTTGTTTTCTCTGTTTTACTATGTAAATAATTTAAACAGTAAGAGAATTCTATATTCAAGAGGGGTGCAGGTAACTCTGAGACTGATGTGATGAGTCTCTCTCAAAATAAGCGTTATTTACTGGAGAGGATTTTCAGATGGTATTAGGAAAGGGTTAGAAATGCCATAAATTGTGCGCACGGCAGCACACTAGTAAGTTAGGCTATAGGAGATGGTAAGAAATCTACCATATGAGCACTCACAGGGAATACAACAGATCTTCCTCTAGAATATCATCAGGAGCTGGAACTATCCAGACAGCATGGGAAAAAAAAGTGGAAAGGTTTTCCTGCCCAAAGTAGCAAGAATTAGCATCCATGGTAGAAGTGATGCTAAAACCTTGCAGCATTGGAGGATGCATCTCAAAGCCTGGGGGCAACAGAGCAGGTGGGTATGGGCTACGGGATGAACAAGGAAGGAATTCTCCTTTTACAGAGGGGACTGGACAGGTCCCAGCACTAGGGCTGCAACTCCATGTAGAGATAAAACCATCACATCAGCTTTTAAGGAATAACTCCTGCTCAAAGCAGGAGACACAAGCATTTTCCAGGAATGAGAAAAGCTATTCATATACTCAGAATGAACTCATACCCTGACTGCAGCAAATAATCATTCCTGCCCGTAATACAGCATCAGCTAGGGAAGTTTTTTAGGGAAGTTTTTAACAAGTCATTATGTGACGGCTTTCAGAGAACAGATAATTGGATGTGTCTCCAGGTCACTGACTAAGTAGTGTTACTTCCAGCTAGAGAGGAAAACACCAACCGTAATTTCTGTAATTAAAAATAAAATCAGTATATACTCAGCCTCCTTCTAACAGACCACAAGCCCATAACAACAAGCATTTGTCAACTGTACAATTACAACACTGAAATTTGATCTACAAACCAATCTCCTGGGCAGTGTATCAGCATCTCAATCCAGATAAGCTTAGCTGATCCCTGGAAGCAGAACAATAATGTCCCACATTGCTCCCAGGGGAGACGGCGCTATCCACCCAACCGCTCAACAAGTTGTCAGTGAAGGCTTCACTGAGCTGGCGACGGAGCAGCCAAAACCCTATTCTGTCCCCAGGGCAGCAGCACATTTTGCAGGAGGAGATGGGGATTTCTATTTGTTGAACAAACAGAAAGTCTCAGGATGTCATGGAATCCCACTCCAGACACCACTTGAAAACTGATGATTTATTAATTAAACAAATCCCCTGCTAGCCAGATGCAGTCTCCACTGAGCCATTCTGAAGCGTACCAAGCTCCACAGCTGCAAACATGACTTGCTCCTTTTGGCCTCTTAGTACAGCTCTACTCCATAAAGGGTTATAGCACAAATATTACAACCTTAATGCTACCTTTAAAATCCTTGTCTTCATATAAATATGACTAACAGGATTTATACCAGACCCTCGAAGAGAATTGGACCCAAGCAGTCCATCAGCTTTTGGTGTTCAGAAAGCCATGGACATCCTGTAACTTTCTTCTTGTGTTTGTTTTGGCAGATGAGTCTAACAAAATGCCAAAGATGAGAGAAAACAAACCTAAACTTCCCTTTGCTGGAGGTAATTAGCTTCCAGGTCTGACCTCCACTGTAGTTCAAAAGAAGGCAGCTCCAGGAACTGACTCTTCACATGCTGCTTGTCTTGCTATAGCTATGTTAGCCTGTGAAATCTTTACAGAAATACCTGTACAACATTTAGTGGGAACATAATTAAACTGCTGAGGAAATGTTTATACTGATCTAATTTATTCCTTTTCCTTCCTAGTTATGTCTATACTGGTGTAAAGAAACATTGGGCAATGCTAGCATGACTAGTCCAATTTTCTAAGGTACCTTTGACTGTAAAGCCATGAACCAAGAGGAATGAGGTTGCAAAATAAATGCAAACAGAATTCAGTACAAAACACCCATAAGTATATCCATAAAAATAACTGACTGAATTAATTATTAAAGTAATTTTATATCCTCAACACTACAAATTGCAAAACTACCTAAGTGACTCCAAAATATCCCTAGTGAAGCACTTTTGAAAATCCCACACTGCAATTATGTTCTGTTTTACATCTCCTGGATGTGAAACACTTTTCATGAGAGGACAGTTAAGTCACTTACCGAAATAGAGTAGATGGTATCTCTCCACCACACACTGTGTTGATGCTTGAATGCCCATTTTCCAATTAAATGGTGCATTGTAGTTTTATCTAGCTGTCTGACAGAAAAGGAGTAACTGCCCAGAACTCATTAATAACTTTTTATCAATGTACTAACTGCTAAACTAAGATTTGATTAGCAACGCAATCAGACATTATAATTATGACAGCATTGCGGAGATTATATAGAGACTGAAAAGTGTGGAGACTTTTCTGATATTTGTAAAAAATAAAATAAATCTTCACCCTCTGTAGTCCTAGAATGCCTGCAGATACAGGGGAGTAAAGTGACCTTAAACTGTATTTGTTCCTACAGAGGAACTATCCATTTGTGAGTTATTTCAACAGATTTGTCAAGACAGTGCTGTTTTCACTATTTTATGAGAGAAATAACAAAAGCTAACATTGTTCTTCTATTCCCAACAGCCCCGAGAACCAACAGAGAACTCAGTTGTTCAGTGCACACACACCCCAAATCCCCTTCTTTGCCAGATTAAACACAGAAATGGCATAAAGGACAGATTTATTTGGCTCATGCTGGAAAATTACTCTTCTTTATTTGTATTGTGGAAGCCTCTAGGAGCCGCAGCAGTGGATCCAATCCTCACTGTATGAGGACAAACAGAATTAAGAGTGTTAATTAAACCACAAGATGCTTAAAACCTAAACCAAAATACACGCCAAATAAGAAAGAACTATGATAATCTGTGAACTTCCATTCTGTCCACACTGTGCCAAAAGACGTCAGCAAAAGCTACGAATGCTACAACACTTAAAGAGCAAGAGATACAAAAAAGCCTCAGTCTGAGATCTTGCTCAAGATATATCTGTGACCCCACACCAGCTCTCATTGAAACTAAGGGAATTTTGACATCAATTTCAATGGGAAAAACAAGCAAAAAGTTGCCATGACCAAACTCCAAAAGTATGCAACCGAAGCCTGCTGCCTAGAAGGGCTCCTAGCAGGAAGCGAGAGCTGCGCACAGTTATAACCAAACAGGAAGTGTCAAGAAATAATATTTATTTTTAGATAAATCCATGAGTTTCAGAAGTTCAGTAAATGTGAATGACTAATGCATAGTAAACCACCAGCGAAGAACCTGATTTTATACTTATGATTTCTACAAGAATTATTTTTAGAACAACATTTCATAAACTTAATAAGAAGGAAAAGAATCTTATTAACCAGAAAGCTGGTCTACATTTTGTGGCAATTTTGCTCTAAGCAAGACATACAGCTGAACAATAATTAGGTATAATAACTACATTATGCATGTCTTGCTTCTTGTATATGAGGTTCCATTTCTGAATTATAAGAATTACACATTGTTTTAACTTTGCATTTATCTACCTGCTACCATTGATTTTTTCACATGCTAGGAAAACCAAACCTCTCCTTGAGAGAGCTTGCCTGGACTCTACTGTATTTTCTTTTTTTAACTGTTAATAATTTCAGCAGCTATTGAGCCATAATGAGATTAAATTAATAATCTGAATTTAGCAAAAGAGATGTTAAAGTTCACCATACAGCCATGAAAGTATATGGCAGATTTATTTATTAATTTAGAAAGAGAACAGTATTATGGTGCTATATATTTAAAAAAAAAAAAAAAACAAAACAGTAACCCACAGGGAAGTTTTTGAAGCGGGATCAAAAGTATTTATTTTAGGGCGACTTACAGGTAAAATTTAATTAGTTCCTTTATTAGTAAAATGTAATCAGTCCCATGAAAAGGCACCACAAAGGGGTTATTTACTATATGCAGTTGGGGGTCTAGCTACAAGGTTAAATACTTTTAAAAATATTTTAGATGAATGCCAATTACTCGTCTCTAAACAGATATTCCTCTGATGGGATAAACATATACATTGTGGTGATTAATGACTACCCCTACCATGGGGTATTTTCGCTAACAGGTTTCCAAAGATTTGTCACAGCAGATCTGTGTAAGCTACAAGCACAACGCTCCACCAGCAGCTCCTCATGCCTTGTGTGCAGACAGCACCCATGCAAGCAACGAAAGACCCCGAGAACAGCGGAGTCACAGGCCTCCCATGGAAAAAAAATCCTATGCAAGCTAGACTTTTATTGCAGTATCTGTCTTTAACATCAGCAACAATGAAAATAAAAAATAATAATGTGAGTGTAAGAAGAAGGGTCAGATGGCTGGTGTGTGATTTTCCTATTCAAAAAACATCCATATCGGTAGGACCCAAAAGCCATCATGCCAACTGACAGTGTTTATAAAAAACATTGTAAAGTCTGCATATCAGTGAAATTTGTATCAATTATAAAGTTCACTGCACCAGCCAGGCGGTCCAAGTCCTCGACGACCGAGTTCTCACTCAGGGGACAGTATTCTGAGCTTAAACACATTACAGGGTCACATATGTGGGAATTTCACAGTGCTGCACCTTTTCCACAGTTAAAGAATAGAGGATATCAGAAAGAAAGTCTCCACTCAAAGTACCCGCAGTGATGCCAATGGGTTCCCTGCCATTTGAGGGTTCCCTGGCATTGCCCAAGACACAGCTGTGTCAGGCAGGTTTGTGGCAGCTATGCAGCAAGCAGGCAGAGCTCACCCTATTCCCACCCACTCTGGAAGGCATTCTTTCCAAGGGATGCAAAATGACCCCGTGAGGCTCCTTGGGAAAAATGGCTTCGCTCACAGAGAACAAAAATATCACAGCCTGGCTCTGAGTTTAAGGGACTGCTTTAAATTTTCATTAGAGATGTAGAATTGCACTGAGCCACAGGAAGCAGAACAGTGGTGGATGGTCAAAAGCACCATCCATAGAGTCAAACTGCAGTTCCCCACCCAGATTCAGTGTTTACCACTGTCAAATATTTGTCTTTTTTTTTTCTACAGGGCTTACAACCACTGATGAAGTCTTTTAATCAAAAGTGCACAGCACAACTTCAAGCATGTAATCAAACATTCATTCACGCACCGATGTATTTAACAAGCAGAGTACAGATACAAAGAAACAGCAAGATGCTGTTCCCGACCAACAGAGCCAATGGCAAGAATCTTGTTTTCACAACTGCATGCAACAAATAAGCACATTGAATGTTTGCATACTAGCACGTTTCATCTGAGCACAAAGTTACCCCTTGTGCATGCAGAGATGGTAAATTCCTATGCAAATGGCCAGTCAGATAGTTTCGCTATTATTTGGGACTATAATCATAGTAACAACTCTGCTGCACACAATTATCTACAAGTCCCACTGAGCCTGGGAGCTCATTCTGGGTTTATTTTACAGTTTATTCTCCAGATGGCTCCCTTTCTAAAGGGAAGATTTCCAGCGGCGAACATGTGCATTTTTTTGCGATTGAAAATGTTCTGCCTTCGCAGACACAAGAGTCAAAACTACTGAGGGAAAATAAGCACAGGCTGTACAGTAATCTCACTGGTGTTGCAGAGTTAAGACAGGAATTCAGATCTCTCTTGCATACCTCCTAGTGTCCTATCCACTGCCCACTTGTGCAATTGCACGTGCAGTCATGCTGCTGGGTGAGCAAATGAAGTGCGTACCTATCGCTGCGTTGGGCAGAACAAGGTCACCTGTGTGGGCCCGAAAGATATACCCATTCGTACCAGCTACCTGCTCACTTAAATAATACAAATTCCCCAGCTTCTAATTTACTCTTTGCTTGGTCAAACCTGAAAGCATAGGGTTCCTCTGGATGAGAAATGTAACGATTAGGCCTTTATTAAGTATTGCGTTTATTTGCAGAAATACTGAAATGTAAATCATTTCAATTGTACTGCGTACCCACACCTTTTTGTAACAGCAATTACAGTAGTCATGCATGACGGTTTTTGCCTAATAAATTTTTTCTTTTATATTGTCAAAATCATTTTAAAAACTGCAACACAAAATATGTTATTGTACAAATCAAAAGTGTTATGACTAAGATAATTATTTCACATTCACTGAATGTATCACGAGTATTAAAAATTGACTGAGCTAGAAAAAGAAAAGTAATGGAAGCTCATCTCATCTTCTTAACTATATCTTTGAACAGAAGTGAATGCTTGAAAATTGTGTGCCTGGTCATCTCCGGTGACATTTTGACAGTTTGAGGAATCTATCATTGGGGAACAACTGGTAAATTTAGTTTGGCATTAAGGACTCTCTCCCTCTTGAGGTGTTTCATACCACAGGTTCTGTTTTGAAAGCAGGGCCATTTGGCCTCTCTGTTTCTTTTTCCTGTCCATGACAGACAGAATTTTAAAAGGGCTGACAGTAAGAAGTCATTAATTTGAAAGACTCACATTCAAATGGAAACAGACTAAAAGAAGGGAATGGCTGACCCCAGATTTCTCCAGTTTCCTTGCAGAGGGCTTGGAGTCTGACACCCTGGAATTTCACCATGAAGTAAATGCAAGAAACTAGCCCTAGAGAAATAAAAGATAGGAATATGGGTATTTAGCTATGAGTTTATCCAATGGAGAGGAAAACTGACAGCATGAAGAGGCACTATTTTGTTGGAGGAGATACCATCTTCTGTCCTGGCCATTCTTGTGCCCTCTTCAGAGCTTACTCTCAGCCCAAAAACCTTCATGGGTGAAGGCGAGACAGAGGCAGGGAGCGTGCACCGCTGTGCTCTTTGTTGTCTGCAGATTGCTCCATTTGTTACAGAGGTGGTATACATGTTTCTTCCCACTGTGCCTTGCCCATAAGGAGTGAACTGCAATCAGATGGGTGGGATTGAGATGGGTGGTGTGATGGAAAACTATGGTTGTGTGCTACTGTGGGAGTCCAGGGGAGCTGGATGGCATGAGTCTGTTCCAGTAAAGGGGAACGAGAGAGTCCCTGCAGTGAGCTCTGCACTCCTCCCCAGACCAAGCAAAGCACGGATATGGTCAGTTGGGACCCAGACTTACCAACCTGGTGTCCCCACCAGCAAGGTCTACAAAGCTCCAACAACGTTGACTGGGAGTTGCCTAGTAGAATTCGTATTTGCATCAGTTCGTCTCAAAGACACATTCCTAGACCCACATGTAAACTATATGAATACACCCACATTTTTTCAGTGCCTGAACATAGGAGAGGAATGATGGTTTTCTTCAACTACTCTGAGGCAGATGCGGTAACGAAGTACTTAGGAGCATTATCCATTCTTACTCATAAAGCTGAACAACACTGATGCTTAAGCACATGCTTGGGAAAGCATTTCTCAGATCCTTGCAAGGCTCGCTCAGTTCAGCAATCTGAAAAAAAAGTGATGTGTTTTTGGAAGTCTGCCAGAGCCATGATGAATAATACACTGTCCCTGATAGTTTCAATACAGCAGTTCCCTGAAACTCATTTCAGCCAAAGAGCCTTCCTCTCCTGTAAACACTTTTGCTGGTCTTGTTGGTACATGATATAAATTAATTATTTAAGCCCAGCTGAAGTACTGCATTTTACCAAACTTTATGGAATACAAATATTTTAAAACCTGGTTCTCTGATTATGTGCCACACAGTTCCAGTTGCATGCCTAAGCTGAAAAGGAATTCAAAGTGACAAGAGTCATCTGCATGCAGAAATTCTCCTGTTTGCCCTTTGCTAGTGTGTTAACCACATAGATTAGGCAGGAGTTATGTAAAATATGTGAAATGTATGCATGCAGAGGTTCCTCTCCTCACTCCTGCATTTACAGGATTTTCCAAGGTTGGATGCAACCTGAATTGGAGTAGAGGGCTACACTGCCGAGTACTTGAGGCATACCATTAAGTTTAGGAACATATGCTGCACAGGCCAAACTAAACCCCTGTGAGGCTGCCCAAGTACATCCATACCTCTTGACTTGTTTAAATTAAAAGGAGTTTTCTGCATGACTGTGCTCCTGACTTCTTTCTGTTTTCCAGTTTTAGATCCTGTTCATTTCCTAATTTCTTTGTAGAGTAAGAGTTTATGCTGATTCTGTTTTTATGTCCACCAATGGATCCTACTCAGAAACTTTCCATTTTTCAGCACAGCAGACCGTAGGTATCAGTACACACTATCCAGCCAAAGGAGTACTCAGAACATTTATCAGCCTATCTGCAGTGGGGATATGGGGGAGGCTGGCAGCATGAGGTACTGGAGTAAAATTTCAAGTGTTTGTAAATTAATTTTAGTCACATCGGCCACCTTGCAAACATAAACATAACATCTACAGAGCTGCAGATGGAGGAGGTATGTGTTACTCTTCACTCCTTCAACGCCACAACTAACATGATACAGACGTGCAGAAGCTCGTGCAGGAGTTCTCCCGAATCGTTTGCAGCAAGAACAAACAGAGGCAGAACAGCAGAAAAGCCTGGTTCTGCCCATGCACAAGCACAAACACAACACTCACAGAAAACTGTACAGGGACTAAAGCTAAAGGAAAGCTTTTCTCCAAACACAAATGGCTGAGGATTTGTTTAATGATTAAAGATGAGCGTAAGATGTCTAAATGTAATCCTCTGTCTGCTAGAGACCCTCTGTGATCTAATGCAGGTGATTCCAGGTGGGACCCCTCTGACCACATGTGGGCATCGATGCCAGAATTACCTAAGATGACTTTCACGGTGAACTGAGCCCTGAGTGACCCATTGAGACAGACACAGTTTATTCGTGTACCTTAAGGTGGGTAACCATACTTGGTCAAATGCATCTCAATTGGCAATAAAGGGAGTGTAAGGTGATTAAATTGGCACATTTACCTCAAGCAAGGCAGGTGAGGAAATCTTTAGCATTCCTTGGAAAAAGGCACCAAAATCAAACACACTGCGGCAGAGGAGACCGGGGCTTACCTGCTACATGTGCTCAAGGGGAGCTGCACTGAGAGCTTTGAGACATGCTTAGAACAGCAATTCTGAGGCTTTTAGCCAATTTCTTCGGGCTGGCAGAGCCCTTCACTTCACTGGGGAACTGCAGTGGAGGTGAGCAATTCTGCAATGCAAGTGTGCATCTGTGTGGCTGGGAGGGACACGTCCCAAACCAGGGCATGGAGAAAGCGTGTGGACCATGTTTTGTAGGCACGCTGAAGGCTTATTCCAGTGGAAGGACAGTGCAAGATGTGAGGAGCATGGAAATACAGGAATGTGGATTGTTGGGTCTAGTCCCCTGCTATTGCAACCCTGTAATATAACACTTCTGGATCTAAGCAAAAGTGAATTCCAGCAAAAGACAAATTGCTATTTTAACTGGGTTATTTGTAATAAAACTCAGGGACATGTTTTGAAGCTTTATCCATGGTAAGGTGCGCTACAGAAGCACTGCATTAAGAGTAATGGAGCTATTCATGAGAAAAGACAGGAGAAGAGCAAGCAACAAAAATGCCCACACAGGACATAAATCAGCAAAGAAATGTTTCACTGTGCAATGACAGGAGAATTGGGTCCACCTGCAGCCAGCATGCAATCTGCTTACCTTGAGGGGGCAGATCTCCCCTCACAGCCGTCACCTTGAACTCCTCAGGGGAAGCTGACAAGGGCAATAGTATTTCAAACAGCAGTTAGCATTGAAACACAGAACCGTTCAGGCCGGAAGAGATTTCAGGAGGTTTCTAGTCCAGCCTCCTGCACAAGGCAGGGTTAGCTATGAGAGCAGACTCAGTTGCTCAGGGCTTAATCCAACTGGCTTTTGAAAACCCCCACAGACGGAGACAGCAGAAGTGCTCTGGGCTGCCTCACTGCTTGGCTGCCCTCATGGGAAAGAAGTTTTTCCTTACTCTCTTGTTTCAATTTATGTCTGTTATCTCCTGTCCTCCTGCCATGCACCACTATGAAAAGCCTGGTTCTATCTTTCTGATAACCTTCTTGTTGATATTGGAAGCCGTTATGTCTGCCCGAAGCCTGCTCTTCTCCAGGCTGGACAAGCCCAGTTCCCTCAGTAGAGCATGTACTCCATCCACTGACCATCTTGGTGGACCTCTGTTGAATGCACTCCAGTTTAT
The DNA here is from genome assembly GCF_034638445.1 of Ciconia boyciana. Taxonomy (NCBI): domain Eukaryota; kingdom Metazoa; phylum Chordata; class Aves; order Ciconiiformes; family Ciconiidae; genus Ciconia; species Ciconia boyciana. Next base: position 9,108,091 of record NC_132947.1, read on the forward strand.
GGATGTTTTTCCTGTCCTGAGTGCCCAAAACTGGATGCAGTATTGTAGAAGTCATCTAACAAGAGTCAAGGAAAGGGAAGTAATCACATCTCTTGGTCTGCTGGCTAAGCTCCTGTTGCTACATCCCAGGATGCTGTTGGCTTTCTTTGCTACCAAGGCACATTGCTGGCTCGTGTTCAGCTTGTGGTCTACCAAGATCCCCAGGTCCTTTTCAGGAGAGCTGCTGAATACTACCATGCCCAGCATCCCATCAAACAATAGCTGTTGTCTGAAACCAGATGAACTCTTGTGTGGAGTGAACCAAGAGGTCCCACTAGGGCCCACAGCTTGAGAATTTCAGAGCAAGCCATGATCATTACCTGAATCTTTAGCCACTCAAAGCCCTTCTTTCTGAGTAGGACTGTCACACGGGAGGGGCTGATAGAGCAGAGGACTGACAAGTGCTTGCTGCTTCCTTTCTTGTGGATGGTGCTAATGGCCAAGTGGTTGCACTCCCTCTCTCTCCCCTTAACTGTCTGTACCCAATATCAAAATCATAAGTACAGGTACTTTACTTATGTAAGTACATTTCTTTCTATTTTCTTCCTACAATAGCAGAAATCAAGGTACAAATGGAACTGGGTATAAACAGAAATAAAGGGACGGATTTCCTTCTTAAAGGAATTCCCTTGTTCAGTCTGAGAAAACCACTGACACACAGCAGACGGTATCATGGGTTTTGACATGTTCTTTTTTTGAGACCTTTTTGAGCCTCTGTGCAACAGTAGTCCGTGCTATCCACTTTCAGCCTAACATTTTGCATACACATTATATAGCGTCCTTATAAGACAAAAGCATTAAGTTTTCTAAGACCAGGTGAATAATTGCCATCCATAATTTATTCAAAGAGTTTTGCTTCTATCTCTGTTTACAGAGTTTTTCTCAAACGGATGGCATTTTTGTAATGTATTAATTAGTTGAAATTTTCTGATGAATAAGTTCTGTGAACAACCCTTGGTCTGTAGCTTGATTTTGAAGATTCTCACCTGTCAGCCATGTAGATACTTAAGTTATTTTTTATAAGAAATTAATTTAGCCTCTTGCTTTGTTTGGAAAGTGAGAGGTGAAAGGTGCTGTGAAGTTGAAATACCTTGGTTTGCTGGCAGCGCTGCTCCTGACTGCAGGATGATGCTGGAATTATCTGCAAAAGCCAGAGAAATGATAGGACAGGATTTCAATGTCAACAATCAAAAGAACAGAAGGAAAAGCAGCCACAGGCTGCAAAAGTAATGAAAGTGGGATTAAATTTTTTCTCTGCGGCAATGCTAATTCTTCAAGGAGCACAAAATAGTAGAATTACTCTGGGAATCCTCAGCCAGTTCGCCATGCAGTCAGCTTATCACTACAGAAAAACTGCTAGCGCACTACTTGTTATCTTCAAGGGCATGTATCACTTCTGTTTCTCACGTGAATTCTGTGCTCATGAAGGATGCAGGCAAGACATGCCTGAAGAGTAAAGACCTCCATTTCCCAGAACACATTTAATATTGCCCCAGCCAATGATCTCACACCTGACTTTTGTTTCTCATACAAATGTCAATGAAGTCCTTGACCTCAGCCAAATCTGCCAAACAAGTGATTTCTACAGTGAGTACCAAAGCAAGTTGCAGGACATTTGTATTTACACTGACCATCGAGTAGTAACAATTTTCAGTCATTATTGCTCAAAACTGGATTTGAAAACTGCTTATTTGCAAGGGACTGTTCTGCTCTCTGTCTGTCTTCGTGAGCTGCTCTTGGTCTCCAGATGTTAATGAGATACCGATACAAAGAGCATAGTCCGGTGTGATTTATTAAATACTAAAAACACTGCATGAATCATACAGGGTGGTAACGAGTTCTCCTTTTGTGCCATGCTGCTGTGCCTCTTGCTGAAAGGGTAGCTGTAGCTTGTTGGACAATCAGAAATCATAGAAATACGAGCTGGTAAATGTCTCAGAAGATCACTGAAACTCTCCCCTGCCCTGAGGCATGGTCATGCATGCTAAAGCCAGTCCTGATAGCTGTTTATCTAACCTTTTCTTCAAATCTTCACTGAACAGATTTACAACCTCCTTAGATTCCAGCTGCTCACACAGTAATAGTTTTGTCTGGTTTGTTTGTTTTTTTCCTGATGTCTAAAGTAATCTCCCTAATTGCACTTTAGTAAATTGCTTTTTATCCTACCATTGGTGGTCACAGAACAACTGTTTGCTGTCATCTTTATAAACGTGTTTATACATTTGAAAACAGCTGCCATGTCCTTACATTGTGTTTTCTTTTCCAGATCAAATAATCAAATTCCATCTTTCCTCGTAGCTTACATTTCCTAAGCCTCTTACAGTTTTGGTTGCTATTCTCCTATCTTGTTTGCCTACATCTTTCTTTAAGAGTAAGTGTAATGCTTGAAGCTGGATAGAGTGCTTCAGCCAAGTCTGACTAGTGCTAAACAGAACAGAAATAACGCCCTCCGATGTCTTATATATGATCCTCCTGTTACTAGAGCTCAGAGCAACACGACTGTTTTGCAGCACTGCACAGTCTACGATCCACTAGAGTCCCAAGATTCTCTCCTGCAGTATTTTTACCTAACTAATAGTCCTCATCTGACATGTGATATTCCTTCCTATGTGGCATACTACATAATGTTTCTTCTAGAATTTTATCGTGGTGAGTTCAAACTGGGTCTGCAGTATACCAGGGTCATTTTAAATCTCAGCCTTGCACTCTGTGGTTGGAATCACTGCAAATGTTATAGAAGTGCCCTCCATTCCGTCACCCAAGTTATTACAGAAAACACTGACCAAAACTGTTCCCAGATAATTCCCTGGGAGACCCTACTTGATGTGTCCTTCCTCTTTGACAGTGATTATCAACAAAGGCTTTTCAAATATAGGCTTTCATTAACAAGATTATTACAGACTATTATACAAAAGCCAAAACTCTTTATACATGGCACTGTGGTCAGTAAAACCAGTTACCTCCCTTCTGCAGATAAAGGCTGAGAGCCACGATAAGAAACCTTTACAAAGTCAAATAAAAATCATATCAGGGAAAAAGAAACCCAAGTTGCCCACAGCCGCAGTCGCTGACAGCCCTCTACACAACTGCTGTTAAACAGCTACCGTTGAAGAATATAAGCATGACTATTTCTGTATGCCCACACAATTCTGAACCACGGGCCAATTTAGTTTAGAAAAAAAGAGGTATTTTGCTAAAATTACCATAGTATAGGTTTTTCATGTGTATTACCATAGCAACAAAGGACCTCACTTGAAATGAGACCCCCCCACTGCTCTGGGTGAAGTGTGCAAGGCTTGTAATGAGAGACAGCCCCTGTCCCACCGAGCTTAGAGGTGACTGTCCCCGTCCTGCATCACCTGCAGGGAATTCCCTCTAAGACCAGTGCCTAAGCAGGTAAGAAAAACCAGAGGCCAAAAGTGTCATTATCTCTACCCACCGGGGACAACAGCACACGGGATGGGAGCGGTTTGCACTTGAGTCTGTGACAGAGCTTAAGCTGCTGGTTTCCCCTTAACCCTGGCACCAAGATTTAATTCACTGCTTTAAGACGGAGATTAAATCCACACAGAGTAGCTTCCACCCAGATGTCAAACAAATTTCATTAAAAGTAGAGATATGGAATGCTCTCCAAATCTCTGGCGATCAATAATACCAGTGTGTTAATTGCCGCCGAACTTGGCAAGGGTGTCACAGGACTAAAGCACGGTTTTAGCTCTCCTGGAGTCACTGCTATGGGTTGCGGGGGGGGGGGAGATGCGTGATGATTTATGCTTTCACGGCCACTTCTAACGCCACTTCGCTAACCAATAAATAAAGAAAATTACCGTGGAACGGGAAAAGCACCCGAAGTTTTCCTGACGACGGCAGCAGCCCGGGATGCCACCTGTGGGCAGCCCGCTGCCTCCAGCCCCTCCCGGAGAGCTGTCTTTGGGGGTGGCGGCGGGGCAGAGGCGGCGGGGCCCCCGGCCCGCAGCACCGCGGGCGCGCAGCGGGCGCGGGCTGAGGCTCGCCGGGGCGGGCAGGGCAGGGCACGGCCCGGCCCGGCGCCCTCCCGGCACCAGCCCCGCTATTCCTCCTCGGGAGAAGCGGCTTCGGCGGAGAGGAGCGCCGGGAGCTGCTCCTCCCCCGTCCCCGCCGGCAGGTCAGCCCGGGCCCGCGGGCGAGCGGGGATTTCGCCAGGAGCGCCCGGCGCAACCCGCCGGTCACCGCCTCCGCTGCCGGTCACCGCCTCCGCTGCCGGCCGCGCACCCGCGCGGGGCGGGCCGCGGGGTTTCCGCACCGCCTCTCCGGCCGCACCATGCGGAGGGTCGGGGCCCCGCCGCCCGCCCGCCCCCCGCCCCCCGCGGCCGCCCGGCCCGCACACGCGGCCGCCCCCGCCGCCGCACCGCGCAGCGGCGGCGCAGCGCGGCAAGCACGGCCCGGCGCCGCCGACCCCGCGGCGCGGGGCTGCCGGCGGCCGCGCTCGCCGCCCGGGCGCGGGCAACTCGCAGGCAAGTTTCCCGGGAACTTTTCTTCCAGGAGCGGCGCGGGGCCGCGGGGCAGCCGGCAGCAGCGGGGCGAGCCGCGGGGCCGCGGGCACGGCCCCGTCTCGGGGGGCAGAGCCCGGCCGGGGCCGCCCGGGAGGGGGGGGTTCCCCTGGGATCCCGCCGGCCGCCCCCGGGGGGGTGTGCGTGGCGGGGAGGGGGCGGGGGGGTCGTGCGAGTCCGTGCACGGTTGTAGCAACAGGTTTTCTCCCGCAGCAGGGATGGAAGAGAGGGACTGTCCCCCCGCGCCGTCACTCCTTCCCCACACCGGGCTGCCTGTGCTGCCAGCAGCGGGAGGCGGTCGGCTGGCGAGGGGCCGCGCTCGGCTGGTTCCTGCCTTTCTCCTGTCCTGTCGCGGAGGTGGCTGGCGGCTGTCGAGGCTGATCCATCGGGCTCGGTTTGTGATGCTCGGTCTTCCCCTTCCCGGCTCTCCCTCTCCCCGAGTCCTGTGTCTGCACAGTGCAGTATGGAGGCTTGTGTTTCACGTTGCTGCTTCTTTGCCTAATCTGAAGGTCCTTTATAGCTTTACTTTTAAAATAATTAAGAGATGTCTTTTATATTGATCTATTTACTGACTTCTGTTCGTTGGCAGCTAACACATAAAGTTAACTATTCTTGATAGGCAATGTATTTCTGGCAGATTTTTTTTCATTGGAAAAGACTTGGGGGGGGGGGGGGAACACGCATAAAATAACTCTTCCATGACTACGTATCTCTTCATTTCAGTGGCAAAATAGGTATCTATAGAAATAAATTATAAATCCTTTATTTTTTAAAAAGATGTTTAAGAGATTGTTTTGAATGTGACTTACTAAAATTTGTTGACATAAATATATTTCACAGCAGGATAGTAACTATAGTTATTAGTGGTAATGTATTTCAGAACATTCTCCTGGGGATGTAAGTTATCTGCAAAGTTATTTCACTTCTGATTATTATCGGCAGAGTAAGGCTCAGCTTTATAAAACCAAACACTGAGTAACATATTCATCATAATTCAGTTTGTAGGTTGTCATAAGATGCCAAAAAGCATCACACTGTCTAGATCAAGGACAGCAATATACAGATATGAGCATATTTTTTCAGATTATATGATTTTCAGGATAGTTTTGTTTCATATTCTACATGGACCTTTATAAGTTTTACTTTGATTTGGTTGGAAGTTCACTTTGCAAGCAGAGTTGAAGTTTGAGATCGGTTCTTACTACATAAAGAGCTGCATGAGTATAGCTTAAAGTATTTCAGGAGGGTACCCCGACAGTGTCGATACCGTACGGAAATCATGTGTCAGAAGATAGCTGAATTTAACACTGCTTGAAGATACTGCTTATTTTAACTAAGGAAAGAATAAAGGAGGAAGGATCACTAAACTGTAAAGCAGTTTCTTATGGAATTCTTTAAAAAAAATCACTGTATTCATATTCACCCTGCACTGAAATCTGAAACTTTTTTTTTTCTAAACTAAATTTACCAATGGTAAAAAGCAACAGAGACAAGTTCCAGGCACTGGAATTGATAGAAGAGTCTAGGGGGGAGTTATGCATCTTCCTTGCATGCTTGTTATCATCCAGGCGCAACTTTGAATTGTCTGCATCACAGAGCAGTATCAGGACTCCTTGCAGGAGCTCTGATTACATCAGAGATGCACTGCAGAATTCAAAATACTGCAGAGGACACTGGGGGGGAACGACACTTGCAGTGGAATTTTAGCATGTTACTCATGATTTCTATTTCTTTCCCTCAGAAGGGCATCTTTAATAATTCTTTCCCCATTGTCTAGAAGTCTGGCACCCTTCCTGAATTTCTGCTGAAAGTAAGGGCAGTACAGATTTCTAATTCGATTTCTTCACCAGACATAATGGATAAGAATATCATCTTGTGCAAGACAGATTGTTGAAAAGATGTTATATCTTGCTTCACATGCACACCACACCATTCAGAGTCACCAAGAGCCCTTGCTATGGGCCAGTTATTCTGTATTACCGTAGTTTCTAGAAGCCAGAACAATGATCGGGATTGTATAATATAGTAAAACACAGTTCTTGCCCCAGTAAGCTTACAAACAAAACAGGAAGTGATGCTGAGAGAGAAGTGATTTGCCCAAGATGAGAATTATCAGCAGGGGAGCTGGAGAGATGAACTGGGCTTCACTAACTCCCAAGCACTCAAAGGGCAGAATGCTATCTTGGACAAGGAGGGATTTTACCCTTGGGCCTTACTTAACCAGAGCAGTTTTATTTGAGGATTTTACTGTTACAGCATATCCTTAAAGTTCATCTTGTTTAATTGTTGGGAAAATTGTTGCTATAGGCTAATGTGTTTTTCTGACTTTATATTCCAGTGTGTTGTCTTTAATCCTTAACGCATTTCTTACAGCCATCCCCAACGTCATCAGTCTGCAATGTATGAATAAAACAGTTTGCTTGTTTTTTAAGCTCAATAGCAAAAACCCCTTTCCATTAATTATATTTCTCCCATCTTAAAGCATCATTCTGTAGGAGCACCTTCCAAAGGAAAACAAGAAACATATAGAGAAATGTATGGCTTTATTTTTCTCCTTCCTCCATTCCTTCAAGACAGGCCATCTTTCCTATTGCCCTTTATTTCCTCCTTATTCTTCCCCCTTAGATATGATGCTATGATCCAAGGCAAAGAACATGTAAATAACACATGTACAGCATCAAATACCGTAGCTGCCTACCTGGGATCTGTGGGCTTGCCAGTTCTGGTTATGGAAAAAGAAGGAGCCACCTTTTGTAACTGCAGTCGTTGTGTGTTACACAGGGGATTAATTTGTCCAATTTATTGTCTCGCACAGGTCGAGAAGCTGGAAGCGAAGAAAGAAATTCTTTTTTCTTTGCTCTGTTGTTTCACAGTTGATGCCTCAGGGTTACAGTGTGTCTCTGACACACGCAGAACATTTACATTTGTCTCTCCCCATTTCTTCCCATTGTGTCAACAATGGATGCGGTGGGAGATCAAACCAGTGACAGAGATGAGCTGCCTCCTCATTTTCCCTGTCTGAGATTCAGAGGATAAGTTGTTGCTAACCAACATCGTCTGGTATTACAGAAGGGAAAACGGTTAACAGCTCCCATTTATCCATAGTCCTATATCAGTCATAATCTTTATTCTCTTTGGGCCAGCCCTGCCTTAGACACAGTTGAGGCAGAGGGGAAAAAGCTTGTTTTTAAATAAAACAGCAGTTGCTCTAAGAAAAGGAGCCCTACATAAACATACGTCAGGTAGCCCTGTTTTTCCATATCAGACCTATAGCTTGAACTCCCAGTGGCATTATTTCTACTGATGGTGTCTTGGGAATGCTTTAACAGAAGACCAGCTCTGAGGTCATTAGGAGTACTTCATGTGATGGGACTGTATGTCAGGGTAATTGCAAGTTCAACTGTTCCGTACTTCCTCTGTTCAACATGCTCTAGCCAGCACTATCTGAGCCAGCTATCACTCTCCTCAGATCCCTTCATTTATCTGAGTCCTGCAGCTTTTCCCGTGGGCAATGGCAGAGTGCCACCATTTGTCATGAAGCTCCACTGGTAATCCCAGTATTGGCTAGAATTTCCTAGAATGTGACTTTTTAATACAATTACATTTCGTGTTAATGTTCTTTCCGAAAAAAAGACTTTCAGGTCAGCAGGCCTTTGCTCAGTCTTTCTTGAGGCAAGAGACAAACCGAAATCAATTGGAAATTTATTTGAGTGCACGCCTGCGGGATTTTGTCATTGTTTGCACCCACCATTACTTCCAGAGGAGTTGAGAATTGCCCATCCCCTGCCGTGGGGATTTCCAGAGTCATAACTCTGGAGCAAAGACAAGCAACTCAGCAATATGGCAAGTATGTAGCGATAAGGCACTGAAAGCTAAACACAGTTAAGATTTTGGCATGGAGAATAGGTTACTTGCCAAATAGCTGTTCGCAAATCACTAGCAATAGTAATAGAGATCCCACTTCGTGACAGAAGCAAGATGACAAAGCTTACCTCTTCGCTTACCTCAGGCCAGGAAGTAGTACCACAGCTCTTGGAAGATCTGACTCATGCCTTGTCCATTCTTGTATATCCCTGTAGGCTTTCTTTATCCACATGCCCTAAAGGTAAGTAAATGAATGATTTCCTTTTGTACTAAAGAGAATTACAGATCAGGAATCAGGAAATACCACTCCATCCAAAGCTCACGTGGGGCCACCTCTTTGTAAGAGTATGTCAGGAACTGCTCTGTTCAGAGCGATCCCTCTGGGAAGTTTAGGAGCAGGACTGAAATAGTATTTTATTGAAAGCAGCATTGTAAGTCCCTTTGCAGCAAGGAAAGCCTGTTGCTCTTAAACTGAAGCGCAGCTGTGTTTTGAGTACTTTGCTGTTGTATATTCATGGGTTTTTCTTCTATAATAGGTATGTAACACTATTGATGTGGTTTATAAACCCCAGCTTCTGAAAACGACAGTTCTGAGTTTAAGGAAGTCACCCTAGCAGGGATATATCCCCAGGGTGTGCATCAAAGGGGAGGTAAGTACAGCCAGGAACAAAACTATGTACTGCTACTGAAGCCAATCAACTGTAATATTTATTACTTTCCTGTGAACTCAAGGCTAGAAAGTCAGAATACTTGTGCATAATTAATATCTATTTATTGTACAATCTACTTAATAAATAAATACTCTTATCAAATGAAACTCAGCGACTCCACGCATTAAGCTGTAGCTGACTGTACAGATGGAAGATCTAGAAGCAGTACTGTACAACTCTCCTGTGTATGAGCGGACTTTCAGTCTGACTTTTAAAATGCAGTGAGTTAGTGAAGCAAAAAGTTTAACATTTCCAGTACTTGCTTTTTATACCCATTTGAACTCTGTGGTGACTTCATTCCACAGACTTTGCACTAGTGTTGTGTGAGCAGAATTTGAACGTGATTTTCAAAGTCGCCATGAGAATTTTTTGGTTTCCTGTAATCAGAGGTGAAGGCAGTCACCTTGGCTCTCAGCTACTGTGCAATCCATTGTTAGGACAAAGACCTATGACTGCATATAGGGTGTCAGTTGTAACTGAAATAATATTCCAATGTTTGTATAGAAATCATGCATTTCTTTGCAATCTTTTGTAAATGAGGCTGTAAAAAGGGAGTTGCTATGTCATTAAATGTATATAAACTCTATACATTTAATGTGATCATCAATATAAGTGGGGGTTTTTTTCCCAAAATTGTTTCCATATGGCCTTTTAGAAATTGGTCTTGTACTAACTGTTTCTTAGAAGTGTGTATTTACTGAATTACAACATAATTGACTTCTGATTCTTCCTATATACTTTATGCGTACTAAAATACTTAAGATTTTTATGTGTAATAGTTAAATATAAAATTTCCTTTTCTACAAAACACACTTGAATTCTGTGTTCTTATGTGATACTGTCATAATTTGTATACTTCCATTCTGAACCAGGAATATCCTGCCACATGCAGGAATTATTCCTGGTTTCCCTCTATATCCAGTGGGAACTGAGACCTCTGTATCTGAGGCAGGAGAAGCCCCCCACTGTGACAAATATGCCAAGCAGAGCTCCTGAACAAGGGAGCAGCCTTGATAGAGTCAGTTCTACCCAGCTGCACAAACCCAGCCTCACCAGAAACGTCTTCTGACCATACTCAGCCACTGCTGTTTTCTTTCCAATTGTTTTATAAATATTTTTGAGCTCCAATGACTACATTTGTTCCAAACTTGAAAGCAACCTCTCATTCACTCACCCCATATATCTTTTTTTTGTTCCAGAAGACACTTGCAGAAGTAGCAAAGTGATGTGAAGTTATCTTCCAAGATGACTCTTCTACCTGGAGAAAATTCCGACTATGACTATAGTGCCCTGAGCTGTGCTTCAGATGCTTCCTTCAACCACACATTCTTTCCAGAAACAGAAACCCTTAAGGGAGTCTTTTACCAAAGAGCCAAGCTAATTCACCCTCAAGAGGATCTCCTGAAAGGCTTTCACCCTGATGATCGGAAGCATCATATTATTATAAACGTAGGGGGCATTAAGTATTTGCTCCCATGGACCACGCTCGATGAATTCCCATTGACACGTTTGGGACAACTAAAATTCTGTAACAATTTTGATGATATTCTAAACATCTGTGATGATTACGATGTGACATGTAATGAATTCTTTTTTGACCGCAACCCAGGGGCATTCAGGACAATCCTGACCTTTTTGCGGGTTGGAAAACTTCGGCTCTTGCGTGAGATGTGTGCACTGTCTTTCCAAGAGGAGCTGCTCTACTGGGGAATTGAAGAAGACAACTTGGACTGGTGTTGTAAAAGGAGATACCTGCAAAAAATGGAGGAGTTTACAGAAATAAATGAACGGGAGGATGACCTCATAGAAAATGAAACAACAGGTGAAACAGTAGAGGAGACAAAAATTGGCTTGTGCATGAAAAAATTGCAAGACATGGTGGAAAGGCCCCAGTCTGGCCTCCCTGGAAAGGTGTTTGCTTGTTTGTCTGTTTTATTTGTAACTATTACAGCAGTGAATTTATCCATCAGCACCATGCCTGACCTGAGGGAGGAGGAAGAAAAGGTAAGTTAGCTTTTCAGGATGGAAAATGGTATGTGCTGGGAAGAGCAGAACAAGTACAAGGTCTGATGGCATTGATTTCAATGGGGATCTTGCAGCTGTCTTTAGAGGGGGAAAAATAACACAAAGAATATTCAAAATCTTACATGACTGTGTTCAATTACTTGTAAGAGAATTAACCATATCAAGTTTTATGTCCAAAGAAAACTTTGTTAGTGTGCACTCTTCTGTACAACTGTATATTAACTTGTTAAGCTTTGTATTTATTTGCTATTTAGAAAGCCTGAAATTACCGAGCAGTGTCTTCTGTGGAATAAGTAGTCCTTTTCTAAGTTTTGCATTTAACTTGTTCCAATTTGTCAATGTGTTTCCCCATAGCAACAGCTTCGATTCCTTTAATATTTTGGGTTTAAAAAAACAACACAGAAACCTCTCTTCCTGTCACCGTACCAACTAAAATAGTTATTATCCAGTGCCGATTACAAACTCCTCCTCTTTCCTGCAGGGTGAGTGTTCCCAGATGTGCTACAATATTTTCATTGTGGAGTCTGTCTGTGTGGCATGGTTTTCCCTGGAGTTCCTGCTAAGATTCATCCAGGCAAAGAGCAAGTTTGCATTTTTGAGGAGACCATTAACCCTGATAGACATAATAGCCATTCTGCCATACTACATCACTTTGCTAGTAGACACCACTTCAGTGGGCTATAAAAAGCCCAGCTCTGGGAGCATCTACCTGGACAAAGTAGGTCTGGTCCTCCGTATTCTCCGTGCCTTGAGGATTCTCTACGTCATGCGGCTGGCCAGGCATTCCCTGGGGCTGCAGACGCTGGGGCTGACTGCTCGCAGGTGCACCCGGGAGTTTGGTCTCTTGCTGCTCTTCCTCTGCGTGGCCATCGCACTGTTTGCACCGCTCCTGTATGTCGTTGAGAACGAGATGGCGGACTCGCAGGAGTTTACCAGCATCCCCGCGTGCTACTGGTGGGCTGTCATCACGATGACCACGGTAGGCTACGGAGATATGGTTCCCAGAAGCATTCCCGGCCAAGTGGTGGCACTGAGCAGCATACTGAGTGGCATCCTCCTCATGGCATTTCCAGTCACCTCCATCTTCCACACGTTTTCACGCTCCTACATTGAGCTAAAGCAAGAACAGGAAAGAATAATGTACAGGAGAGCACAGTTCTTATTAAAAACAAAGTCTCAGATAAGCAATGCGTCACAAGGGAGTGATATTTTATTCCCCAGTATCTCTTCTGAGACTAGGGACAATGAATGAAATTTAAGTTACTATTTCTCCTGATGTCAAGTAATGTTTTGTTGTATCAGATTGCATCTTTTAATTTGCTTTGGAAGCATTTTACAAAGGTAACCCTCATATTAAAATGAAGAAAAGGAGCTATTAACCAGGAACTGATGTGGTTTAAGAAGTCTATTATTATGCTGTTTCTTCCCCCCCCAGTATAATGTATAGAACAGATCTTTCACTGAGATCATACAGTGGGATTTTAGGAATTAAAAGTTCTCTGACAAAAAAAAAGAACAACATATAATTATGTACTTGACAGGCTGGTTTTGCCATTTGTAATACACATTTTTCCAACTGAATCACAATGTATATAATCATTAAACAGGCTGCCATTTTTCTTGTTCTTCTTGTATATAAAAAAATGTAAATACAACAAAATTAATGGCTACATTCTCTCCCAGTAAAACGCCTTAGAGCGTAATGGAAATAACCACAGATGTTTGTCCCATTGTGCTCTTCAAAAAACATTAAGTAAGATTTGTCATTCACAACAGCAACTGTATCTTTGCAAGTCAGCCCTGAACGTACCAGAAAAGACGACTTGAGCTGTTTGTATCATAACCTTGCTAAAGATGTAAATACTTATAGCTCACCAGCTTCAAAATTTAATTGAAGTTACAGTGTTGATCCTATGTCATTGAATGCAGTATTCCCAGGAACAAAGTCTTTGAGTTTTGTAGCATTTAATATTATTATCAAGAGGTGACTAGCTGCAAATCAAATGAAATATGCATGATGAGATGCCAGTCGTTCCCTACCATCTGTTTCCATGTTTTTACTTTACCTCAGATATGAAACAGAATTAAAAGAGGCCTGTTTCCAGGGGACACCCTACCATTACTTAGCAAATCGATGCTGCGGCTACCCATTCACATTCAGCATTTGGTTCTTTAAAAGGAGCAGAAAATATATGGTCGTGGGCACTTGCCAATGATGAAAAACAGAAAATATCATTTGAGTCATGGAGTGGGGGGGTACTGACAGCTTTATACTTTACTGTCCTCAATCCCGAGGGACTTAAGACTTAATTAACTCTACCTTTGCCAACATTACAGACATCATAGTAATGGAGAAAATTTTAAATAGGATATGAAAAGGCAATCAAGGTCCCAAAACACAACCACGTATTCTTCATCCACATGTGTGTCCTGGTCTAGGTTCTCCTGCTGAAGTCAGTGGGACCACATGGGTCAATGAGACCCTCAGGTTTGGCGCAGGTTTCTATGGAGATTAATGACAGGCCTCCCATCTATTTTAGAGGGAATGAGACTGGCTTGCATAACATCTCAGGAATAAAACTCAAGAACTTTACAAAAAAGAATTAAATCCACTTGTTTGATTTAACGTGTGCTTAGAGGTAAAGAAAGGCTAACCTTAGGAGTTTCACTTCCCCCCCCCCCCCTTTTTTTTAGTAACTTTACTTATTAACACTTAAGAGCTAGGGAAATTTAGAAGTTCCCATCACATTCACCAATGCTTCTCTATCCTAATTTTCAGAAATACTATTGCTTATTGGCATTTCTGGAGCAGGTTGCTAGAAATGCCAGAATGCATGATGGTTTTGTGACTTAAATTAAGGCCAAGGGCACAAATGTTGTCCTTTCAAAAAGGGTAGAATTCATTCCTCAGCCTATGCTATTTGGCCAAGCCCTCGTCACACTGGTTTTCTTTTCAAATATCTTTAAAATACAATTTGAAGGTGTTCTGATATGCTTGTTCTTGAAGAATAATTTAAAAACTTTTAGAAATGCACTTTACAAATAATTAGGGCTCTAGCATTCTTCAGCCTGTCATAGGTAAATATGCCTATGGAGCATTACTGCAGAGTGCCAAAATATCCAGTCTAAACTCTTGCCAATTAATTATGTGCCAGAGCTACAAATGTAACCAGCTTTTCACTCTTGTTCTTCAGCTTTAATTAGAGGACAAAAAACAGGAACATCGTGACAAAAAAGGGACACATTTTCCATCCAAAATACTCTTAATTTCAAAACTGTTTGATCATCTGTAGCATTGGCTCCAACACAAGTGCTATACATCCTTCTACCTTTGTGTCAGCATTCATTATAAAAAGAACTGGTAATTAGATTAGTCCTGTGAGCAACAGTTGCTTATCTAAGAATGTGTTTGACAGGCTGAGCCATAAATAAGAAGCTGTAAGTGAATATAAGGAGAAATCAAGACTTACCAAATAAAACCTAAGCTTATTTCCATGTTATGCTAGCTAATAAATGCTGAAGGTCCGTCCATTTTCTCAATGTCTTTACATTAAGTTAATGCTCATTTATTTCAGGTATCACTTTATTTTTTATCCCCAAATTATAGCTTGATTCTGAAGTCCTTGTTCAGAAAAAAAAAAACCCAATCACCCTGAAGTTGGGTGTTGGTTGAGCAAACCTGTGAAAGCATCTTGCCTGTTGCAAGTTCTGCCTAAGCCAGGAACAAATAAGCTGTCCAGGATGTACCCCTATGTAATTTTGTACTTGGTAACACATTACTTGTAAGCATATCAACATGTTTTACTATGAATCACTGTAACAAACCTGCTTATGTTTTACAGGAGGTAATACATACTGTAGACCTTATGCTAAATAAATCCAACTATACGTCTTAAGAGCACAACATTAGTATGAAACCCACATGCTGTGTTCCAGCTTTTACTGTGAAGGCTGAAGGTTTAAGATGATTATGCCTCTTTACAGTATATTATCAGAATTTTAGTCAAATTCATGAAAATTATGGATTGATTCAAAAGCCAACTGTTTCCAGTGACACAGCTGACAGCTACCAAGTCAGCTATCACTCCTTTTTTGCATTTTAACAGCATGTGCAGTCAACAAAAAAGTTCCAATAAAAACACTTTGTGCTTTTATGAAGTCAAAAGAATTGTTTGAACTGCCACTGATAAAGAGTGGTGCATGCCTCCAATAGAGATAGGTTTGCATTGCTATTTATATTATCCTCTGTATACTGCAGTAATATGTACAGTATGAATTCAAACAGCAGTAGCTGTATTAATTTTGATTAATAAAGTGTTAGGCTCTCCTTTCATTTTCATGTGCTTCTTATGGTATAGAAAGACTGTCACACATGCTATAGGCACGCTTGACAACCTGGGGTCAATATGAGAAGTGAGCAGCAGCTGAAGGAGAATTTGGGCTATGAGCATCGCTAGCTGAAGCAGGCTGGCTGTGATAGAAAGAATTTACTAGGAAAGAAAATTATCTCAGTACAGAAAAATCTAAGTACCAATTCAGCAGCTTGTATAGGGAAACCTCTTTCTTGCCTGTTGTCCCAAGAATCACAATCACAGTTAAGTGGGGCATAACTTTAAAATATTTTAACCATTTAACCGAAGAATCTAATGGATTCAGAAAAGAACAGGAAGGATCTGTGGAGATTGAGAAAGAGAAAAATCCCTGATAAAACCAGAATTTCCAGGTAAGGTGGTATATTAAATTACTTTCTCCAAAATCTTTCCCTCCTCCGTCCTCCTTCCTCAAAAACAATAACAAAAGTAACAAAAATCACTTGGTGAGTGCAACACTGATAAATGAAGACAGAACCACAAGGCTTCTCTAACTGTACATCAAAGATCATTTACAAGGTGAGTTGGAATGATTTGTATTACACTAACGTTCATTACAGGTTAAGGTCTTAGGGAAAATTCTCTTTAGGGAATATATAGGACTTGTCTCCATTTGTCCCTTTATACTTTTTCCACTGTAATTCAGTACTCCACATTTCCACAGTCAGAGGCTTTAGTAGTGTCATTGAATAGTCAGTCTTTAGCAATGTCCAAGTAAACAATAAAAAAAATCATGCAGAACTGAATCATGGATTTACACATCATCAGATGCATGTCTGGGAAGGAAAACTGGCATGCTCTATACATTCATGACTTGTGTGGGTGGAGTATAACTGGGTATTGAGGCTGATGCAAAAGCAAAAATTTTTGCTGTAGAAGGTTCTCATTCCTACTGCTATAGCTCTCCTCTAACTAAACCCAAAGTTTCATAGGAATCTCCATGAACAAAAGCTTTCCACTCAAACAGTCCTTTAGGCTGCAGGATGAGACTCAGAGTAAAAATTCATTTTAGGCACTTACCAAAGTGCCTGAAGTGGCAACTCGTCAAAAGATCTGAGTCACCACTGGGAGATATGTAGTCTTCTCTATTTTTTATTTTTTAATGGAGGGAGCCTAGAATGAGCTAGATCCCTAATTCAGGTGTCGCATTAAAATGCCAATGTTAGGACAGATTAATTGGAGTCTTATTCTTCAATGGCACAGAACCACCAATATCTACCAGCACTAACTCCACATTATTTGTCCTTTCCACATCTCATTCACTGTATGTGGGGACCGGGAAATATGAAGCAGCACAAAGAATTCAGGTCCAGAGAGGTCAGCTCGTTCTTGGTCAGCGTCAGTCTGAAACAGTAAGACAGTGGCAAATATAACAGTTCTTGTAGCTCATGTCTGACTGTAAAATAGTTCTGTTCCATACAATTACTGATTTTTTTTTTCTTAGATAAGAAAAAAGACTAGTAAGTTAAAACAAGAGGAAAGGAACAGATACTTCTCATAACAAAGCTATAAAATTTCACATCCCTCTCTTTGGTTTGCAACGGGCTGAAAACTGGACTGGATACTCTTAAACCTACACAGATTTAATTGACTGCATTTATCAGAAATTAAACAAAGAAGTGACAAATGTGCTTTGAAGACTGTGACAGCAATCTCTGCTCACGAGTCAGTCAGTGACATTAACCTCTAACCTGATCAGTTGACTCTGGCCTGGGTGTCAGAGAGTTTCACCATTTTCACATTCATCATTCACCATTTTAATGTCTATCAGTAGTTTCTACAATAGCATATGGCCCATTTTTTTTTCTACGCTAATAGTTCTGTTGGATTCCCTATGCGAGATTGGACAGTTAATTTAGTATCTGTTTATTCAAAAGATGATATGGGTACCAAAAATACAGAAAAAAAGCACCAAGTAGAATGCCTTCTGAGATGGTGGAACCGTGGTATCCCATAGGCACAAAGAGTGCAACCTACAGAAACCAGACAGAACTGAAGACATGAAACTAGAGTTCTCGATAGTGGATGAATGTCCCCCCCATCAACAAAAATACACTTCAAGAGTTCTATTGCTAAAACAGAAAATGCTTAACACTGGATTTACTCACTCACTCATTTACCACTTCATCTGTGGCATTTTAACAATCCCATTTCAGCATTCCTAATGATCTCAGTGTTCCTAACATAGTAAAGATCGTATAAAAATCAGGAAAGTGAAGAAGATCGGTTTAGATCCAAAACTCATACTTCACCGAATCAATTTCTCTCTGTGCATGTTCTGTCTTGTCTTGTAACATTAGCGTGTAAGTCCTCAGGACAGGATTCCTTGTTTGGTAGCAGCCAGTGACTATGTAAAATCATATACCACAAATAAAGATATATTCATACACCACAATAAAGTCACGGAAAATTTTGCCTGGCTGCCAAACTGAAAATGTTCAGTTAGGCCTATTAATTATTAACAATAAAACTAGACCTTCCTCCCTTTTTGTTCATTGTTTTTCTTTGTCATTTTCCAGCATCTCATATCTTCTGAAATATTCCCTAGAAATCACTAAAGATATTACAAATGCTATTAGCCCTGCCAAAAGCATGGTGAAGAAACTGCAGGATCATAATATCAGGGGATGTTTCTGCCCTGTCCAAGAGAGCTTTTACTTTCTCTTTGCCTGCGGGAACTAATCCAGAAGCAAATGTCACTTGAACAGAAATAAAGTTCTGCCATAACTGGAAACACAGCAGGCCAATTAGGGTAATTAGAGCATATTTGCTACACTTTATAAATATTAATTCATTATCCCTGTAGCCCTTGTGACATGAGTTGAATAGCCTTGTGCAACACCAAAGTCAGCTAGGGCACATAAACACATGTAACGCTGTCAAGCTAAGGTTTCAGCTTCTCCTTTATCGAGCACCCTTTTTAATGCAGTTTTGTAGCCATACTTAATTATGGCCATAATTTTATTCCTACATTCATTGTGGGTCCAGGAAAACAGGGCTGTAAACTACAATAATTAGCCTGCTCAAATGACTGACCTGGAATGCAAGTACTTCCCAGCCGTCATCTGGAGATTAGAATTTTTAAAAAACCAAGGCCATTTGTTTCCAAAACTAGACAGCTAATTTTACAGCTCTCAGTCATGCAAGTAAAGTGGTCAGCAAGTATAATAATAATGTTTATCTTTCTGTTAAATATAACAATATAATTTAAATGGTGCCTACCACAGGAATAAAGTTGTGTGGACTAGCGTAAGTTTCTATAGTTAATTATATAGAGAAATAAAGTTTTGACACAAAATTGCTGAATAATAAATTGAAGTAAAGCTGCTCATTTGCATTAGTGATGAGCAGTGTGATGAGATGCACCTCATCACAAAGCAGCTGAGTGATATCATCCATAACTTTTACAGTGGTAGTAGTTCCCAGGTCAACCAAGGAAAAGACGACTCAGTTTCACTCATAAATAGAAGCACATTTTGGGAACTCGGAGAAATACTATCCTCAAGCAAATCAGGTCCAACACTGTGAAATTGCAGGTGTCTTCAATTTTGGAGAGGAATGTTTCTGGGGTCAAACTGGGTGAGGAAAGTTAAGACTGCAGAGCATCACATGGCACAGTAAGTGAGTGAAATTATCTTGTTAGTTAGGTGAAAGCAGAGAGCACAAATTCCACATGGGCATCACAGGATGAAAACGAACATAATTTGATGGAACAGGAAAGAAGCACCAGCAACAATAGCATGAGGTAAGGCTGACATCCTCATCCCATCACAGAGGCTTCTATAAGCCCTGAAATTGTAGTAATAAAACATTTCTCTTGGTGGGACTTGTGTAAACCTATATTTGCATTTTTCCCCACTGACTCCTTGCTCTTCCACAGACAGCAGTAACTTTGGGCCACAGCTAAAGTACTTCAAGGACTTGCACAAGACCATGATGCATATTTATGTTTTTGCAAACTACAGATATGCAAAGCCAAAGGGAAAGTTTTCCCTGTAAATTGAAATTTGTAATTATTTGATGGATTTGAATATGATTGTATTTCTAACTATGACCGTTAGAGTACTCAAAATGTATAACTAGCCACAGAGTTGGTCAGTTCTGCTAGAATAGTCAAGAGTTACTAAGAAATGCTACAAATCCAAGCTCTGTGTGTGTTTGGGTAAAAATAACGGGGTTTCATCAATGCAGAGCGGAATGTGCCCGATTCAAGGATCTTACATTGCCATCTACGGGCCACTCCCAGCAGTTCTCGCCTGAGTCCTGGAACCCCATCCTAAAGCATCAATCCGCACCAGTCGTCTTTAAAAGGCTGTATAAAATATTTTGAGAAATTATTTTTAAAATACAGAGGCAAATATTCAATCCCTTGCACTGCTTGGTTTCTGCATACGTGGCCTCTCATTTGCCAGAGCAGGCTGTTAGATCTGCAAGGAAACTAGGATGAAGATATCGTCACCTTGGTTTGCGTACAGCACATACTGCCACTACATAAACACCAATAAACAATATTTATGCAGCATTTATTTGGCTGGAGTATTGGTAAGAGACAGTTTTCAAAAGGCTAATGCAACTTTATCTGACTAAAATCAACAAGCGCCAAGGTCACACGGGGAAAATGTAAACACCTCCATTGCTTGTACAGGAGCAGTCTGTTAAGTAAACAGTTATGATTTTATTTATAAAAGAAACTACAAGATCTGCTTCAAAGGAAAAAAACCAACCCAAAACATTCAATTAGCTGTATCTGTGCAATTGCTCAATGTTCAAAGAGTTTAAATGTGCCTTATCCAAACCCCTCATTCCCACTCCACCAGCACCAGCTCTCCTGCTGCTGTGGGACCAGGAAATTTGTCTTGCTGAAAGTAAGAAAGAATAGAAAGATTCCCTGACCTAGTTCACCCTGCAGTCACATTTGTATTTGTGATGTATACACACATGTATTTGTATACATGTACCAGTCCAAGGCAAAGGGCACTGAGGTGCCAGGGAAAGCCTACATCGGCACTGCTGAAAAGTTACTTGTGAAACTTCACTCAGTGAGGCATCTACCATCACCCAGTTGACTGGGCTCCAGCAGGGCTCAGCAGAGTTTTCCCAGTCATCCCAGACACCTACAGTAAGCTGGAATCAATCACCCTGCAAAGGAGAGATCCATTTCTCTCCCTAACTACAGACAGAACTTGAATCTATCCTTAAGCTTTAGATGTTTAAAGTTAGGAGAAGGTAACCCCATACAGAGCATCTTTTCTAACACAAACTATGAAATTGCTGCTTTTTCATTGTTGGAGGATCAATCCGTATTTCTCAAACTTACAACGTATTTGTGAAAAAAGTGAAGCCACACTGTGTTATCCTCAAAAGAGGAAAGAACTGTCACTAAGCACCAATCTGTAGACAGGCACAGAATTTAACACAATGGATAGGTCAAGCTCAATAGAAAGAGCAATCAAGTCTGTGTTGGGAAAGCAGCTGTAAATAACAGCAACGACTGTTCAGAGCAACAGGCTGCATGGCAAGTAAAAGTTAAGCCTTATGGATCCCAAATGTCATCACTAGCGTGTAAATATGTAGCTCGAGGTGCTGCTCCATTACAATACAGGGTCATCTAAACCCGAACTTCCAGTGTCCTGCTCTCCCAGAGCCAGCCACGAACCCCCACTCACACGTTCCTGACAAAGGCACTGACACTCCTTGTGAGAGATCGATCCGCTGCTTTGGTGGTGTTACTTTTCTCCTTGAAGAGGCTCCCTGGGGGATAAACAAACACCAACATCTGCAGAAGGAAGGGCCAGAAATGAGCAGTTTCCAACAGGAGGGACAGTGACAGCACTAATTTAGAGTGACCCATGGATGAGGGAGAGAACAGAAGCACATGAGCTGTAAAAGCTTCACCCTGGCAGGAGAGAGAGAAACGCTGCTCATGGGACAGCAGTCAGCTGGAGATGTTCTACAGTTAACGTAGAACGCACCTTGTCTTTAGGAAACAGAGGACTTTCACATTCATTCCTGTAAACAAACAAGATGGCACCAAGGTGCTAATCCCCAATTTGCCACCCAAAGCCTAACGACCTTGTGATGTTCAGATTCTAAATTAAACAACAGCCAAACAGGGAATATTTGCTTCCCTGTTGTCTGTGGTTTAGGAAAAAAAAATAAATCTATTTCCAAAAGTGCACTAGAAGTCTTAAGGAAGGGACAGTGCTGTAGCTTCTTACATCTCATAAAATGCTACCTACTTCTGTGACAGTTCATTGAGCAGTAGGGATGCATGCACATTTAGTGTACTGTCTATTAGTTGGGAATAGACCAGCCTACTCTTCTGCATATAATTTCTGCATGTGATTTTGGCTCTGAACTTCTATCAGTAGAATTACTTATGACTTAAGTAGCTTTGTCACCCTTTCTACTTCTGCACCCTCAGAGCTCACTGGGGAGAGAAAAAACAGGTAAAGAACATAAACAGGTAGACATGAAGAACAGGCAGGGTGCAACCACGATAAATAAGAACAATTTTCCTGTACTGTAATTACTTACAGTACTGCTATCTCACCTTCCCAGCTGGAAGTCTCCTGCAGGCATGACAACAATGGTGAATCATATGGAGAGCTGAAAGAGAGAACAAAGTGCCCAGCGGAGTGGAAGTCTGTCGATGTTGCGAGCAATACCTGAACAAAAGAGCCTTTGCAATGTCAGCACAGGTGTGGGAGAAAGGCTGTCAGTGATTCCTGTCATTGGCTCATCGGTAGACAAAGGAAAACAGAAAATACTAGTAGTGTCACACAAACAGTCACCTCTAGACCACTATGTCCAGGAAGAAAGCACCAGTTCCTCCAGTAAGTATCAATGCAAGATATCCAGTTGGATATTGGAAGGAGGAACGGACTTGTGCCTTCATCTATTCCCAGAACTCCAATGAGTTCCAGCTCCTTGAACAACTGATTATTAGTTTCAGGATACCTGAAAGACTGGAATGGAAAGACTAAATAAATGGGAAGACATTTTAGAGTCTCTGCAATGTTCTGGTGTCGCAGGACAAGTCACAAAACTTCTCCCTTTTGCTCAAGTTTAGCTACCGCTGGAATATAGAACATTCAACAGCACCAGGGTGTTGTAAATCAGACTCCATCAATGTCTATATTTTGAGTACCTTTGTTGTTATTAGCAATTTTCACATTATACTAGTAGAATAATGCCTTTTTTTTCTTTTCTTAGAAAGATTGTACATCAATGCTGCTGTTATTTTTAATCACAGTACAAAGGGAAAGGAAATGAAGAAGGAAACATGATAAGAACCTACAAAATGATCGGTGTTGAAAAAGACTAACAAGATGAGAACATTAAGTTTAAGCTTGTCACTATGAAAACTGAAGAAGTGATTGAGTAACTGCATACAAGAAATAATTACAAGAAACTTCATCTCAGAAATGGTGCTTTGAATGGACTGGAATACAGCACTAATTGAGAAGGAGGTTAACACTAATCAGGGCAAGAGATGAGGAAGCCCCAACAGAACTTTGGGCAGAAAGCACAGAAAAGGAATTAAATTATTGTTTAAAAAGTGTCAATATTCAGATATTCCTTGGATCAGTGGAGCAAGAAAGAGTGATTCAAAGATGAGCACTGGAGTTCTGAGTGTTGAAGAACATGTTGGTGTTCCCATCTGAAAGGCAGGAAAACCAGAAAGACATAACACAAATGCAGTTTTAATAAACTGAAGGTGAAAAGGCACCTGTAGAGTGCTTTAACGAGTGCTAATTATTGTTACACCTGTTACTTCCCACTAAAATAGTAATGAAATAGAAACTGAGCAGAGTTTCAAAAACATATTTGAAATGGACAGTATGCATGTCCTGGAAATGATTTCTATAAATTCTACCTAACTCTTACGGTTCCATCACACAGCACCTGGAATATGCCTGTGCTCGGGGTGTGCACATAGATATGTTTGTGTATGTATATACACACATATATACGCACACATATATATAAAAGACAAGTTTAAACACTTTGATGTCTTTTTTTAAGAGTTTCAAACCCTTACATTGTGAAGTTAGAAATCAATTTCACAAAATAAGAACTTTTCACTATTCATGAGCAGGTGAATGCCCATTTGTATAAGAGACTTCATTTCTCAAATATATAAGAAGCCATTTTAAATTTGGAAATAACCTTTCTTTGCAAGCAGTGATTTGGTCTCCTAGCAACAGCATGAACACCTCATGAACAAAACTACAGCTTATTTGCACAGAAGGGCATGGAAACGCCACAAGAACACCCAGCTGCTGGTTTCTTCCTTCGGCAACTGATGATGAAGGGTCAGGTCAGCAAAGCCTCCAGTGGATATATACATCAGGTCCCCAGCAAAGGAAGGACTATGGCTGAATCCATGCACAATCTAAGCGGTCCTTTCCAGATCTTGGTTCTGGCTACAGCTGTAGCCTGATTCTAGCTTTCAATAGATACTATAATTTTAAGTAGCCCTGATGCAGAATAGGAATAGCTTCTCTTCTGGCCAGAAAACTTGTAACGCAATAGGACTAGACTGAATTTATATTGGTTTTCTGATAAGACTCATATGACAGATATCATTTTGGATGGAAGCTATTTTTTGTTCTTAGCGACAATTTTTGTCATAAGCATGAAATATTAGAATTGCAAGTACTTCACAATAAAAAGAACAAGAGGTCAGAGCAGCACCATCACATAGATATATTTCAGTTGGCTTTGACAATCAGCTGAATCAATCACATGAAATATATTGTGAAGACAAGATTAAATTAACCCATTCAATGATAAAAGACTAGAGAACAGACAAACAGAAGCCATTTTCCTTTCCTGCTGTCAAGACCAGAACATACCAGTTGCTTTTCTGCTGCTATATGGAGATGATGCAGAGTGTGCAGCTGTATGGCTCAAGCTTCTGACTGCATAATAAAGATCATAACGTATTTGCGCTGTAAGTGACCAAGCATTTCTCATTGCTTCCAGCAGAGCAGATGCAATATCCCACTGCCTTGTCCAAGTCACATAATCCATGAATATTAGTTCGTAGAGCTGCTCTAGAACAACATGCTTATTAAATTGCTTCCTTGGGATCTGGTCACTAGAGTAAGACTTAAACACAACACACATGCAGCAGAGACTGGGGAAAAAGTGACTTGCCCAGGAGGAGAACAGCCAAAACTTAGCAGAAACTCTGGATTTCTTCTCAGTCTTTTGCCTTATTCATGAAATCATTACTCTTTTGGACAACTTTGAGTTATGCGAGAAGCTAGCTCTGGGAAATCTTTGTCTCCTTCCTAACCATGGGTTCTAATAATGTATTGCTACTTTTCCTGTGCTATATTTATTTTTCCCACAAAGATTTTGAAGCTGCAGTGTAAGGTAAGCAGTGGGGCCTGTATATTTAACTAACGGTAACATAAACCACAGAAGGTTAATACCACAAACCAGTGTGTGTGTGTTTTCTCCTGTGGTTTACATTAGTGTTTGCCAACTGTGCTCCAACTTTTGCTACCCTAATACATGTTAGTATTTTACACTTCTCCTAGTCTTAATGTAGGAAGAAAAGTATGACCACATCATGCCCACCAGAAATCCAGAGGACTGGTACTACCTCTGAGAAACTCTAGTTAGCCTCCAGACGTAGATATTGCTGCTTTTGATTGCCCTTTTCTTCTTCCGCCAGCTACCCTCTTTAGTGATGTAACTGCTTTTAATTCAACTCTGCCATTTCAAAACTACTCTATTATTTCTGAATAATTTCTGATTGAAGTCCTGTAATCAAACAAAGCAGCGCAGTTTGTATTTATCAAGCTTCTTGTACCATTACAGGATGACTCTGCTCCACCTTTCTCATTCAGCGTGGGTCCAAGCTTGGAAGTAACCTGCTCAGTGCATGTAGTGACTGATCCTTCCTTCTAGCAGGGAGGGGTTCAGTGCGCGAAGAACTCAGACCAGCGTAAGAAAAGATGATCTCGCTCTTTATCTCGATGCACCACTTCACAGCATCGGTGAGACGTCCCCTCACATAACAATTAACTTACCTGAGCAACCACTGCAAACCTGGATGCGTTAGATATGCTTTCATCCCAGCAATAAAGTTACACAGCTTCACAGCTGTGAGGGCTTGTCTCCAACACAACCTGGAGTGTGAAGCTGCACTTTGTTTTGCATTCACTAAAATGGATCCATGTTTCTGATGCCTGTAAAACAGGGAACACTCAGCCTATTCATTGAGAAACCACTTGCCAATAGGCAGCAAATTCTCACATTACTAAAAAGGTAACTGCAAACTATCTGCTAAAACTTAGCCTGTTTGCAGGCATACATCTTAACCATAGAATATGTTGTTACTGTTTACTCTCCTGTTCTTCACCAGATTTCAGTAAACTGCAAGCAAACTGCAAACTGGACCGGTAATCCAAAGTGCCTTTTCACTATCAGCACTTTGAAGAAACCAATTAATTGCCTACAGCAAAAATAAACAAGTAAAGTTGAGGAGTTTCCTTCTAAAGCTTTGTGTTTTGGTGTATTTGTTTTACTAACCAGTGATGCAATTTAAGATCTTTGTATTTTTACAAGACAGCTGCAGGCTGTAAGGCATTGCATTTTACAAGGTAATTGTTCTTTCTGAAATATAAAAAAATGGTTTGTAAATAAAAAGATGACATTATATTATTCCTCTTTAGTTTCCTCTCACTCAGGTAAGAGTACTTCTCAGATAAATGTGACCTGCTGTAGGTCAATATATTTGTCTTCTCCCACAAGAAACAGCTGCCACCTTTTATTAGTATGAGGTGATTACATGGGAATAAAAGGCAAAAGCTTTCGGTGTCATACAGGAAGGAATGCAGGGGCTGAACGTACGTACTCTTACTCCAGAAGAAAAAGCAAATCCATGTTACATTCCAATCCACAGCTTTTCCAAGTGTATCATAACCTTCTCACTGACATCAGCAGGCCCCAGCAGAGGAGCTTCGGATTAAAATCTTGTAAAAAGAACAGAACAGCAACCAATGACTTCAGCAGTCTTACAACACAGATTCTGTAAGAATGTTATTAGGACTAAACTTTTGACACAATGAGAGTGGTCAGCATGAATTTGACCAGTGAATCGGAGTAAATGTAGTAGCAATTAACTTACAAAGATGTAATTATGGACAGCTATTGGTTATGTTCCTAGATTTTAAAAGAACTTTCTAAAAGTTTAATAGAACTAACACCTGACATAAAAAACATTAGTATCTTTAATTTGCAAGTAATTCTTTTTTTTTTTTTTTTTTACATCTGGCACCTAAGTGTTAGAAAAACCTCTTTATAAACTTTTCTCTGCATGAACAAAAATCTTTTCTCCTAAAGAGTTCAACATTTGTCTTCCTGTTACTACCAAGTCACAGACACAATTATATCCAGGCAAAAGCAGCCCAGTATCTTTTGGAGGAATCAGTTGCTTTGGGGTGAAGGGGATCTCAACAGCAGAGGTTTTTTTGTGTGGTTTTTTTTTTGTTCCAAAAGTGTTAAGCTATCTTGCTGCATTTTGTTCAAATGCACTGGAACACGTGCACTTTTTTCCCCAGTCACTATAAAAATCATCTTCTGACATCTTAAGAGGCCACTACAATTTTATAGACCACCACCTGAGAAACACTGCCCTGGCCTGCACACACACTGGCTGAACCCAGCTGGCAATTTTATCAGAACATTATAGTACCCACTGCTCCTCTCTCTCAGTTTTTTTAATTCTGCTTCAAACACTGAGCTAGTAAGTCAGACACGCATAAATCAAGTGACACCAATAAAGTTCATGCTAACACTGTCATGACTCAACCTTTTCCAAGACATACAGTGATAAGCAAGCCTTTAATCTCCAGTGATAGAATGATTCAGTTTCAGGAACAACTCACCTAATTAACCAGGACGTGATTTAAGCCATTTCATATGTAATATTCCGATAGTCTACTGCAAGAAATAACAAATACACCATCTTTTCATTTCTATATTCTGACCAGCACCTGGATTTCAAGGAAAATCACAAGCCTTCAAACTGATGCAAGTGCCATGATGTCACAAGACCTCTCCTTTTGATTTATATCCATGAACCAGGTCTACCAGACTCTCCACTGCTAGCATAATGCAGATGTTTAACTGCAGTGTTAAAGGAATACAAGCTTAATCCCACACATGAAGCTAAAGATTCTAAAAACTTTCAAATCTATTTTAATAAATCCTGAGTTAAAAGATGCTTATAATTATAGAAGCTTTAAACAAATTAATATGCTTATTTTCATCCCCTTGTTTCATCACTTTTGTTACTCCACTTTTTTTTAGAGAGCTAGAAGAGGATAGCCCATTGCTGCTTTCGTTATCTGAAGTTTCTGCAGAAACTTCAGCTTGCTGTTACAAGGTTCATTCATGACATTTGCACCGAACACACTTGCAGGCTTTATTTATTTTTATCTTTCAAATACTGAAGACAGGCATCAAATGTTTCTACAGTACTATGTGGGACAGTAAGGTTCACAACCTGGTTTAATCACCACAGGAACGTGTCTGAGCTCTGGGCACAGATACTTCCATGGGCTTGTTTTCCATCGGGTCTGCAAGTTCAGTTCCTGTTTTCCAAAGAAGCCCAGTTTGTTGTGTGGGGTTTCTCTGACTTAGAGGACTTTGATTTAAAAAAAAATAATTATTTTTTTTTAAAAATGTTATGCCTTAAGTTCCATTTTACAAAACAAGAAGGACAAAACAGAAATGTCCTTGCCTTTTCAAAAAAACCCTGCCCTAACCAGGTAAAAAAATCTGCAGTGCTTTTCAGTAATATTAAGAATGTACTAGCAGTGACTCTGCAGTGACTCTTTGTAGATTTAAGATCTACGTTTAATTTTGTGCTGGTGTTTCTAACAGCCCTTTTCTGTACAATTATCCATTTTGGCTGCAAAAGCGTTTTGAAATAGCATGTGAAAAAACTCTCAAGTCTCTGAAACAAACAATGCTCTGAAAACCCTAGAAAGGTAATTTCTGTTATCATTTTTTCTTGGACTATTGTTATGTACTATTCAACTTCCCTGCTCCATTTTATTCTATTTCCCCAGTCTTTTTTCAAAAGAACTGTACAACAATACATTTTTACCAGTGAACCTCAGCTCTCGCTAAGAGCTTACAACCTAGAGAATGATTTGGTTTATTAACTTGCAGTGCCACCTAGCAAACATCCTTAAATTTTTTTTTAGTGATGTAGTTTTACAAAGGACAGCTTAGAGCCTTCATATTTAAAAAAAGAAAAAGACAAACTTGTGCTTGCAGTATTTGAAGCAGCTAGTGCATACTTTTGTTTTGAACTGTTCAATTTCTATTAGAAATTATGCTTTCAAATAGAATAATAATAAAGATGCTCACATACCTAAACTTGTGGTATATGAACTTTGAGAACTAGTTTTGGACATATCCCTTATACATTCGTCTACAAATAGTTCCATTAATTGTTGAGGGATTTTTCTGAAATCATACACTTTGATAGTAGGTCAGTGCCGAATTTATTGGAGTTTTGAGATAAGAGAGACTCCTGCCACCAAAATAAGGATTTTAGCTTATCAAGGCACATTAGTACCTTGTATGCAGACACCTTTTAGACTTGCATGAAAGCTAGACCAGCTTAAGTTGCCTTGCCTTAAAATAATAACCATGTCACAGGACAAAACAAGTTTAGATATTTAACTCTGTGCCTGAACCGTGAGGCTATCCCACAGACCTACATGTGCGAGACATTAAAATGCAGCAATTCAGAATAAATGCTGCAGCCAATTTCTATTACCCTAAACTTCTAACAGGAACCTGTTTCCTCTTTAGTTCCTGTGCGCAATTCTAGTAAGCCATTTAAAAGAGAATATAATCAAACAAGCAAAAAGCAAACTCATTACATCAAGAGCGAGGGACGAAGAGAAACTTACTCTGCTGACTGACCTTATCCTTTGATAACACTTCTTAGACCAGCTACACTATAAGCTCCTTGAATAAAGCAGCTAGTCTTCATTCACAATGTCAACATGTACCAACATTTAGGCAATACTTTGGCAGCGATACAAAATGATACAGTTTGATTGCTTCTCTCAGAATTCCAAAGCAGAGTTCTGCTATTATACTTCCTGGTGAACAGAGAAACCACTACATGTTTCATGGAGTTCAAGATATAAAGCAAGTCAAAACAAAAGATAAGTTTCTAACAATAAGAATGGTTTTAGCTTAGTTATGATCCTATGACCTTTGATTTTTCAGTCTATCTCCAAAGAGTCCAGCACCGCGTGAGGACTGTATTTACAGGAAGACTTGCGTATCAAGTGAAGTGATCTTCAGCAAGCCAAGGGGAAAAGAAATTAAACTTAAAATAAAAGCCCCAGCACGTAAAGAATAAAATTTTGACAAGCACTACAGACCCCATCTTGATCTAAGATGCATGGCAGATGTTTTCACATTTGCTGAGAATTTAATTGCTACCCTAAGTCAAGGAAGAGAAGACTTTTTTTTCCCCAAAGAAACCTACATTTTGCACGCTCCCTTGAGATCAGAACTGAGCCTCTAGTTCTTTCCAGAATAACCATCTCTATATTGTATGGCCCAATTAGTTTTGCACAGAACTCTCTTTATGCAAAAATAACAGATGC
Organism: Ciconia boyciana; assembly: GCF_034638445.1. Lineage (NCBI taxonomy): Eukaryota > Metazoa > Chordata > Aves > Ciconiiformes > Ciconiidae > Ciconia > Ciconia boyciana. Next base: position 9,138,291 of record NC_132947.1, read on the forward strand.
ATTTCAGATACTGTACTCCTGTAAGAACTCTGCACCTTAGTCCCTGTGGATTGGCAAGAATGGTCTTTCAAAAAAGCCATTTTAATAGAAAACATCCTTGAAAGTTTGTCTCTCATCAGCCTGACTTGATGCATTTACTTTTCTTGCCAGTTCTGATATCATTCTATGTTTTTGGTCCATTTTCATTCATACTTATCACCATTTTTCCACAGAGAGATCCTTGAGGTGTTAATTGTTTTCTATACAGCACAAAGACTCACAGTCTGGTTTCCTGCTTGAAAATGTGCTACAAGAAATGCAGTTACAAATTCACTACAAAAAATCCTCCAACACACACCACAGGCTGTAATGTCACATCCTTTTTCTTTCACAGAGTTTGCATACATCTGCTGCTATAATGTTGTAACAAGGGAAAAGTCTTTACACGTTATTTCTATCCACTGGACGTAGCACTCAGGTTTAGAATCAAAAAGTCTTTCACCTCTCCCCAAGTCCATAGGTTCTCCTTGCTTTGAATGCCTGAAAGGAATCATTTTTTCAGGTGAGGTGGATATGTGACATACCATCTGCTGTTTAGCATTGGAAGGTTGGATATTAGAAAATTACTGCTACTGTTCTCTCTTATGTTTCAGTCTCTTCTTGACATCACAGTAAAGAAAGAAAAATTAAAATGTAGGTCAGGCATTTCAAACAAGTCCCTCTGGTTTCCAATTCTCAAAAGCTGAAACCCACCAGAACCAAGCCTCCACAACCTGCCTTAAAACGTCTTGACTTATGACTGTCTCACTGCACACCACAAAGCACTAATGCTTACTTTAAGACATGGCCTTCCATGTTTTGTCTTCTGAATTGCAAGAGATATAACTCTGTTTTTATAAATTCACGTAACTGTTTCCTTCACAAGAGACTAAGATTATTATTGCTAGAACCCATGGCATGTTATAATAAAGTAGGCGGTGCGGATGTTCTCAAATTTATTTTACTAAAATATGCCTTTTCAACTACTAATTATAATACTGTTCCTTTTTTTGGCCTTGTATAATGTGAAGATTAGTCATGACAGATGTTTTTTTCCTCCTCAGAAAGCAAAAGGAAATCCATACCTTAATTAATATAATAAGAAGATAATTACTATGCTTAAGTGATGAGGACTCAGGCAGCTCTCTGTTGACAAGCTATTTATTTCTCCTTCTTTTCATTCAGTGCATCTACGAGAACTTTTTGGATATGCATAGTTCTTCATGCCAGTTAACAATATAATGCAGTACAACTGGGGATATGCAACAAACTAGGAGAAAACTTATGAAATATGTCTTTGCATTTGCAGAAGGGAAGCCACACATCTATTTTTTTCTCTCTCGCCTCCTCTTCATCTCTCAATCTCTGAAATCTTCTAAGCCCTCACAAAAGCATCTTCCGTATGTTTTACAAACTTTCTAGGTTCAAACTTACATCTTATTAACATTTAACCTCGGTTTCTCTATGCAAGTCGGGCAATACACTTTTTTGCCAGCCAACAAACACGGATGGATGGCCCTGGAAGTTCTTCAGAGAACACCCTTGCCGTAGGTGCTGTTATTTGCAGCGAGCAGTTCTCTTTCACAAATACACAGTGCTTCTACAGAGAACTAAAAGATGTTGATCAAAACAGTCTTGTCAGCATTGTCTTGGCAATTCCCTATGACAGGCTTAATAGTGCTACTGACCAGCTAGAGATTAACAACTAGTCATTATTTTTAATCACTGCATGCACTGTTTCAATTTGTTAGGCAGTTAGGAGAATGAGTAAGAAATTTTCAACACTTGACTTCTGTTCTTTGTCATTCCTCAGGCTATAATTACTAATTAGGAGTCATTCTCAATTATTACATGCACAATTAGAGTAGTTATTCCAAGTTTTCGCTATTAAACAATAACCAAGAAACACATTTCTTCAATTTCCATGGATAGTTTCACATTTTTATAAAAATAATCAGACATCTACAAAAATACATAATTTTTGGGGAAAAAAAATAGCATTAAAAAAGCAAGGCGGTATTTTTATCTCCTATTTTATCCACATGATATAGTCATTACACAGAGAAGATGAAACCCTATGGAATTTACTAGGAAAATGTGTATTTTTTTCACCATTTAAATTTCTAATACTGAGGAAACGTTGGGTCAATTTTACTGGCCCAAGCCATGAGCCCCCCTTTAATATCCTTAGCTGACACAGAACCAAATTCTTTGACAGGTAACTCCTGCAGAATTCTTACAGCCTTCTGGGAGTCATTTCCTAATTTGCAAACAACATATACAGGAAAATATGTTTGACAATTAGTTCTCTGTTTTTCTTCACAAATTCTTTTTTCTAAATATCCCAGACATTCTTCATCTTTTTCTTCTAATTTACTCAAAGGAATGTGGACAGCATGCACCAGGCGACAGATATCCACTTCTACCTGTGGACGAACATCTAACAATACATGAGGAACTTGCTCATCCAACAGTTTTTTGTATTCCTCTACAGATACCCTGTCTTCACTGGACAGCAGATGTAAAGTCCTACACTTGTCGGTTGCAGAAGAACCACAAAAAGCCTCATAATCCTGAAGGCAGGTGACAGATGGATTGTCACCACAAACAGCACAGTCTGCTTTCTTTGGTCTTAACTTGATGTTGCGAAATCTCCCTTCACGGGCATCAAACATCAGCATGAACTGACTGAAGGAGGAACCCATTCCTGAAGCAATCTTCAGCACTTCCAAGGCCTGGATGCACCCCATGATGCCTGGCACGACACCTAGCACCCCCCCATCCGCACAGTTAGTCACCGTCTCTGGTGGAGGGGGCTTGGGGAAAAGACACCTGTAGCAGGGCCCTCCCTGGTAGTTGTACACGACTAGCTGCCCCTCCAGCCGGAGGGCACTGCCGGACACTAGGGGTTTCCCAGCCAGGACACAGGCGTCATTCACCAAGTACCTGGTGGGGACGTTGTCGGAGCAGTCGGCGACGACGTCATACTGCCGCACCAGCTCCAGGGCAGTGCGAGGGCTCAGGGCGCAGCAGTAAGGCACGTACTGTACGGTGGAGTTCAGCAGCCGCAGGGCTGCCGCGGCAGATACGGCCTTGGGGAGCCCTCGGCGAGCCTCCCCGTGCAGCACCTGCCGGTGCAGGTTGCTCGTCTCCACCACGTCGTGATCCACCAGACCCAGGCGGCCGACGCCGGCCGCGGCCAGGTACTGGGCCAGGGGGCAGCCCAGGCCGCCGCAGCCCACCACGAGCACGGAGGAGCGGGCGAGGAGCAGCTGCCCCCGCACGCCCAGCTCAGGCAGCACCAGCTGCCGGCTGTACCGCAGGATGTCGGCGGTGCTCAGAGAGGCCTGGGTGGGCAGAGGGGGGAGCTCGCCAGCAAAGGCGGAGGCTCCCTCCTCGGTGGCCGCGACATCCCCCGCGGCACCCCCCACCAGGACGGCGGCCAGCCTCTCGCGTAAGCCGCGCAGCTCCTGCTCCCGCCGACTGATCTCGGCGCTCAGCCACGCCGCCTCCGCACCGCCCGCCATGGCTGAGGGGAGAGCGAACGAGCCAGCGCGTCACTTCCGCTTCCGGCCAGCTGCCCCCAGCTCTCTGGCGGTTCCGGCCGCACCGCGTGCACTGATTGGCTGCGGCCTGTCCCCGCCGCGTCCGGTGCGTCAGCGCGCCGACATGGCGGCTGGCAGCGCCGACAAGTTCTCGGTGCTGCTGCCCACCTACAACGAGCGGGAGAACCTGCCCCTCGTCGTCTGGCTCCTGGCGCGCACCTTCCGGGAGAGGTACCGGCCGCGGCGGGCGGGGGTGCCGGTGCTGGGGCCGGGGCCGGGGCCGGGGCCTGGGCCCGGGCCGCGGGCGGTGCGGGGGTAAGGGCTCTGGGGTCCCTCGGCGGGCCGGGGCTGAGCTCCGTCACTCCGCCCGGGCCGGCTGCAGGCCGCCGCTCGGCGGGAGGGGACGGAGCCGGCGGCCCCTTTGCGAAGGGAGGCGGCTTTCAGGGCTGCGGGGAAGCGGTGGTGTAGCAGCACAGGCTGCAGGTGCCCCCCAGGGCGGAGCTGCCGGCTGGCGAGGAGCGGGTGGGAGGGGTCACACAACCTGTGAGGTTGTGGTAGAGTCGAGGAGTTCAGAACAGCTGTCTGCAGAGCTAGGAAACGTCCGTCCGTAAAACTTACAAAATGACGTCATAGCTGAGGAAGGCAGTAACGTTGTCCGTGCTGTGAAATAGACAGCATTTGCCACTGGCGATGGAGGGTGCGCAGCCAGGTGTGCCTAACCCGTAGTGAAGCGCCAGCTCTTCCCCGAGGTAGCTAGGGAAAGGAAATCCCGCTAATCAGAGGCCTCGCACGTGCTCTGATCCGTTCTGCGGAAGCTGCTGGAGAAAGCGTTGCCGGATGAAAGCGCAAAGGCAATTTTAGCTTTTCATCTTTCACAGTCGGGAGGCTAGAACTGAATGCTGCGGTAACGCTGAGGTTTACGTTGCTGCAGTGTGCTGTGCAGCAGTTGCAGCTTGAGACCTGAAACAGTGACGTTGAGTCGCGTTTTATTGCTACAAGCAGAGTCTTACAGCTATAACTGTAGCACGTATCTCTAACTGTCAGAAAATCCCTTCGTATTCCATTCTGCAGTTTCATGCCTTGCAAAATGACATAGGTAGTGAAATTGGGTTTTCCATTTGTTCATTTAAAAATAATTCTCATTTCAGTGGAATCAATTTTGAAATTATCATCATAGATGATGGAAGCCCGGATGGGACACAGGAAATTGCTGAACAATTGGTAAAGATATATGGATCAGATAAAATAGTGAGTTCTATATTCTTTTTTTTTTTTTTTCATTTTTATTGTATTGGAAAGTACTTGAAATCCTTAGAGAACTGGAACAGAGTCCCTGGCTTCTGCACTTTCTTTACATCTTTACACAAGTTATTTAAGTTTTTGCACACCGCTTTAGACAACTGTAAAATTGCGGTAGTCCTGCAGCCGCTTAGCAGCGTTATGAATGAATATGCAGAATCCTGAATTCATGTTTGCAAAATGTTTTTCAGATTTTGTGCATTGCTGTGTGCTATTGAGTAATGACTAGTGGTTGTTAGTGTACTTTGTGCATGCCTGAGGGAAAGATGAGGTTTGGATAACCTTTAATTTAATTTTAAGTGACTGCAGGAATAGGGAAATTGGAAAGATGAAAGCTAGTCTAGTCTTGTGATTTATTTTTAATCTGTCTAGTTGCATTCCTCAGTAACAGGACTTTTTTTTTTTCCTATTTAATGTATTACTGTATAACCATCAATCACACACAATGAGATAGTGTCATTTATTTATGAGCCATTAAAGCCACTTTTTTTTCTTTTTGGCAATAAAAGCTTTATCACAGAACAGTGTAAAAACCCAGTGTTCAGTTTGACCCTTTTGTGCTGTAAGCAGTGTCAGACACTTCCTAATCTATTACTGTGTAAATGTAAGGTTTTAAAAAGTATTTGTGAATTAAGTACCATTTATAGAGATTGCTTTAAGAAAAATGTACATAGGAAGTTTTAGAGTCTTTTCTTTCCCCCCTTTTTTTCTTTTTTGATACTAGTAATGGAAAAGTTTAAAATAGTTAGCCAACCTTTTCTCACTGCTTAAGAGTTTAATTTTGAAGTTGAACCCGTGGACCAACCCCTGCAGCAGTGTTGAGCCAAGCACACTTGAGTGGAATTACATGGAGGCACTGCCGTCAGCTCGCACTGATATTACTGCGGAAGTGTAAATCAGCTTTGATTTCTCATTAGGGCAATTTTCTTTGTTTCCTGATTTTTATTTTTATTTTTACCTGAAATTCTTTTCTTTGTTTCTTGAGCAAAATCATTGTTCTGACTTGTGCTCGGGAGTCGTCATCCAAATAACTCCATGGGGCTTCTCACTACATTATGCTTACTGAACATGGTATGTAGTTGGCTTAATGAGAGGCCAAGATGTTCAAGGAAGTAGATGAGGAATGAAAGTGATTTTTTTTTTTTTTTGTAAATGTTCATATGTAACTATTTATTAAAGGAAAAAAAAAAAATCTATGGGGATAAAAACCCCAGAAACCAAAACAGCAAATCAGCAGAAGCACTAATGATTACTAACTCTTTCATACCCATGTCATCTGAATTACATTACTTGTGACCTCTCAGATAATGCGTCAAAATTAGCCACAATTTAAAAGTGAGATTTAAAATTTGTTTCTGAAGTATATTTAGATGACTGCTTAAATATCTACCCTCTCCTCCCCAAATGCTGACTTATGTCAAAGGCACTTTAGGAAGAGTTGAAAGTTAAATTACCGTCATGATGCTCAAAAAGTTAGATTTCTGTTTTGTTAGTGGCGGTGCGTCATCCTCCGCCTGCACTTCATATAGCCCTGCAGGAGCTGAGGATACTTGCACAGGCTTAAGGCTTGGTCACTCATATTCTGAAGGATTAATAATATTGTTCCATGGTCATTATTGATGGGTTTTATCTGTATGCATGCAAAAATCTTGAAATTTATATTCAATACTAAAAGATGCTAAATCACTTTGGGAAACTTGCTAAAATATTTCCTGTTAGCATTTGTCATTCCTTAAAAGTAACAGTGCTGGGGAAACTGTTGTTCAAATTTATAACTATTTCAGATAGTGGAATCTGAAGAAATCCTTTAATTACTAAGATGGTGCTTTCAATTTTGTTTTTTACTGCAGAACTAAGTAAAGCTTAAAAGGGGTTTGTTTTTAAATATGACCTGATCAAATACCTGTTTAATGTAACAGTTTTTCTCCTGTATTTTGACAGATAAATTTATTTTTGTATGTTATCTAGATTTCTAAAAATGAAACGTACATTTTAAAATCTTTTTATACTTTGAAAATAGTGAATTTTAAGGTGTCACTAAAATTAATTAAAAACTGTACTTCAAGTAATATATGTATATTTTAATATATCCTGCAGCTTTTAAGACCCAGAGCAAGAAAGTTGGGCCTTGGTAAGTCCTTATTAACTCTGGTTGGGGGGGGGAATCTGCTGTATTCTTTGATTGAGGGATCAATCATAAGGAGGGATCTCAATTGAGGAAAAATGTAATGTTTTATAAGAGGAGCTGCTGTATTTGTCTAACCGACTGATCCAGAGGGGACAGTGGTACTTTCTGTGCAATCTACCCACGTGCAGGATGCTTCAAAAATTGGACCATAGTTCGTGCAATCTCCAGAGAAGGCCAGGATGTTTTTCTGACATGTATTTGGAAAGAGTTCTTCACAGTTAACCCATTTCAGTGTGAATTATGACTATAATTAAATGAAAAAAAAAACCCCATATCTGACACATCTCACTCAAACTACTAAAGTATTGTCTCACCTATTAACTGACACGTGAATTGAAGGTTTTGAAGTACATTGCAAAAGTTACTTGTGTTGTGGAACTCACTAATTTGTGAGCCAATCTTGCACTGCTGAGATTGGTCATTAAAATTTGCATGGAATGATACAGGACTACAATTTTATAGCTCTGATGCCACTTTTTGCAGAATATGTAAATCAAGTTTGTCATTTGCCTTAGAAAAAAGCCGATATCCTAGGAAGTCATAAATGATATTAAAACTTGTAGTATGGAAACTATCCTAAAATAAAGTGGAGAGAGATATTTCCATCTGTTAAGATTCATATAGTATGCTTATCCCTCCTCTCTTATAATAGGAATGGAGAAAATGATAAAGCACAATACCTTGGTTGATTTATTGGATATCAGTATCTGCCTTTCTTGCTAAATGTCTTGGCAACCCCCACTTCCATGTGCTGGTAAAACATTTGAGGTGTCTTGTGTACTGAGTACTGCAGCTAACTAATTTCTCCAATCCACTGAACAAAAATAAAAGTCTAATTGTGATATTGAATTTTGTATTTAAATTCACCTTTCTATACTTTTTTCTACATCTCTCAATTATTCAAAACTCCAAAAAGCTTACATATCTTTATTTTTATGTTTTCTGCCTTTTCATCCTTTGTCCTAATTTGACCAGTATTATGGATTAAAACTGACTGAATTTAAATTTTTCATGTACCATATCTTCTAATCATGCACAATACACAAATCTGTGACATTCCTACTGTGTAACTTTGCAAACAACATGGAAAAATAGGAAAGACAGGTTGTTCATTAACCAGGAGTTTAGTTTCCTGTCAGAGTGCCTGCTAAGGACATCAGTTGAGAGTGTTTTGTTTTCAGTTTTATCTATTCCTTATGAAGTTAACAGAAAGACTCGAGTAATTTGTATCAGTGAAGAGTATATTCCAGTTTTTAATCTCTGTTGTGCTGCTGTACTGTCCTTGGAAGCAGTGCTGTCTTTGAATGATATGACTTGGATCAGAAATTTGCGTTATTGAGGAAAACTGTAATAGCAAAACTTGTTCCAGCTCTTATCAACATAGCTACACCAGTTCATACAGGATGAATAAACCGCAACAAAAGCTAATGTAAGAAAAAAAAGACTGCCTTCAGATTAGGTATCAAAATATAATTCATGGTGTCAAGGAGAACAAACCAAAATCTATATACCACTAATAGTAAATTCTGAGTCTGGAAATCAAGTTTTTTTAACTATCAGTGATTATTTTGTTGTCTGTGTCCTATTTCTAGTTTTCTATGGCTCACAAGTGCCTATGGTGCTTCTGAAAATGATATTTCAAATAGTGACCCACTTATCAAGTCATGTTTCTCTGTGCATTTCTAGTGCAGTAGGGTTTCCCAAGGTTTATATATATAAAATCTAGTGCTGGAATTGTAGGGAAAAGGAAAAATAATTTTAGTGTTTGACCACTGATACATAATCTTAAAATAAATTTTACGAGTTTTTTGTTGATCCTTTTCTAGTGTAACTTGGAGATTTTAGAAAATAAGTGAAGACTGTTGCTAGAAGATTGCATATGTTAAAATAGTGAGGGAAATTATTTCTGTACTGTTTTCATCAGGCACTGCTTATATTCATGGAATGAAGCACGCCACTGGGAATTTTATTGTTATTATGGATGCTGACCTCTCTCACCATGTAAGTCTGTATTTTATGTACTGTGTTTTTAATCTGCTATAATTAAATTTTCTTCCCCCCCACCCCTTTCTCTTTTCTGATCTGTTTTCCTTCCATTTCAGCCAAAATTTATTCCAGAGTTTATCAGGTAGGTGCCGATTGTAGTATGAGGGAATGACTTCTGAACATTTATTGTTTTGTAGTAATATTTGAAAGCTTTATATTCTTGTATTAGCTGTCTAGCTGTAGTAAGAAAATTGGCAAGGCAGGAATTTAAATGAAAGTGATTGGACCTCATTAGATTTGTCCCAAAATAATCCAGAAAAATAATGAGTTCCTAACTGGAGCAAAACTCCTCAAGCTTAAAGTAACAGAGAGCATGTGTGGCTAAGTACTTCTCTTCCTTGTAATGGTTGTTCAGCTTTGAAAAGCGTATATATAAATGTCATAGACATTTATATATAAATGTCATCATCTATAACGTCATATGTATAATATATGATGTTATATATTATATGACATCATTGATATATATGTCATATAATGTCATATATATCATATATAATGTCATATATATAAATGTCATCATCTAATTCTAATGATTTCATCACATGTGCACGTAGGGATATTGAGTAGAGGACCGTGTCCTCAATTATTGGTGAAATACTTCTCTCCCTTTTGCCTGCCTCTTATCTTCCTCTTCCTGTAACGTTTCAGTGTGTGAGAAATGGTCGACAGGCATTACATTGGAGGCTGAGGGCAGCAGTCTGTGTAATTTTCAACTTTCTTGCTTAGTAGTACTGGAGGCCTAAAATTTTTGATAAGGGTCTGCAGCAGTCAGGCATGGTATGGACTAAGGATAGGTCCAGACTTTTTTTTTTTCCCCTTACTATGGGTTTGTGTAATTTAAATATTTAAATCTGTATTTAAAATTATTCTGTCTTTTATACTATTCTGGCTTTAAAAATGCATGTCGGTTATAAATTATTTATGAAGTAGTCTGTGAAATTCTATTACATAGTTGGTAAAAGATAATCATAAGATTTCCTGAAATAGCTCTTTATAAGAGAACAATTAACAGGATTTAAAATGCATAATGCTTATAACCATCATAACTATTGCTTTCCACTTTTCTCTACTTATTTGTTCAAAGGTTTGTAAATTACTGATTTTGTACTAAAAGAGTTCTTATTTTGAAATTTGCATTACCTTCATACAAATATTCCTCCTGTTTTTCTGATAAAACCAATTGCTTATAGAAAGCAGAAAGAAGGCAATTTTGATATTGTATCTGGAACAAGATATAAAGGAAATGGAGGAGTATATGGCTGGGATTTGAAAAGAAAATTAATCAGGTTAGTATTTTTCTAGATATTTACACGTAGATTTGTTATTTAGAAATAATAATTCCAAGTACTCAATCGGTGTGAGCTGAACTGAGTCTTTCGTCAATAGTACTGTGTACTGCAAAAATATATTAAATAAGGAAGCATGCGTGATTTGCAAATTTGTTGGTTAAAACCCCCCAAGAAAGAATGTAATGATATGACTAGGCTTGAGAAATGGGTTGGAGCAGTGTACAAATCTGCATGGCATCAGGCAGGGACAGTCCTTCAGCTTCATCATCCAAAGAATGAGCTGAGACTATGACACTTTTGTCAAGTTTAAAAGACACATTTAGTTAGCTTTAATAGCTGTAATGGTCCTTTCCCTAAACAGTAAATCATTTGCCAAACCCCTCTGTTGACACTCTGATTTGTCATAAGTTAAGAATTATCTGGCACAATCAATGTCAATAAATCATTACTTAGACCTTACTGGAAAACAGCTACAGTGGACACTAGGGAGAGGTTTCACCCAAAAGCAAAGAGGAAAATTCTGTCAAGGTCGTATAAGCATATGGAGGCTGGCATCTCGGGTTTACAGGTACCTAGAGATTTTGCGGAGGTAATCGACAAGTTTCTGCATAGTCTTTCTCTCTTACACCTGATTTAAGAGAACAGGCATAAGTTAATGCTGATTTATATGTTACTGTAAAGAATTAGGAGCAGAAGTTGTTACCAGTCTGATCTGGAGATGGTATCACAGGGACTGTATTTGGATTTCTCCTGTTTTTTAATGGCTGGAATAAGTGCTCATCTTTTTTTTGAATCTAAATAAAAGATACACCCAAAAAAGGAAGAGAGCTAAATGGACATTACAGAGGAATCCTTTTACATCATACTGGACAAGGTGAAGGACTGGCACATCTTGTCAGGGTGTAAGACAGCCCTCAGCAAGATAGTGACTGGCTTTTTGGTCTCGCAACGCGTTTCATCAGTTGAGCTTATCATACTATGAAAGCAGTGTAAACCAAAACAGAACCTTGATTTTCTAAATCCAAGTCTCACATTTGTCCAGGAAGCATTTTTATTCTCCACTTACAGTGAACGTTAGTCAGAAGAAAAATGTTGTTTTGACTGTTGTCAAATTTATTTCTTTTGTATTGTATTAGTGTGTAGTTGTATTGACAGTTCTACCACAAAGAACCAGATTGTAAACCTAATTTCTATAAATCATTGTTTTCTCCTTCATAGAGAAGTTCAATAATCTACTAATCATCTACATTTGAAAAACAGAACATTGGGTTTTGATTTCAAGATTCTATGATTTATTAGTTAAATCTAGCAGTGAAAACATATTAGAAATATAATTGTTCCATATTAAGCAATAAAAGGGGGGTTTTTGGGTAGTAGGATGATATTTACTTACTTTCTAGAAATTCTGTTTGATCTTTCAGAATTGTGTACTGAGCAATTTTGACATTGATGTTTTCTTTCACAGTCGTGGTGCCAATTTTATAACTCAAGTTTTGCTGAGACCAGGTGCATCAGACTTAACAGGGAGTTTCAGGTATGGGTCTGGTTTGCAATTCATAAAGTTTATTTGAAATTAAGAAACTGCTGAACAAGGAACTGGAGTAAGAACAGACCTTCTTTACTGAGGACTATGAAATCTGTTTGGAAAGGGTGTAAGAAATAGTAGACCAGATTGCAAGAACTGTTGCTCCTATGACTTTGTTAAAGATTTTTTAAAATAGTAATGATATGAGTGAGTGATTACGGTTAAGATTCCTACACGCTATCTTGATTTCCAAAGTTCAGAAATTGCGCTTCAGGTTTCATTTTCTTTGTAATCGTTTACAGGTTATACAGAAAAGAAGTCTTACAGAAACTCATGGAAAAATGTGTTTCTAAAGGATACGTCTTCCAGATGGAGATGATTGTTCGGGCTAGACAGTTAGGATATACTATTGGAGAGGTATAGTAAAAGTTTTGATAAGTATATTGTGTTTTCATTTAAATGTAGATACAGATTACTGGGAGCATAGGAAATTTTGTGCGCTTCCAAGAAGAAGCAAGATTTTTCAAATCAATGTAAAGAAATTACATATGTAGAACTCTCTTTTTCCAACTTTTCCAGGTGAATACCAGATCTAAATTCCAGTTACTTATTCCTCTGGCTGATATGCTTCTCAGATCCTTCCCTCTTCCTGTTGCCATTTCTTTAGCTGCATACAATTTTACAAGGTCCTTCAAAGGAGGGAAAGAAATCAAAATACACCATGAAGCAGTTCTGACCCTTTTCTTTCCTCCTTCATATTGTACAGACATCTCTAGGTCTTTTCAAATCGTTTTGTTTTCTCCAGCAACCTGATTCCATTTCAGATTTATTCTGTTCTCTGTCACTTATTGCCTTGTTATTCTCCAACTTGCCAGCTATCACAACTTTCCACTTCTAAACTCTCTGAATGTGCTGTCTACAATCATTGAAAAAGAACTCCAAACAATTGTTAGATCCTGTATTTCCAGCAGTCTGATTGCTGCCTTTTGTATTTCATTGAATTGCTCTTGCTGGTGTTTTTCAAAGATGATTCACTGGAATTCTCTCTGCAGCCAAATCGCAGAACCAGTTCTTCTTCCTCCTTTTCCTGACTCTGAATTGCCAGAGAATTCAGTTGCTGGTACTTCTCTCTCTAAACCTTACGTATTGCATTTCTCTAATCAATGTTGGTTAGAATATTTCCACACAATAAAGCAAGCTCTTTTCTTCCACCTTTCCTTGCTTATGGAGCAGCATCACTATCCTGTCTGTAGCTGGGGTTTTACCCTAATTTCTTTGCTCTTCACATCCAGCTGCATGGACATAGTGCTTTCTAATATTGCTGAATTAAATCCTCACCTGTCTATATATCCAGATACTGAAACCTAGGGTGAGATAAGGTTTTATTTACTATACATTTTTAAAACAGTAAAATACACTTCTCTGGCTTTAAAAAAAATGCACTCTTGGGTTGGTTATACCTCTTCAGGCTGTTGCTGCAAAGACTTTTTTTCTGTCTATTATTTGATCCCACCACTCATTTATTTACATGCCTCTGCTGGTTGTATAGCATCAAAGATAAGATATTTGTCTTCCGGTTCAAAGCCGGCTGGACAGTCTTCACTAGGCCTAATGTCTCCCAGTCAGTGCTGAGACACGGGCTCTGTTTTTGTGGTGGGTCCGTTAGGCCATCCTCCACAATTCATGTGTTACATTCTCAGGTAAGCATCATCTTTCCTCCTCCTTTGGTTTCTCACATGTGGGAAGAGTTCTCTCTAACATCTGAAAAGTTGCTTCATTATTCTGCTTCGGCCTTATCTTCAAGATTTCCATTGTGGTATCTGTAACAAACTTGACAGTGTTCAGATTGCTGACGTAGACCTATAAATAAGACTTGTACTTTTACTGTTCTGTGTATCATCTCTATATTGTAACTTCCTGGGGCAGGACAATTGTCCATTATGTTTCAAGTACATTGATACAGTATTTCCTGATGAATACTTGTGATCTTTATATATTTTATAATTATCCAAATAGTAACACTGAAATTCCAGAAGATGTGACACTTGCATGTCTAATTCCTGGTTTGTGGGTGCTGCAACTCTACAGGCAGAATAGGAGTTTTTATGCAGTTGTAAAACGTAGATACAGTTGTGAGGGTAAAATATTTCTTAAGCAAAGCTGAAAATGAAGATTGAGACCTGCCAGTGTAAAAGGAACAAATGGATGATGAGATGAACTGACACAAGCTGTACCTGAATGGTCTTGTATGCACCTCTGTTTCATTTTGCTGTACTACTATACCATATGTGAAATGTACCACAGTGCACAGTATACACCCTTTTGAAAATGCTTCCTTTAATGATAGAACTTCTTATGCAAGAAAGGCAAAGTCCAGCAACAACAGAGGTAGTTAATTCTTATACTGAAGGGAAAGACTGGATACCTTTTATTACATGAGATATTAACCATTCTTTCATCACTGGTCAGGAAATGTCACTTCTGACATCCTGCTCTGACTATGTATTCAGTGATTTCTGTCCATGCCCCATAGATCAGCTGTCTGTAGTTGCCAGGATGTTACTGGGATCACAAAGGGACCCTACTAATACAGTCAGAGTCATTGTCGAGTCTGTCTGCATGCCTTTTTAGATATATTCTTACTGTCTTCTTGCCCTGGGTTCTCTTCTACTGTGGACTGATCTGCTAGAATTGTGAGAAATCCGCAGTCCTGGCACAGATGCAAGGGTGTGGTGATTTTTGTGTTCCACTTGCCAGATGATTTCTGGTTGAAACTGCCAGCAGAACACTAAGCCCATTTTTTAATGACTTTTGCAAATGCAATTCTTTATTTTAGCCCCTAAAGTATTTCAGTTTTGCACACAAACATATATGGAAATTCTTGAATATTCTAATACGGTGTTGGCAGAATGTCCTGTCATATGTCATTTGTACGTGGTCAAATTACTGAAAAGCAGTACATTCCTACCATTTTATGAGTAGTGAGTTGACCTGGACAGTATGATCGCTTAAGTAAGGAAACAAAAATTTGTTTTTTAAATGCCCTTTAATCCTGTAAATAATCTATAAAATGGTCAAAGACAGGTATTGCTTGTAAAATATACACTAACTGCCACATTCAGATGTCATCTTCTAGCCAGTGGTGAGGTTGAGCAGAATGCTGTTTCATGGTGGCGGGAGGTTTTTGCCTTCCTGAGGC
The DNA here is from genome assembly GCF_034638445.1 of Ciconia boyciana. NCBI lineage: Eukaryota > Metazoa > Chordata > Aves > Ciconiiformes > Ciconiidae > Ciconia > Ciconia boyciana. The sequence continues at coordinate 9,153,403 of NC_132947.1, forward strand.
ATTGACTCAAAGGTATTAAATTTAGCTAACAAGGAAAGTGGTGAAGGTTCATTTTAAGCCCCTAGGCTTTTAGTGCACTTAAGCTATTAAGTTTGTTCTGACTGGTGTATCATCCAGCCACTGAGTAATGTCTTTGGATCATCTTTAAAGGTGATAAACCAAATAATTTCATGCTCCCCAGCTATGGGGCATCATTAAAGCCACTGGTGAGAAGAACTGACACAAAGAAAGCTAAGCTGGTGCTTGCCTTCTTCCCATGTCTAAACATGCTGTAGTTCAAAGGCCATTCTTTTGTTTACAGAGTATCTGATTATTTAGGTTTTGAACCTTAAAAATAGTTCTGCTTGTTTCAACAGGTTCCTATTTCATTTGTGGATCGTGTCTATGGAGAATCTAAACTGGGAGGCAATGAAATAGTCTCCTTCTTAAAGGGACTCTTGACCTTGTTTGCTACAACATGATAGTTTATTCCTAAATTAACTTTTTTAGAAAAAACATTATCTGACATCTGTGTGGTTTTTAATATATAATAGCAGAAGCTTGATAACTTGTGTGGTGACCAAAAGACCTGCTATAAACTAACAATTAAACGAACCACCAATAATAAACTAAATGTATTGTATCCCAAAATGCTCCTTTCAAAATAAATGAACTGTATGTTAAACTAAAAACTAATAAAGATTAATGCTCTATTCTATTTTTGTAAAAATAATGAAGTCTTAATAAAGAACACAAAGCTAAACGATCTTTTGCATTTAGAAATGAATCATTATTCAGCAGAAGCTAGAGATTATTTTGAAATAAAGAGAAGCAAGGACATAACAAAAATTACAGAATTTATCTTATCTTTGTTCTGTGGTTTGCAGATAGTATTTTAAATATATACCAGTTAGTTCCCTTTCTTTCCTCAGCACATATATACATGTATCTTAAAGCAGCTATATAGAACAGTTTCTACAGAACTGATAAGAGCTTGTGTAGTTTAAGAGGAAGTAACAGATGAGTACAGTGATTTGTTCTTTGTAAAACTGTTTGTAAACTGGAAAGAAGGAATATTCTTTGGATAAGAAAGAGAATTTTATGTATGGAATAATTTTGTATTCTGTGTGTTTGTCCAGAAGCAGATGATTCCCTTTTCCTATTTTCTTCAGAAACTAAACATTTTTAGAATCTATAAAACAGGAGTATGACATCTCGCCCAACTTTAGGGTGACAGAAGACCCAATTCATCTCACTGAAGACATTTGAGAAATTTTTCTTACGTCAAATAACAGTTTGCAATGTATGATCTGTATTTGTTCCAGATCCTGATGAACGAAATAGTAATACTATTTTTTGTTTCACGGTTTGATATAGCCAGAACTCAGAAATATAAAGCCCTTGCAATCAAATAGACCCTTGGGGGGAGGGGGAAAGAAGTAAGCAGGAGGATGAAATTATTCTGATAATGGATGTATTCTATATAAAATATATATATGTCCTCATTTATCGGGGGGGGGAAAGGGTAGTTCTGTGGATACCTGTGTCAGAAAATTAATGGTAGGAGAGGAGAAGCAACAAATGTCTTAACAATTATGACTATTTGGCTTGTGTTTGTCTGCATTCCTTTAGTACACTAGATATAGTTGGTAATATTAGAAAAAAATTTTAGAAAGTCTGTAGATAAATGATAAACTCATATTTCAGATATTTATCACAGTGACAAAAATAATTAAATAGAAATTCAAAACAAAAGCTTATTTTCTAGTGGACTGCTTTAGAGATATTCCTTTGTTCTTTAGTGAAGCTGTACAGATTCTGATATTTTTCTCTTTTTCTGACTATTCAGAGCAAATGTTTCATATTTAATTTGCTTTAAAATAATAAAAAATGTAGCTGTAGGTTTTGAATCTACATGTAACTGGATTACAGTGACTTAACTGTACATTTTGTGACATTTGCCTGTACTTTTCCAGCAAATTACATATAATTTCATTTGGTGCAGGCTAATCAGATCTAATAAGATATACAGAAATAAATCTCTGGGTCTAAAGGGCCACTGAAATCTCTAGTGAATAGGTTTCATCTATTTATGTTTCATTTGGAGGATTCATGGCTAAAATCAGCATTTTAAGTTGAAAATAGGTACCAAGTTTTTAATGACTAAACAGTGAGGTTTTAGATGTTTATTCAAGTCTACATATTACTGAAAACCATTTGCTAGAATACAAATTGAGCCTCAGCAAGCTCATATTTTTCTCAGACTTTTATGTAGCGATCTATAAGTAAAGTCCATTATATTAGTTATTCGTGATCTAATTGCTGTGAATTAGGGTTTAGCTTTTAGAATGTGCATGCCTACTTTTTAATTATGAAAATTACCTGGTAAATTTCCTTCATTTATCTATTTATGAGATCGTGTTTGGAGGAAGGTGCTTCTACATACAAATTAGGATCATACTACATGGCATATTTTGTGTGTTCCAGTATGTGAAAATTTGAAATGTGACTGGGCTATATGTAGTTTTTAGATAAATAGGTAATATTTCTTATTATGCTTAAAGGTAATGGTAGTTAAATTATCAAGAAAGAAGTGCTATAAAGAAATGAAAACAAGTGCTTCATGGCATCAGGACCCATGGAGACGCTCTACAATACTTCTTGAAACAAGAAAAGGTCACAAGAGTGAAACTGATTTTGATAGCCTGCACCAAACTACTTGTAGAAAGCACTATTGAAAGGAACTAATACATGGATCCAGGGGAAAGAAGCAGAAGTAAGAACATACACACGTTCCCTGAGTTAATGGGATACACACATATATATATTTCATAATATATACCATGAAAACCATATGGTGTTTTTTTCCTAGCAAAAAGACTGTATATTTCTTCAAAAAAAAGGGGACTGGGCTGCAGTTGAATGCACTTTCAGAAGTTGTCTTACAGTAAGTTTTAAAAGCCTGAACTTGAGAAGAGGTAGCTGTTGTTTGTGCATTTGACCCTCCATGCACTTGTAGAGGGGAGAATCACAGAATAGTATGCTGTTAATGTTGAGTTAAAAAAAAACAAACAACAGAATCTTTGCCCAGAACTGGCCTCAATCACCTCTCCCTTCATCCTTTCCCTCAGTACTTTCCGTTAGTGCTGCTCAGCCTGCAGTACTTTATTTCCAATTAGTTTCTCCACTGAGGTGACTAAAAACATCTGGTTCTCAAGTATTCCCTGTCTTTGAGCACTTGGATCTGGCCCTGTAGAACCTCACCAGTACTCGAACAGTGTTCTGTACATAGGAAAACATTGCAAAAACAAGCTCTTAAGACTGCATTCTATCACTGGCCTTTTCTCTCGCATGCACTGCTGTGAGAGTTCATGAAAAATAAATATTGTAATGCTGTAACCAGTGTTCAGAGGTCCTTCTTTAATAAAGATAGTATATTTTTAGCAAATAATGGGATGAAATAGCCATCGCTTGGTGCTATTTAAACTGTTTTGTTTTTTTTTAACATAGAATCATAAAATGGTTTGGGTTGGAACAGACCTTAAAGATCATGTAGTCCCAGCCCCCTGCCATGGGCAGGGACACCTTCCACTAGACCAGGTTGCTCAACAGAAACTCTGTGAGTTACTTGAACTTGTTCGCAGCTTCTTTTAATCAACCCTCTTTGTATTTGAAGACCACCTATGTAAATGCTTCACATAAACCCAAAAATTTTAAAATAATATGTATTGTAGGGGAAGAATGGTTTATAACGTAAGAAGGAAGTTGTGCAGGAATGGCTATACTATCTCTTACAGTGCTCAACAATGGATGCAGAATGAAAGCAAGTGAGAAACACAGCTAGTATGATCTTTGCCCAAATACACCAATGGTCAGTAATACAGGGTCTTTTGGAGCCAGAGGTCAAGAAGGTCTGGACCTTTTAATGGTTCCTTGTGTTTTCTAAGAATTTGATTGCTTTTTGAATCCATTTAAAGTTTCGGCTTCTACAGCATCCTATAGCAATGCGTTCAACAATTTTAATACATGTATTTTGTGAAGTAATTTATTTTAAGCTTACTGCCTAATAAGTTCATCCGATGTTCTCAGTCAGTGGATTGAGAGCAGCCCTGTGGAGAAGGACTTGGGGGTACTGGTGGATGAAAAACTGAATATGAGCCAGCAATGTGCGCTCGCAGCCCAGAAAGCCAATTGCATCCTGGGCTGCATCAAAAGAAGTGTGACCAGCAGGTCCAGGGAGGCGATTCTGCCCCTCTACTCGCTCCGGTGAGACCCCACCTGGAGTACTGCATCCAGCTCTGGGGACTCCTGAGAAGAAAGACATGGACCTGCTTGAGCAGGTCCCGAGGAAGGCCATGAAAATGATCGCGGGCTGGAGCACCTCCCCTATGAGGACAGGCTGAGAGAGTTGGGGTTGTTCAGCCTGGAGAAGAGAAGGCTCCGGGAAGACCTTATAGCAGCCTTCCAGTACTTAAAGGGGGCCTACAGGAGAGATGGGGAGGGACTGTTCATCAGGGAGTGTAGTGATAGGACAAGGGTAATGGTTTTAAACTGAAAGAGGGTAGATTGAGATTAGATATAAGGAAGAAATTCTTCACTATGAGGGTGGTGAGGCACTGGAACAGGCTGCCCAGAGAAGCTGTGGATGCCCCATCCCTGGAAGTGTTCAAGGCCAGGTTGGATGGGGCTTTGAGCACCCTGGTCTAGGGGAAGGTGTCCCTGCCTGTGGCAGGGGCATTGGAACTAGCTGATCTTTAAGGTCCCTTCCAACCCAAACCATTCTATGATTCTATGATTCTATGTTCCCTATTTCTTTTTTCCCATTTGCCTTTTCCTGGTTTTATAGACCCTGCTTATCCCCTCATCATACTCAGTCTTGTCTTTTTAATTTCCTCAGACAAGAAGCCACACTATGTGTTGCTATTCTCAAAATGTTAGTAGCAGACTATAGTAGAACAACAGTTGTACTATAATCTTTAGAGATCAGGTGCCTAGAACTCCATACAATGTCTTAAATATTCATGTACTAGGGATTTATATAGTGGCATTTCAGTTTTCAGTTCCTTTCTTAATACCATTGCAATACTCTATGTGCCTTGTTTTGGCCACCACAAAACACTGACTTGACATTTACAGAGAATTTTTCATTTTATGTCCCTCGTTTTACAGTTCTGCATAAATCAGCTTTTCTTAATTACATCCATATTCATTTCCTATGAAGGCACAAATACTCTGCTAATGTACTTTCTCTATTATACTTTCTTAGGAATCTGTGTCTGCAAGCACTCAATCATTTGGCAAGAACAGGAGTTTTAATTCCTTCCTGGCTTAAATTGGTATATATCATGGATGTATTTGTTTGGGCATGTTTAATGAAGAGGGGGAAGAAGGTAACTCACATTTTGCACCGGTAATACTCACTTTCCCCTGAATGGCAAACTGATTACCTCCATCGGCAGACAGGCAAGGCGCTGGGAGGACCTCTTGTTCTACTATTGTGGGCTAGAGATTCAATGTGATGTATGAAAACTTACACAGCAGGCTCAGTTGTTCAAATCCATTAGAACAGCCAAAGCATCTGCTAAACTTCAAGCATGCAGTCCCAACAGACTTGAAGTTAAAGAAGAATGGGTTGTGGAGTTTTGCATGGCATATCTCAAGGATTATCCTTGACTTAAGTTTGGTGCTTGCACTCTGGTTTGAGAGTACTTTGGAACGCACATCCCCAGTCAGAGCTCTGCTGCGTGACTTAAGCAGCCCTGTATTAGCATGAAGTTTTTATCAGACAATCTGGAGCCCCTGCTGTGAGATGAAACATATAACTGGGGGCTACTAAATTTGATACCCCCTCGTGTCCAAGGACTTGGCACCGGATCAACTACACCACATGGCAGCTGGACTGTGAGCAGCTGTGGTCTCCTCATGCCCCTAACACCCTCAATAGTCCTGCCTCAGGGATATGCAATACAGGTTCCTACCCTGAGGTGTGGATTTTGTCACTCTTAGTCATATGAAGATTTAGGTATGTAATTCACAAGGTCAAGCAGTTTAATCCCTCTGACCTAGAGCATTATAATTCTGAGGCTGGGACAACCACTTCAGACAACCAAGGCCTGGTTAATGTATCCCACTGAATGTGAAACCAGTATCAAAATGAGATCCCTAGCTTATCTGTTTTGGGTCTTGTGGTGAGGATTTGTCTGATCTGAGGTTGAAGGGAGTTGGCTTCAGTTTTGGTTTGGTTTTGGGGTTTTTTTTTTAATCTGAGGCTTTAATCTGAGCCTGCAATAAAGATGTACCTAGCTGCCAATGTAAGCACTATCATGAAACATATTTTCCAGTGGACTGTGTAGAAAGCCAACTGCAAGGTTGCACAACCTTCTGCATATCAACAGTAAAAAATAGTGATGACTAATCAATAATATTTATTTAAGGGTCTATCAAGTTTCCAAGTATAAGCATGGATTGAAATCTTGGCACAAATGAATTGACAGATTGCTTACTGAGTTCAATACATTGATGACTTCAGCAGCAGCTTTTCAACAGTTAGCATTCCAGAGTTGTAGGCAAATTTTAACATTAGGACCAGTATGAACAGCATACATGCAGACGAGAGTATTGCTTATCAAACTTTACCATTGTTTTACGACGTATTACCTCCAAGACGCCATGTGTAGAAGACATGAATAAAGAAGGTAATCACAGAACCTCTGTAAAGACAGAAACTTTTTAAGCATAATTTCCTCCTCAGTTCCTGCCACATTTTACCTTCTTTCTTCAGGCATGGTGGCCATTTATAACTTCTTATAGACTGTGATTGTTACTGTTCAGGGGAAAATATATTGGGACTGGAGAGAAGGAAACCAAATTGCAAATTTTAATCCAAAATTAGATCTGAAAACTCAGCCCTTGAGAGAGGGATTTCAACAAAGCAGCAGTGGGCAAAGGTAATAAAATGGAAGGTTATCCCTGCAAGGTTAGTTGCACTGACTGTTCAGCAGAAATTGGTACAATGGTGCATCATAATAAAAAAAACCCAAACAAGCTTGCGTTTGGCTCACAAACTTCTTTCCTGTTTTGACTTTTTGCAAAGATGTCACACCCCTAGGAGGTGAACCCAGGCAAAACCACAGCTGAGAACTTGATGTTTCCTAGGAAGCTGAGGATGGTTATCTAGCTCCTAAAATGCTGTGCTCTCAGGAAGGGGAAAATCTGAGCACTAAATTATACTTCTACTTTTTTTCCAGAACAGGAAAGATCTTGACTGAGCTCCTACAGTCACTGCTTGAGAATGCTTTGGGGTCTTCTGTCCCACTACTTCTGTGCAACTACAGAGGGGATACCCAGGAAGAAAATAATCAGATTTACTTACTACATGGCGAATTTCATGTCATGACTGCAATGTGTTTGGAGAGCTCTGGTTTCTAGTCCAGTGTTCCATTCTGCTTGCTCTTGCAAAGAAGGCATATGGCAGTACTTTTGATGGGTGGATCCTGTCAAAATAATTATATTACTTATTGTACAATGCAGGGGAAGTGAAAAAGACAAGCTGCTTGAAAGTGATAAATTATTGAAATACTGAAGTTAGGTGATTTTTCAATTTTAATCAATGTCTTTCATTAAGTAAATCCAATCTGAATGCAGTGTTTCTGAAAGCATTGACAACACCTAAGACGTCAATCCTATAACCACAGAAGGAATGTAGTTTGTCATGGCAGTACAGCATCACCTCCAAAGGACATGATACTTGACTGACCAGCTTCCAAGTGAAATTTAAGTGTTGCTTATAACAGGTAAATTTCTTATTGGCCTGACTAAGAGATCAACCTTTCCTTTCAAGTTATCCCAACCAACCAAGCAAACCTATCTTAAGCAGCTCCAATCACAGACCTGCTTGATACGAGTATCTTCTGATATCAAAACAAGGAGAAAAGAAGGAGAGTACTCTGTGTCGAGGGATAGTTCTTTCCTGCTTTCATCTTGATACAGACTAAATTTGGTTCCTTCCTGGTGACTTTTCCCAAAGTCATCTTCATGGAAGATGGTTAGAGAATGGTGACAGATGATGAAGTGTCTAAACAACATAGGAGCTAGATGGCTTAATGGGTCTAATCGTTGTGAGAGCAGTGATCTTAATGCTGCTGAGGATTAACTTACTTGTATTTATTACATAATTAATTATCTTAGGTGCTTAAAGCCATTGATAGTTGTCTTAATTATTTTGTATTTGAATAAAAAACAAATAAAGTACTGCTGCTAAACTAGTACAATTACGAACCTGGGCACAATTTTGACCTGAATCAGCCACACAACACATGTTCAATTATACCTATTCAACTTGGGAATGCTAATTGCCTCCCCTCTGGTGTTAAGTGTTTAGTCTCTTACAATGCTATGATTTTACTGATTTTTCTAGTGGCCATAGTCTATTGTGAGAAACAATACCCACTTCTGTAATATAAAAAGTATATTAAGACTATTATCATCAACTTTTGTTTCATTTTTTCACCTCACTCTGTACACACAGGAGAAAAATGGGCTCAGGACACCTTTTCTCCTTCTTGCCCACTGCTGGAATTTTACCTTGAAAATCAATCTTTTCATCCAAACTTTGTATTATTCTAATCTTTCTTGCCTAACTCGCTAACTGTTGACAACTGTCACCCTGTGCAAACCACCACGAAAACTCTGACTGAACTAAATGAGAACAAGATCTTGCCCATCACTTGAGGACCGCTTTCTACATATACCCTCTCATCCTTCCCCTCAATTTTTTCAGCCCCGTCGTTGCAGACTTTACCCCAAAGCAGGCGATGGCTCACGTTTGCTCAAACTGCTGCTGCTACATTATCCTTCCCTCCTGTTGCTCTCTCCCTTGCCTTAAAAAACTTTGCCTGCATCACCCATCTTGCACGCCGAGTGGGTATTTCTGCCTTCTGATGCTCTTCTTTCTATCCATATCTAATGTAATTCCCCCTCACACCAAATTCCAGTTTCTGAAGTCTTCACAAATTGTTTTCCATACTCTTTTTGGCCCTAATTCTGGACTGGGTCCCACCATCATGGCTGGAAATGCTGTTTCCAGCTGGAAATTCCTTGATACTGTTGATATTGAGGAAATGGTTAGAGGACTCTCTATCTTTAGCTGCTCTGGCTGCCAGCCTAGCCTGGAGGCTTCTTCTGATAAGTATCAAGAAACTACAGCAAGATACAAAATTCCTCTGATGCTTATACTCGCACCCAGAATTCAGGACATGGAAAGATGTCCAAAAGCCTGTTCAGTTCTCCTGCCTGGATTCCAACTATTTCTGCTTGTGCTACTATATCCTTTGCACATACCTTCATGTTGTGTTCATTCCCTTAAATATCTATCAAATACAATTTCTATTTCCAATTGCATTATCATGTTCCATTAAACTCAGTTCCTCTAACCTTCAGACACTTCTTACTATGTTTTCTCAAATTCAACCCTTAGATTACAAGGTCTATGGGTCAGGGATTTGTTTTTCTGGTGCTGTTGTATTTTTACACATTTTTTTCCTGTTGCTGTTGTATTTTCTTAGAAATTTATTTTTGATGTGTAATAAATCCATGCTAGAGCCCTAAAGTATGGTGGTGACAGATACAGTCAAACGGGACAATCCTCCCCAACCCTCCCCTTGCCCATCTGCCAGGCATAACCAAATGACCCAAGAGTGTCTTGCAGCCTCAAATCGAAGTCAGTGTGTGCTAACTTCCATTTCTCGTTTCTGTTACTACAATTAATTTTCTCAGTTAAGTATTCTTCTATACAACCAAAAGCATCATATGGACGTACAACTCTCAGTAGGTGAGGCAACTGAGGCAATCATTCTTCACTCCAAACCATTTAGAATTGTTTATCGTCATGGTTTGTTTTCTTCCTTCAGAAAGAAGGAATGTTTGTGTAACAACACTGTATTAAATGTGCTGCAAACATTTCTCCCTTTCTTCTAAAATTTAATTTTAAGAAGAAAACAGAAGTCTGACCAGTAAGAGACAAGTTAGGTAAGTAAAAGTGTGTTATAATGCACCACTAACAAGTGATGTGGTGCAGTAAGAAGTGGTCAATGGTAATGCATAAATAAAGTCTTGAAACAGGAAGGTCCTAAAGTTTGTTTGGGGTTGTGTATTTTAGTCGATAGCAATCAAACTGCCTTAAGCAGAAGCCAGTTGATAGCTTCTGAATATGGTACTGGCTGGACAACGTTTCAGAAATGTTTTCCAACATACTTGCTTAATTGCACCATCAAAGAAAAAAAATATCTACTCTTGGAAGGCAAACTGAAGTTACTATAGAAAAACCAAACCAGCTTTCTTTGCTTTCCTTAGTTGAGACATACTTCACGTATGTACATCGCAGAGGAACTTTTAAGTACCTCAGGTCTAGAAACCCTTTTGTTGCTAAAGCACAAGCCTTGTTTTTGCAGGTAAGTTTTGTGTATTTCCATTCTGTTGTAAATGAAAGACTTCCCGTGACTTACCGATTCTTATGACCACTGATGTGAAGATACCATGAAAGTACCTGGTGAAATGCAGGTGTGATTTGCAGACAGTGACAAACAGCGTACTTCTAAATTCTGCCAAACTAGAAAGTCTTAAAGCAAGCTAACAAATACAACAAAATGTCACTAAATTCTCCATAAAAGCCATTTATGTGAATTGTGACAAACACAATTCGGCGTACGCATTTTCAGGGTATCAGTCACTTGAAAATGTAGGAGATCCTTGAATTTTATGAAGTCTAAGTAATTTATGACAACTTTTCTATGCTTTTATACTCCAGGCAATGATTCGAAAACACGGACTTTTCTTTCTAGTATTGTAAGGCTTAACTGCAAAACGTGTCACTCTGAACCAGAAAGGTTTTGAATGCTGAGGATGGAAGGAATTACACTTTACTTCGTCCTTCAAGTGTTGGTGTATTTTTGAAGTAACAAAAGCCACCATTCTACACCCTTGTAGGTTTTTTTTTCACTGTGCCATAGAATTGGGCCTCGTTTGTTGAAGAGATCTTGAGCATGTTAGTCCTGATCCAGGAGGAAGAATGGCACGTGGAGTCTTGTCACGATCCAGATGTTACTGCTCTGAAATGACACTTCTGAAGCCGATTCTTTGTCTCCTGCATGTATGTGCGGGAACACGTATGCACAAAGCTCGCCACAAACATGACACACATCCACCTTTGGGTGCTTGCCTGCAGTAAATTAAGCCAAAGCACAACACATTTAGATTTCAGGGAGCAGCAGCGTGTAAATCAGCCCCGTCCTCTGCCACCTCACCGAACTTCCTGATCAATCTCGTGGTAGCTCACGGCGGTGACCCCTGCAGCGCGGGTCCCTAACGAGGCACTCGAAAGAGCCGTCGCCCAATTCGAAGCCTCCCGCCCTCCCCTCGGCTGCGCCCGGCCTGCGGCTCACCCCGGCGCCGGGACCGGCCAGCCCGGCCGTCCGGCAGCGGGCTGCGACGGGTCTGGAAGGGCACGCCCGGGCGCGGGCCGCCCCCAGCCGCCCGCCCGCCGCCTGTGGCGGGCCGCCTCGGGGCCGAGGCCGAGGCCGAGGCCGAGGCGAGGGGCCGAGGCCGAGGCCGAGGGGAGGGGGCCGCGGCCCCGGCCCCGGAGGCCGCGCCGCCGGCGGCGCTGTCCATGGTGTGAGGCGAGGCGCGGGCGGCGGGGGCTCCGCCGCGGGGCGCGGGGCCGGGCGGGGCGCGGTCCCCGGGGGCCGCGCGCGCGGGGTGGCCCCGCCCCGCCCCGGGGGCGGGCTGCGGCCCGGCGGCGGCGCGCGGAGCGGGGCGGGCGCGCCCTGAGGCGCCGCCGCGGCCGCCGCTCGCCGCGGCACGGGACCGTGTGCTCCCGGCCGCGCGGTCACGTGCGCGCACCGCGGTCACGTGGGCGTGCTGCTCGCCAGGCGCGTGCCCCCGCCCCGGCGGCGGAGGCCCCTCAGGACAGGATGTAGTCCCGGCTGGGGGCGGCGGAGGGATAACCGGGCGGCGTCAGCTCCCTCTCCGGACCCAGCCGCAGGGCGCGGCGCCTCCTAGCGGGGCCGGGGTAGATCCCGCCGCTGCCGCCGCCGCCGCCGCCGCCGGCTCCCTCCGTCTCTCTCGCGAGAGCCCCCCCCCTCCCCCGCCCCCGCTCGGCGGGGTTATGTAACCCGCCCGCCCGCCGCTGCCGGGGCGCGGCCCGCGGGGCGGGATGGGGGCCAGGCCAGCGGGAATCCACCGGGGCTCGGGCCCCCTCCCCCCCGGGGCGCGGCCCCCTCCCCTCCCGCCGGACAATGAGTCCCGTATGCTAATGAGAGTTTCGCGTCACTTCCGCTCTTTCTCGGCCGCCATCTTGGCCAGGGCAGGTTCTGGGCAGGAGGGACCCGGCTGTATTGTCTGCAGGGCGCCCAGGGAGCCCCCCGCCCCGGAGCCCCACACCCCGCCCCGGGGACCGAGCCCAGTGAAGCCGCCGCCGCCGCCCCCGCCCCCGGGACCCGCTCACCATAGGCCACCCCCGCACACTCGCCCCCGCCATCCAGCCCCCTTTGTCTCCCCCGCGCCGCCGCCGGCTCCGCTCCGCCCGCCCGCCCAGGGACCCGGGCGGCGCCAGGGAGGCAGCTCCGCGCACCCCCACCCCCAGCCAGAGGTGCCGGGGGAGCGCCCGCCCTCGCTGCTGAGGAGAGCCCCAGTCAGGTAGGTGTGTGCGCGAGTCCGCGGTCCGACCCGGGCGGGGGCAGCCCCCGCCCGCCCCCTCTCTCCCTCCCTCCCTCCGCCCGGCCGTGCCGCGGCCCCCGGCAGCCCCGTCCCCCACCCCGGCGGCGGGGCGGGAGTCCCGCGCCGAGCCCGCCGCCCTGCCCGCTGCAGCCGGGGGGCTGCGGAGTTGGCAGGCGGCCCCCTCCCCCGGCCGCACACATGTTGAAGAGACTTCGCCGCCGTACGGAGGCCGCTTCTGCTCCGGCCGGCTGCGGGGACCGCGACGCTGCCGGCTTCCCTCCCTTCTGCCCGGGGCCCGCGCGGCAGATGCAGCCCCAGCCTCCTCCCTTCCCCCTCCCGGTGGGGGGGGACCACACACGGATGTGTCCCGGCAGCGGCTGCGATGGCGAGGGCTGCGCTGGCGGTAAGGCGAAGTGAGCGGGATGATGAGCCGGTGAATGGGTCCAGCATCCCGGCGCTGCCCGCAGCCTGCCGGCAGCCGGGCGCAGGTCCCCGCGGGCGGAGTTGGCGCTGGAGCGAGGTGCTGGCTGCCGTGCGATGAATGGGGAGCAGCCTCCCTCCGGCAGCCGAGGTGTCTCTGCCCTGCCCTGCCCTGCCTGCCTGCCTGCGGGAAAAGGCGCGATCCGCCGCTGGTATCCCGAGCCGAGCACCAGCTGCAGGATGGAGCAACGTTGACTCACCCATCCCTCCTTTCCCTACCCTGGGCTATAGCTGCCGACACCCGTGTCTCAGACAAAGGCGGGGGAAAGCGAACCCTAAAGCCTCGCTCCGCTGCCGGGCGCTGCACCCCCCTTGTCACGCACCCCCTTCGCTTGGCGGCTGCAGCCCGGGGGCGGAGGAGGCAGGGCGGGGGGGGGTGACATTTCCACAACAAGTACCACGGCGTACGCGATGCCGGCGGTGCCCTCCCGCCTCCCGTTAGGTCGGTATCGTCGCTCCCGGTTTACGGCCGTGGAAGGAAAATACCAGCCCCCACCCAAAATGCACCGCAGCCCAGCCGGCGGCGCGGGGCGGAGTGCGGGAGGGAGGCAGCAGGGGGCGCCCTCCCCTCGCCGGGCAGGGCTGCGGCGGGGGGGGCGGGCGGGCGGGGGAGGGCCGGCGGCGCGGCCGCAAAGAGCCGGCCGCAGCCCCGCCGCGGGGGCTGCCCCGGCCCCGGCCCCGGCCCCGCCGCTGCCGCGCCCGGCCCCCTGCGCCGGGCGGGACGGGCCCCGCCGCGCTGCTGGCGGCGCGCCTGCCGTCCCGGAGCCGAGCTGGCCCGCCCGGCGGGGGCTTCGGGCCGCCGGCGGAGCGGTCGGAGGGCAGTGCTGGCGTCGGCGAGGGGCAGGCGGGCGGTGGGACCCGCGCTGGGCGAGAGGGTTTAGAGCACATGGAGGGTTTCGGGCGGTTTTGCGAGGCTCGTACGCGAGGCTCTGCGGAGGATGTTAGTAATGGTATCAAAACTTGGTTGTGGCTTGTGGTGCCGTTTGCTTTGTAAACTTGCACGGCTTTTTTTCACGCGTTCTGGGCGCATGGCTGCCGCGGCAGAAACTTGCAGTGTGTGAGGCGTTGCTAGAGCATCGAGTGCTTTGTCTGGGGCCGTAGGCGAGAGTCCGGATAACTGGGCACTTTGACGTTTTGATACTCTTTGTTTACTGGATGTATTTAAGCCGTTTGGTAGGTGTGAAAGAGGTTTTCATTCCTTTTCGAGAAATTCCCCCCTTTTTTAAGGTCGTTTTTACTAGCTGTGTTTCTATTTATTTTTACTACTATTTTGTATTTCTATTTGGAGGTACAAGGTGTATTTGAGATAATGGAGACACATGATTCCTACCTGTCAGGGTAGCATGGACCAGCCTTAGCTGGCTCCTGTGTAGCACAGCCCGTATGTGCTGCAGGCCACCGGCAGTGTTTCCTCTTGCAGCCTCTCAGCTACTTGGAAAAACTTTCACCTGGGGACTCTGGTAACTGTAATAATTACAAGTTCCCATCCTAGGCGAGACAGATGGATCATCCTGTTTAAAAAACAGATTTTATTTTTTTTCTTTTAATAGCAAAGCTTGCTTCCTTTTTAGATGCTCATTTACAGATGTTGGGCAGTAATTTGATATCAGCAGATCAACATCTACTGTGATACGTGTTGAAATCTTAAAACATTAAAAAGAGACAACAGAAGAGAAACAGACTATTGTTAATAAAATTGCACTTGAGGCTGATGGGCTGTAACATGATTGTTACCTTTCCTGAAGATTATTACAGCAAATACTTCAGTCAAAATAGAGCTGTCCTTTTTTACACACAACGAATAACTACTTCTCCTCCAAAAGTGATACAAAGCTAAATGTTTTTGTACTTTTTTTGAATACTAAGCTGCCCTTTACTAAAATTAGCATTATTTCTTAATTAACTTTTGAAAATGACTTTTTGGTATCTAATAGAAATGAGATGCTTCCAGTGCTTGGGGACAACTCTCTGAGATCATTGTAAACTGATACATTTTTACTGCCTCATTATTAAAAAAAAAAAAGTCTTTTTTTTTTTTTTAGCTTGAAGTGATGGTCCATCAGACAGATTTATAGAAAGCATCTCTCTAGGTTACTATAATTTATGTTTGAAAGTATATTGTGTGGAACTACTAGAGCTTAAAAGTCATTAAGAGCTTGTAAGATCACTTCTGTTAAGTTTTAGGAGGGAGGTGTTGTTCGGATGGCAAGTGATGGGGAAGGTGAAAGGTGGCTGCGTTTGCCTGTAGGTAAGACAGAAAGTAGTGAACAATGGCTGCTGCTTAGAGTGCTTAGGAATGAAAAACCTTCACAGGAGAGGAACTTCTTGACTGTTTCGGAAAGTTCGTGCCCTACAGCGTTAAGTATTAGCTGCACAAACAAAACATCTGGGAAGACTGTATGTGCTCTTCAGGGTGAGATGAATAACTTAATTTTTTTTCTGTATACGTAGGATAGAAGTTACCAGTTGTCAGAAGATGCCCATTAGCATTTTCAGAATTGGTATGTGTCACTTACAGTGGTATATTACAACAGCATTTTAATTAAGCTTTAATAGTATAAAGTAGCATTTGTTAGGTACTTACCAAACTGAACTCTACAGTTACTGAATTCGCTATTAAATTCTAGATGAATGCACGTACAAATTTTCTGTGGAAGGTAAGTTGTGCTTCTGACACACTGCAGAGTGAATAATAGATGATTATTCCCAACCCAGCTTTACCACTCCATAATAAAAGTAAATATTAAAATTTAAAGTAGCATTCCTGGAATACATAACCATATCAGAATCCTATCACTAATCAAAAGTCATATAGTCCAAATGTGTATTTTATAACTTTTTATTAAGGTGGCAGCTGATTTGGTTGATGTAAAGAAAGAAATTGGAACAAATGATTTTGTGGGAGCGAAGACAGTGCTCATGGGTTAATTTATTTTGAGGTGGCTGCACGTAAGATTTAGTGGCTTGATAGGAAATTTATTGGGGTGGGGGTTTTTTGGGTGGTGGTTGGTTTTGTGGGTTTTTTAAATTGTTTTGGGTTTTTTTTCAGAAAGGGGAAGTTATATTTGCTCCACTACTTGAAGTTGGTTTAAGAGAGACAAAATTCTATACATTGGGCATGAACAAAATTGTGTCAGATATGATGAGGATCCTAGTCTAAAGTCTGTAGGACATGGGTGCTGGGAGAGAGGCAGTGAATAGCATAGGGCTGCAATTAATTGATCAGCTGATTAGTGTGGTCCACAGGTGTCATTTGATCTGCTTTATCTGCATGGGCAAAGATGGGGTGTTTTTTAAATTATTAGTTCAGCTGAGTTTGTATATTAATAATGCTATGTTTGCTGGGATTGGTTTTTTTTTTTTAAGATGTATGTAACATGCTTGTAGAAAAAAGATAACAGCTGACCACATTGGCCTACATCTAAACAAGCATTACAGTATTGTTTTATTATATTAAATTAAGATCTGCTCTATGCTGAGATTTTTTAAATATATATATGGGGTATTTTTTAATTAGTATAATAACAGTATAATTGTGAACATGGAGGTAGTCCTGCTCATATAAATAATATGTTGATACAGATGTATGTTTCCTAATTAATAGTATCAGCTATGGAGATGAGAATAAAAGGTACTGGTTTAAGGATAATGTAATTTAAATGTCTGTATATGCATTAGAAGAAAAAGAACTAATGATGTTAGTTTAGTTAAAAAAGAAAAATCCTATACTTTCTGTATATGTAGAAGGTTTGTTTTGGCTCACCTGACACATTTTGGGAAGAATGCCCTTGCTTTCCTAGTCAGGATGGCCAAATTGACCTGTTCATTTTGAGCCATCAGCAAGTACTTAGATCTGGTATAAAAACCGAATACATGTTCTAGATTTGAATAAAGACATTTTTAGAGAGGGTATAACTCCTATTTCTCTACCTGAGGGCCATACACCTCAAGGAAAAAACTGCATTGTTCAGAGCTTCACTATAGCTAGCTGATGTTGAAAGGCAAACATAAGGCTCAAATTTAGTGTCTCTTATTTCACATTAGTACTTTTGAATGTGCATGTCGGTTGATGGTTTTGAATAAGAGTGGAATAAATACCATTTTTTCTGCAGTGAGTCACTTTCAGTTACCACCATTTATATCCTTACTTTTTTTTTTTAAGGTGGCATTAAAGATGATTTGGATGAAAACTGATACTGGTTGTTGGGTCCTAAATGTGTAGTTGACTCTATGAACACGTCACACCTGCAGGTTCTTGGCTATCCAGATCATGGGGCAGAATGTTTCATTTAAAATCTACTTCTCAAGTAGTATCTAAAACAATTTACAAGAAATAGAAATTCAGTAACTGTGTAAACAGCCTGTCCACTGAAGTAATGCATCTTCAGCTCATTTAAATGTAGGAAAAGGGCATGCTCTCCAGCCTGGCTTCACTGTTTGGTGTTTCTTCCCTACCCCCAGCTCCTCTTCTCTTTCAGGCCTCAGCCTTCAGGCTTGCTTTCTTTCACCCCTTTTTACCTCTTCTATGTCTTGATTTCTGATGCGACTCTCTGTCTATTGATTTCTGGTGTGACTCTGGATCTGATAGTTCTTCGCTTGTGCTGCAGCTGGGCCAAAAGTCATTAGTGATGCAGATTCATAGCAGCAACAGTAAGGGGGCAAAATGTCTCTTGAAATCTAAGTAGGCAAAATAATTGTCTTAAAATGCTTTTTTCCCCCCTAAAAAGTCAAACTGAAGTTTGTGATCTTTTGTTTTTGTTTTGTTTCCCCATTCCTGCTGCTGCTGCTATGAAGCCTTTTGAATATCGAAGGTTCCCGAGTCAAACCGAAGACAGCAGTAGCTGAGGTGGATTAACGCTGGAATGTAGTCAGGGATTGGAACACTTGGGAGCTATGCTTAGACAGAAAGGGAAAGAGGTAAGAAATGTGAAGTGGTAAGACTGATTTTAAGCTCTTGTTTACAGACTTTACCCAATCGTGTAATGCCAGCATTTGTGCATAGCGTGTGTGAAGTGGTAAGGCAAAGGAAAAACAATTAGCATCAGCCTACTTCACCGACTATTTTTACACTTTAAGTACTCAGATGCTAGCCAGTTGGCGAGATCCTGTCAATATCTAATATATCTGCTCTCTGAGAAAGCATGTATTGGCAGGGTTTTGGATGAGCTTGTAAAAGTATTTGTATGCTCTCTTTTGTTTCGTTGATTTGTTCTGCCACTTATACCAGCATGCAAGCAATGCATTTTACTAGTTAGGACACACTAAGGGATGCAGCTTCACTATTGGTTTAAATATATCTGTGTCTGTGCTGCCACTGGAAGGAGTGGTATGAGCTACGCTTCCTGCCACCTTACTTGTACCAGTCCTAGCACTTCTGTTTGGGTGAGTGAAGGAACTGCTCTGCCTGAAAAACTCCTTTTCAGTTGGATCAGGTCTCCGCTCTGGCTGTTGACACAGTGGTGATGTCAGGAAAACATGACACAAGAGAAGGCAGGACTACTGTTTTCACTCGCAGTCTAATCCAATTGCAGTTTCACAATCAGTGTAATCCAATCATAAATTACGTGTATATTGATTACATGCTTTGTTCCTGCACGTTTTACAGAGACTTCTGTGGCACTTTGTTTAATTATCCAAATGTTTTTGTGAGCTTTGGATTGAAAATTTCAGGATGATTCTTGATTTAATTTAAATGGTAACTGCTAATTCATGAAACATGCTTATATTTCCAAAATAATTTTTATTCTGGGATTGTTCATGCTTAGCTACAATCTAGAGGAGGATTATTTTGGAATTGTAGAGCATATTCATGCAGCCTTTTTTCCTGATCACTGAAGTGTGGATATCATGGTGTAAGCAAATAATATCCTTTGTGCTTCAGTGATCTCCAGTCTTGATTTCAAATTTCAGCAAGATGTGCAGGCTTTATTACATTTCAAACTGAAATCTTTAAGAAATAGCCCTAAACAAGTGAGGCTATCATATTGAGTATGTATATTACATATTGATTTCACTGCACATATGTGGATGCATATAAACATTTATCTTTTGAGATCTTGAACAGTCACAAAAGATATTAGTTAAGATGGCAGTAGGTGCGTAAGCCTACTTCTTTAGCTGCTAGTGCCTCTAATTTAAAATTTCCTATACACTGAAGTATAGCATGCCCTAGAGAATGGATGCAATTTAAAATTGCTTTTCAGAGTGCAGTAGAGATTGCCAGAATTGATGTGTGTTTTTATCATGTGTGTTCAAAAGATCCTTCTTTAGAAAACGTTCACATTTAGCTAATGCCATTCTTTAACATACTTCAGCTTATGTAATCAAAATGAGAAAACCCAACAGAAATTCCCAGCAGAGTGTGAGGTAGCAGATTATTCATCGAGAGTAGAAATAAGGAGTTGTGGTTCCCAGAGCAATTGAAATTTGGCCATTTTGTGTGTTATAATGGGGCACAGAAATTACACAGTGTACAGAACTTTTACTACTAAACAAAAGTTGATAAGGAAATAGTTAATTCCCTTTCAGTTTTGCAGTTAGTGTACACACCCACCAGATGGAGCTTCTGGTACCAGTGGAAAATTCCAGAAATCGAGCAAGAATGAGAAGAGAAGACTTAGAAGATCCCTGTCTGCTGGACTGCAGAAGATATTTTTTTTTAACCTTTAAATAAAAAATGAATGGAGAGTAAGACATATCAGCCTTACTGATTCCTTTCACTAGAACTGTCTTCCATAGAAGTTTTTCCTCGATGGGAAGTTGGAGTTCTTAGTGCAAGAGTCACCAAGCTGAAGCTAGACAGTAAGCTCCAAAAAAGAGATAAAACAGAGCTTCATAAGCCCTTGCTGAAAATTGCATATAACCACTGAAACAGCATGTTAAGGTTTTTAGCCTAAGACTTTCCTCCAAAGAATTTTAAGTGGGGTTTTTTTGGTACCATATTTTAGATGGACTTACCTCCTCTCCTGAAGGAATATTTACATAGGATGTCCAGAGGAGTGGTGTGAAACAGTCCTTTTCATTTGACACACAACTTGAAATTTTTTTGGAGGTAGCTGACTTAATCTCTGAAGTGATTTATAAATATTTTTCAATTCTTTTTTTTGGCGAAGGGACTTCTAAGAAATAGACTCTTTGGATGTGAGGAGGAGTTAGGGTGGTTTCATGTGCACAGTGCTGCAAGAGTTTTACAATGCTTTGACCAGATAGCAAAATACATTTGTTGATTTCCTTCAGGTCCAAAATCTTAGTTTTAAAACAACATGTCAGGTTTTTCCAGAGGGTTTCATTTGGGTTTTCTGTTCACTTTATATCTTTCTAATGTGCCTAGTCCTGTTTTGGATATAGAGACAAGTTAAAGGACCTTGCATATAGAGACAAGTTAAAGGTCTTGCAGGCTTGTGCTCGCTGATGTGCTAGCTTAAAGTTGAATTTAAGTGCTGGATCTAACATGACAGCCGTGCACGCAGAATTATCTAGTTGGAGTTGAGAGGTGTTTGTTAGATGGAAGTTAGCTGAAGACCATCCTGTTACATGGGCAGAAGCTTGGTGTTGCAGATGGTTGAGCTGATAAGGCTGAGGAGGTGCTCTCTGTTTAAAATGTTGCCATGAGAATAGAGCCTGTGCTGTTACAAAACAGCCTCCATCCTAGGATTATAGCGGACTTGAAAAATGAGCCCTTAGTTGTCTGGCATTTCAGATGTGTTGTTAAACTGCAAATCTCATTACCTTCACAGGAGATGTGGGTGCAAAGCCCTCTGAAAACTAGGCCAGCAATGCTTAAATAAGGAGGAAGGAGAAGAATCCAGCAGAAGAAAGTGAAAATGCTTAATGTAAGCCAGTGATAGATGTGTTGGGAGTAGACTCTTTACTCGCTCAGTGCAGGGAGGGGAGATATTTCATTGCAACTCTTACCTTTTCAAGGAAGTTTTCAGTAGTTTTCAGTTCTTCCAACTTCTCTGTTCTCCCTGATGGTTCTGCTCCTGGTATTTTTGATTTGCTCACTCTTCCCCGAGATACCTTTCTGCTTCCTGACCATCACTCTTCCTCGCTCAGCTGTCCTGGAATTGTCTGGTCCCAAAGTCCCAGCCTTCACCTTGCTGCAGGGACAGGCCATCATTGTCCTCATGTGAATATAGAATATTATACAGCATCATACTATATAGCATCATTTAACCTACATACGTGAGGAGGTTGCTTTTCTATTGCTGTGGGAACCATAGGTTAATTTTCTTGCATATTTTTTCTCGTCTTTTAAGAGATTTCACTCAATGTTGCACTAACAGCCTTCTTTGCAAATCTATTCCATGGCTGGCTTTTTAGAGCATGCTATTAAATGCAGTTAGCTGGGCAAATCATTAAAAGTAGACCTTACTTTAAATGCAGTTGGAGTAGGGAGATAAAAAGCACAGTATCAAGAAACTAACAGTCTTGTTTCATTTCGTCCAGGAACATACAGCTGCTGTCAGCTCTGATACATGCTACTATGTTGTGCTGTTATATGTGAACCAAGAACTTGTTCAACTTAAAATACTAGCAAAATAAGGGCTAAAATAAAAGAATTTTGGATTATATAAAGTCAGAAAAATGACAGATGCTTGGTGATTCTTGTCAGCAACACAATGCAGGGAAGTGATACTCAGTCTTCACGAGGCCCAGTATGGGATGAAGTACTTCCCTGTGCTCAGTATTCCTATCTTCAGACTGATACACTAATTGTCACTGACCTGCTCTCAAGGCTGATCAGTCCTCATCCAGAAGTGTGCTTTCTGCAATGAGGACTCAGTGGGAGAGAGCTAATTTGGCCTTCATAGAGATACAGGGGCACAAATTCTACTTTCTAGTTAGAAAATAATCCTGTATGGAACAAAATAACCCATCATCCTTACCTATTTGAAGATATGGCTAGTGGTCTTGTTAAAGAATATGCAATATTTGGTTTTGCCTCAATGTGAAGTATTTTAAGAATTTTGTCTTTTCAGGTTTCTTAGAACATTTTAGTATCTTCTGTTGACGCTGTACTTGCTGAAGAAAAACAATTTGTACTTTAAGCTGTGGGTGTTCTGTCTGAATAATCAACAGAAATTACAATTAAGAATTTAAAACCCTTATTACTTGGAAAAGTAATTATAAATAACTCAACAAATTTTGCTTTTATAAACTTTAGATTTGGTTGTTCCAGACTTCATGATACTGATGTTATGTCTTGTGTTTCCAGTCTGTTCAAGACTGAGTTTCTGTCCATGGGTGATGTGAGTTGAAGAGGTATCAGTCTTCCTACAGAAGCATAATCATTTACATGCCATGACCCAAAATGGTTTACTTCATGTCCTCCTACTAGCAGCACTGTAACTGAAAATTTTAATCTGAATACTTCCCAAATGAATGTATATCCCTAGGGTTGTGGCTGACAGCCATGTCACCTGTTTGATCTCCCATAGTCTTGTAATTTAAGGTGGGACTGTGTTTCTATGGGAACCTTCTAGGAAAAATTACCTGTACAAGGAAGTGCTGTTGGTATGTTACTAAGCGTACCTCATCTGTACAGGGTGCAGCTATGCTACCAGTACTAATAGCTCAGATGAGGTGTAAACTGAGTTCCTAACCACTTCACTCAAAAGGTTATATGAAATGTGAATAGGACCATTTGTCTCTGTATCCTGCTGGATTTCTGAATTGGGTAACTTAATTGAAATCTGAGCACCAAAATATTCCTCAGGTAGCATCACCCAGTGTAATCTGTTGTTTAAGCCACAAACCTGCTAAAATTTCTGCAGCACTGTTAACTTGCTGGAGTGCACTCTACGGTAGCTCCGTTGGCAGTAAAGGTACTGTAAATGTGGTTGATAATTAGCATTGGAGTCCTTCGCAATGAAACGTACATTATAAATGTAAGATTGCCCTTATTACATTTCTTATCTCTTGTCTTTAACACTTTGTTTTGTACAGCAGGATATGATCCTTCTTCTATGTCCGGGCTTTGGCCTCACACAGTAGGTGTAATATAATCGCTGAGGTGGGCGTTCTGGAAGGAGAATTATTTTTGGAGGCTTTTGCATGAAACTTGTCCAATGAGTCTGAGACGCCCAAGCACCATTAATTTTGGAGGTAAATGCCTCATAATATGTACTGAATAGATTGGGAAGAGTTAAGAATTTAATTTGGCGAAGTATGGGCAAAAATAGTGGAAAGGATAGTTCTGTTTACTTCTGACATTTGGACATTTTGAACTTAAAGGAACACCAACTTGAACTCTAGAAAAATTGGGGTTGTGGGGGGCTTTGAGCTCAATCAGCCTGGCAGCTTCACTGCATATTAATTAGTTGCCTGGTTTAAAATTTTTCCCCCTCTTTTGGTTTATTAAAACCAACAGAGGCAAAAGTGAAAGATTATTTTGACTGCAAGAGAAATGACCAGACTGCCTGAAGTACTCTCACGCTGAAACAAACTGGGGAAAAACCTGTGGCTTGTGATATGGAAGTTCAAAGATACATAATTTAAGTTGGATGTCCCTTTACGTTATTTCTTGGAATCTGACATTTCTTATTTGAATCTCAATTAAAATGTTCAATTTTGGAAATTCAACTGAAATGTTTTTATTAAGATATTTTCTATCATTTGTCTATAAATTGGTCTGTCAAAGTGGGCTGGGATATGTATAAAGGGAGGAGAGGGAGGAATACTGTAGTTAACAACAATGAAAAGATAAAGCTAAATGGAGGGGAAAAAACATCAACAAAACAAACAAAAACAAATGAAAGAAAATATAACAGTTAGTCCCAAAAGAGTTTTTTTAAAATGACAGATTTTCAGTGTCAGTACTTGCCTTGGGAGGGGGGAGAATCATTTGCATGAAATATTATTTACTTTAACATGCTATTGTTATTAGAATAAAATCAGGTTACTGATAAAATTATAAAGATAATGTAAGTTTAAAAAGTTAATAAGTTTACTCTAGTAAACCACAGTAATGTAGTACTGGCACACAGCAGCCAATAGAGAAATTAAAACTATTTTAAAGATTTACAGTGTCTGGGTTGCACTGACGATGTTGATCCTGGATTCTCATTGCTTTCTGATTTTAATGATAACTGTTATTGAGAAATATTTAATACTTAAAAACAGGCTGTCTAGTAGAGAGCTATCCTGCAGTTTTTAATGAAGTAATTTTTAGCATAATCTCAATTTTATGCACTAACTTGTTACCAAACTGCATGCATTTTTTTATTATGCTGTTTCACTCTGCTACAGCCCTTCCCTTTTAGTACTGTTATGGATATTAAGAAATTTGGGGTTGAATTA
This sequence comes from Ciconia boyciana, assembly GCF_034638445.1. NCBI lineage: Eukaryota > Metazoa > Chordata > Aves > Ciconiiformes > Ciconiidae > Ciconia > Ciconia boyciana. Next base: position 9,177,874 of record NC_132947.1, read on the forward strand.
TTGGAATGAAAACGATGGGATCATGATACATACCTAATGAAGGCAATGGACTAGAGTAGTGGGTTTAAGTGTGCGGGGGGGTATATTATGTAGGGAAAAGGAACAGCTTTTAGAATAAGGGTTTGAAACATTGCTTTTTCTGTAGGAAAAAGATGGAGTATTGCATGCTGGGAACAAGTGCTTTCCATAAGGTAGCTAAATTTTAAAAGTACATTTGTTTCATTTTGTTTTAGGCTTTGCTTAAGTATTCTAATCTAGTAATTTTGTCCTTTCTGCAGTTTTCATTTTGATTAGACCTCTGCAAAACTCTCTTCTAAACAAAAATTCAAAACCAAAAACCCCCAAACCTGGGCCACAACTGCAGTTTGACATTTCTGAAACGTTGCTCAATGTGTACAGAAGAGTATTTAAAGGATATTAGTAATAGTATAAATTCTTTCTGTGGTCTGTTTTGTTTTCCATGATTTCAAAATTGCAGATATTAACACCAGTAAATTTAAAGATGTGCACATGTTGGATGACTACAGAGAAATGACCAAAAGTAAAGAGTTCGTTAAAAGGTAGTCTTCATTGACACCTCTTTAAAAAACAAACCAAAAAAACAACAAACAAAACAAACCCCAAACCAACAAAACCAGAAAGCCCCACTCATCAGGAATGCTGTCGGCAGAAACTCCAAGTAAATAGTCACATTCTTTTTTCCTTTGTTCTTGTGAATAGCAAGACATAACATACTTGGAGAAAGTTTGAGTAGATGAGTCAGGACTTATTTCATTAACTGCAGTTAAATGTTTTGGCCAGGTTTCCCGAGGAAACAGAGCTTATACAATTTTTCAGATTGTGGTTTGTCTCCTAATCCCCCCTCCCTCCTCCCAGCCAAGAAAAAAGTTGGCCATTTTCAACCAAATTTGGTAGAAATGGAGGTCTGAAAAGATAAATAAGCACATTTAAGTTTCATTAACTGTAGATCTCCAGTAAGAGAAGAAACTAAGGTTTGAACGTTCCCAAGTTTCTTTCACAACTCTCCTATCAGCCTGTTCCTTCAATTGGATGCAGCAATGCCAAGCGGCTGCTAAAAACTCTGTGGGAGGAGTTGTAAGGGGGAGGGGAAAGAAATCATACTGCTTAGACCCGGGATTTTAGGGGGTTGACTTTACACGTGCACCACCTGCAGAGGTGCCAGTTAGGTGTTGTGCCTGGAGCTGAACATAGCAACTTGCCTGTCATTATCTAATACAGAGCTAGCGGAGGGTTATGAAGGAAAGAGAAGAAGCAGTAAATTGTCTTGGCTTAGTATTTGAAGTATTCAGCTCCAAATGAGAGTTGTTGGTGCCTGACTGAGTGCATGTATAGTATATTATTCCATGGATACGATATTATTACAGGTACAGCAGCAGCTCATGATGCCCCGTAAAGCTTTTCTTTCCCAGAAAGAAAAGCAGGCTTGTGCCAGGGAAAGGGATATGTTAAAAAAGAGGAGGAGGCGACAAGACTATCTCAAAAGAAGCGTGGAGCCGCAGAAAAATGCAGAAACAATAAAATGGCACAGGGATGATGAGAAGAGGAGAGAAAATGAGCAAGTTAAGGACAAAGATATCAAGAAGCGGTGGAGACAGGATGAGAGAGAACGACGAAAGAATGTGGACGCTATGAATTGGCGCAGGGAAGATGAGAAGAGGGAAAATGAGCGAGGTAAGGACCAAGAAGGCCAAGAACCAGCAAAGAAAGGATGAGGAGGAGAGGGGGAAAGAGCGACGAGAGGACGGACCTTTTGAAGCAGCGGAGGGATGATGAGGGGGAGAGGGGAAAAGAGAGTAAGAACAGTTCCGTTTTATAAGCATGTGCAGAAATAGCAGAAAATGTTACTATCTTTTAGTTTCAAATTTATAGGAAATCTGCTTTAATGAACTATAGTTCTTACAGAGCTAATTAATAAGACAAGATTGATCTCAGTATACATGTATACAAACTCAAAGTCACAATGGGATAGAAAAGGCTGGGTTCACACATTGCTAATGAAATTGTCTGTTTTGCACACATGCTCACACATAATACTTTCTTCAACAGTACAGTTGATGATACTGTGTTTCAGATCACCAAAAAGTTTAGGTTTTCTCAGTCTTCACAATATGAGTAAATAAGAGCATTAGGAAAGGAAGGGTCAACCAAACGTGCTCATAAGAGAAGGTAAAACTGATATTTTATTCTTTTTAATAATGTGCCCAAGAGATAGTTGTAATTGCATCCCCAGTTTTATTCCGAGGTAAATTACTTAACAAAAGTTGTATGGAAGTGTAAATTTCACAGAATGCTCTTAAGAAGCAGTCAGTTTGAGACGCACATTTCTGTGTCACTAGATCTAAGGTGTTGGCATCAAATCAGTTGCCATCACATTTGATTTGATAAATTGCCTTGGCATCAAATCTGAAAAACTGACAAACAGTAGATATTTACAGTAGGAAGACCCCTTCTGAAGTTGCATTTTAATTAAATTTTATATAAGATTTATTTATCTGGAGTTATAAAATTTTTTTTTTGCAGTAGCCCTAAAACATTAGTTGTAGGCTTATGAACTGGCAATGGATTTTTAATGGCTGAGACTCTAGTCCTTTGGAAGTGCTTCTAGTCTAATTTAGAAATTTGAGCCCTTAGTGTAAAAGGGGTGGTGCCTTTGCATACACGATGGTAGTTTGCTCCCATCTTTACAGCTGGGGATGTTGCAGCCCTTCTTGGAAGACTGGGCTGCTTTGCCTGCAGGGAGTTCACAGTAAACATTGGGGGGAAGGGGCTGTCACACTTAATCTTTGGTGAAATAGTGCCTCTTCTAAACAGTAGTAAAGAACTAGCTATCAGGAAATGAGAAACTGATTCAGTTGTCTGCATCTTTGGGATTTTCTGTATTTAACGTGTTTGTTTTAGGATTAAAGATCCACACTTTTTTTCCTTCATAAAAGTGTTTTGGCACCCCTCTTTTGACTGATCAGTTATGATGAGGCAGTCTGGAAGGACATAGCCACAATAACAAAGAGAAGAGTTGTGCAATTAATAAGACCACTAACTCCTATGTGGCTGTGTACTGAATGTGGCTGAATAATTTTGTTACTCAACAAAACCAAAATGGTCAACATACTGAATATGCATAACGGTTTTCTTTTTAGTGCTGATCCTTTCAATTGAGCCAAAAAAATAAATTCACAGTGTTTAAGGGCTAGGGTGAGGGGTACATGTTGCTTATTATGAGTAACTTTATATATTTCATTGTGAGGGGAAAATGTTCTCAAAATGAGTTACCAGCTTTCCACCTCTATGTTCCTCTGAGGTTTTCATTGTAGGCCTGGGAATCATCAGCTGGTAAAAGAAATTGTATGTCAAGAAAATTGATAAATGCATGTAAAAAAAAATTGCTTCCAGGAGCCTCGTTTTTCTTTCTGTAACTTTCTTCTCTCTTCTTCATTCCTAATTTTCACTCAGTACTCTCTGGGAAACTTTAATTTTGTAGTTTTCCTTTTCTTGATTGACTACTTCTTCTAACTGCTCTCAGCTCTGTGAACTTAGATAAACTTAGAACTATGTTCATAAAATTTCGAAAGGAAATAAATGGAATAGCCAGATAGTAACTTTCCAATTATTCCTCTAGTATCATTAGCGATGTTGACATAATACTTTTCTTGTATATTAAAAAAAAAAAAGAAAAGGAAGAAAAAAGGTAAAATAAAAAAAAAAATCATGTATTCCACTGGCTTGGTTCCACCAGTGGACAGGTACTTCAGAAGAATCAGTGGCCATTGTAAAGAGCATTAGGATACCTAGCCTACTCATACAGGTTTGAGATGCCTGAATAAAATGCACTAGGGACTAGGGGGGTTTTGTTTGTAGCTTCTGGGGATTCCATAACTGTTTTTTACTTGCCATTTCACAGCGATGGTCTTTACAAACCTTGTTGAGTGAAGACATCTTCCTCAATGAAATGTTTAGGGTTGCCTACAACTCTGTGCTCGCTGGTCATGGAAGGCTTTCCTAATGGTAGAAACTGAGAGTGTGGTAGTAAGAAAATGGTGTAATTTTCAGTTAAGCTTAAAGAGAAGAAAATCTAGACTGGTGCTGTCTTGGTTCCTTTACACAGCAAGATTTTCCTCCACGTTATTTCCGTAAGTCTTCAAACTATTTCTGGGTGAAAACCACCATTTTACTAACAAGACTGTGACATTAGAAATCTATTATACTTGCTGCTTGTTAGAGCTGTAACAAAGCTCAAACATGAAACAAGCATAGTAAGCACTTTGAATAATGTTGTCCAAAAATGAAAATAACATGACGAGGCAGATTTGGAATATTTGCTGAAGATTTTAGTTGAGAGAAAAAGGCTGTCTTGTTCTGAAACTGATGCATCTTTCCCAGAATCAGAACAGCATTGTTACCTTGTGGGTGCTTTGAAGCTGTAGACTAGAAGATCCTCTATTTCGTTGTTCTAGATAAAGTTGGCAGAGCTGAAACAGTCTAACATCTGTTACCTGATGGTATCAAAGGTAGCAGGCTGCAAGGCAGCTCTTCTGATGAGGTCCAAAATACAAAAGACCCACTGGAGAATTAAGATTTTAGTTTCACTAAAATAGAAACAGCTTTTGGGGTCTAAAGACAGGTGGAAGCTTTCTCTTTTTTTATCACCTCTGATAATTTGACTGATATAGGTTTTTTGCTGTTTTTCCCTCTTGTATTCCTTATCCTGTCTCTCCTGGGTGCATACCTTCCTGTAAGGTCGTAGTTCTCAAGTTGTGGATACAGCGTATTGTGTATGAGATCAGTACGTCCTCATAAGGGAGGACTGTTTGCACTGTGAAAAATATGTAGTATAAGAAAATGTTAACTGTTGCAATATAGAACTCTAAAACAGGCACGCAGCATTGCATTTTACATGAATTAATTTTCCAAATAATTGCACAGTAATCTTTTTTTAAATTCATCTTTTGACTCAGTTTTCTAGGTGGTTCCAGTCCCTTGGTAACTGATGTGTTAAAGGGCTGAACTGCATGGCCATGTTAACTTGAAGTGCTTGAAGCTAGTACAGTGAGGATAGTTTATTTTTATTAAATACTAAAAGTGGTTTAAAAATCACTTAGAGTAACATAACAGGAGGATGTGTCAGACTTCACATTCTGGATGTTTTTAGAATAGTGACTGCAATTGTTTCCATCTGGAATTTGAAGTGCTAGTAAGAGTAGCAAGTTGGTGAAGAGGTAATTTGGAGTTGAAAGTCACTACAAGTCTGTCTAAATGCTAAAATTGTTTAAAAAAAAAAAGGTGATATGTTGAAGAATTTGGAGTTTGAAACTTCTCTGGGACTATGTGGTGGTTAATTTTTGGGCTAGACCTTGTTTCCTTTCTGCTTTTTTGTCATGCCATAAAAATTAGAAGTCTTTATTTCCTGTGTCTTAGCATACTTGCACTGTTCGGTTCCTAAAACTAAACAGAAATGGGTTTCTCTAGTAATGGGTTTGTCCCTCCTGTTCACTTGAATTACGTGTTTTCCTGAATATTGCTCACACTAGTGCTCCCTAGAGCATTTAAAGGTGTTACACAATTTTTTCACCTACCAACATTTTCTTTTACCAACTATGGCTAACAAGGTTAGAAAATTGAGTAAAGAGAAAAAGCCCTTTGCAGTGAAGCAATACTAACCTTGAAGTGAGGTCCCTTTTTTGTCACAGCGGTGAACCTGAGTTCTTTGAAAACACTGAAGAAACCTTTGATTTTAAACAAATGAAGCACAGTGTTGTTGCCTCTTTTGGCCTGCAGTTTTAGTTGCTTCCTAAAACTTGGACACAATTATTAATTCTAAATAAATCAACCTATATTATGTCCTGGCCCATTCCCATTTCAGGATGTGATTCTATTGAGTGAACTGAACTGCCGGTTCCTGTAGAATTCTCAAACTTCAGAAGTCTTTGTTGTCATTTTATGCCCTAATTTTGAGGTTATAAGATGCACATATCAGAACTGCACTTGAGATTAAATTCTTCCTTCCTGAGACTCTTATAGCCTGTTAAAAGCCAAAGACAGTGCTTCAGTTCTCCCAAGCACAATACTGTGTACACACTTTGAGTTCTGTGAAGTCTCTTAACTGTTGTTCCTCTGCTTACCTTGCAAGTAGTCCTTGCTTTTTCACAAAACCTTCCCTCCAGCCCCCCCTTCAGATTTTTGGATGAAGATCTGAGAGTACGTCGATCAGGCCTTTTTGTTAACGCCTGTGTACTAGCTAGGAAACTTTTCTTAGCTTTTTGTTCATGCTTTGCATAGTGCTTGTTACCCGTAGCAGTGAAATAGCACTGCATGCAGTTTGTCTAAAATAGGTCTTTGCATCTCCAAAACGTGGCTATGACATGAAAACTGAAGTATGGTGTTTCCGATTTAGTGATGATATTTTGTTCTTTTATGGCTTGTCTTTTCTGCTTGTATTTGGCTACTGAATTATTCTAGGAATCAGTACCTGGCTGTGGACTAGACCTTTATGCTAGGTACTGCATAAATACAGAGCAAAAGAAGGTTCCAAATATTTCTTACACAGTTAGTCTGCTTATTTTACCATTATTTTGTGACTGGTACAGTCAGACACTGCGTACAAGCACACTAACGATGAGTGAGATCTTATTAAATCAGTCTAATTTTTCAGAATTTCTTATAACTAGGTTAGTAATCAATTTTCTTAGGCACCTGAAGATACTACCTGAATATTTCTAGTAAGGACATTGTTGGTCTTGTGTTTAAGTAATCATTTATTCTCTCCACCCAGCACTTTAGTGTAGATTGATGTGTAATTCAATGTACGAACAAGGGCTTCCCAGTGTATTTGTAGGTGGGACCCAAGTCTAGAAGTAGGAAACAGAAGGGCAGACACAAGCTTAATTCTTACTGTGTTTGTTGAATCATGAACCTGAAAATACTGGTTGACTTAGAGGCAGATCTCATTATTCCTGTTACTTAATGAGGATAAAAAATGCTCAGGTTTCTCTGTAGAATTACTTTTGTTGAACATATATGTGATAATCTTGACTTATTTTTCTGTGAATGTGTGTAGATGCACAATCCCTTAAAAAGACAAGTTCTATAATGCATTAAATATCTATGCTAGGAATTAACTTGTGCAGGAATTAATAGGATAGAGTAGAACCATACAGGAAAATAATAAAAATTAGTTATGCCTTGGCTATTATAAAACAGAATACATGGAAATATAGGATGTCTCGCTAACTAGAATCCTGGGCTGGAATTGTCATTGAGTGCCATCATCTCAGGATAAATGAATTTCTCCTTTACTTAAAAAAAAAATGCTGCTGAGCTTCTTTTGAAACCTACTTTGAGATCTCAGAGAGAAGTTCTGTATTGAGCCTATAATATTAGGTAAGTAGCACTTCTTTAACCATCAGGAATTGCTAACAAAGATGTGTAAAGTTTGAGCTGCTTGTGCCTTTTATTTGTCTTCACTGAAGTGCAGAGTATTTAAGACTGTTCACTTTTGGCATTTCAGTAGAAAAACAGGAGAAACAGCATTAAACGATTTTACAGAAGGATCAGTTGATCTGTGACCCTTTATTATGGGCATCCTTCCCTCTGGGGCATGCTGGATGTAGTGATAGCTTCAGTGCCAGATTACAGCACTGGTGGGTTTTGTCAGTACTGGATGCTGCATTCCTTAGTATTGTCTTCTCTTAAAATAATTGCTTCAATCTAAGCTTCAGAGCAGTAAGAAGAAGCCCTGACAGTGAAGAAATGTTCCAGGTGTCCTCTCTTAAACATCAACTTTTGATCAGATAAAGGATACCTCATTTAAAGAATAGCATTAATGCCTAAATGATGATTTGAGACACTTAATCCCACCTGTTTTAATGTCCACATTCAAGGATATGCCAGCAGTGTGTTGTGTCTATTGCAATTACAATATGAGTTACTTGCTGTAAATAGAAATGAATGAAGATGCTAAAAGCTCTTTTTGTAGTTACAAGCCATAATAATATCAGACTGTATCTGGCTCTCCACTAATTATAATTAAATGGTCAAGAAACTTCCTAAATAAAATGAACTGTATGTGCTTAAGGGTGAGTTTTTTGTTAAGATTAGGTGAGTTGGATTCAGCTATCAAGCAGAATTTGCAAGCTAAGGTTGATCTTCAGTTTTCAGATGTGAAGATCTAATTATATCCTCTATTATGATGTGTTGTGATAGGAAGATCTTGATAATTTCTTGTCCTTAAGACTTGACTGTGAGGCAGGCAGAAGGGCAGAGGCAAGAAGATGGTGCAGATAGAATAGAGATCTTGTTTCCAGGCAGTCCTAACTAATTTGCTTTATCACTTGGGTTTATATATATCATGGTATATTTGGCATGTTTAAGTATATTAGACACAGTAATTAAGAGAAAGCATTTGATTCTTTTGGTGAAGAAGTTTAGTGGTGTGTTGTACTAAAATAAGCTATTTGTTAATAAGCATTATTTTGAGACTTGTGGCTGACTTTCAAGTTTACAAGTGATTATTGCCTAAAGACAAACTCTCTACTGACTCTTGCTTTGTCATGAGGAAAAAAATGGTTCATTTACAAGCAAAATGAGTATATTCTTTAAGTGGGGACTTTGGTTTTATAGAAGACAGCACAGCTTGCTAGAAGGTTTAAAATGTAATGTTTTCAGGCACTGACATTTCTACAGTTGATATTAAGAACCTGGGCTATTCTGGAATAAAATTACTAGGACATTATCTCCTTGGATTTGAAGTTCACTTGAAAATATTCATTCAAATCCTGAACATACTTGACTATGCTGCTTCATACAATTTGTGATGAAAAAATTGAGCATACAGGTATCTATGAAGAAGCTACTGAAAGCATTACTGAACCAATGCAATACAGTGAGAGCAACGCTTGTTCAGTTGCCTTTAGAGAAGAGAAATTAGTGAAGCCATGACTAATTTCTTGGCTACATTAATATTTTTCACTCTGGCTCTATGAACTGCAGCAGCAAGAACTTTTAATAAATGGATTATGCTTTAATAAATGGATTATTTTAATAAAAAGATTATGCTGTGCTTTGAAAGCAAACTTGTGTTACTTGATTGTAACTTAGTGTTCACAGAGCTATACTTCCCAATTCTGTTTAGGGAAGAGAGGGAGTAGAATGTTAAGGAAGCATATTTTCTTTCCAATTTGTGAGCTGTGTTTAAGGATATAAATCCACTCTGTGCACTATGTGGTATTTTTTGTCTTCCTATTAATACAGTTCTAGTATCACGCAAGTCAGATCTGTTTTAAGTAATGAAAAAAGTGACAGTGGGCTCAGTATTGAAAGCTATTTCGTAGTGACTGGCCTAGGAGAGCAAACTGCAGGTTGGAGTTGCTTGTTCCATCTGGAAATGTTAAGCTTCACTTTTTCAACTACAGATCAAAAATAGAGAAAATGCTACTGCTTGGAAATTGCAAATAGGACACAACTTTACTAAACCATTTGCATTAATCAGTAGGCTAGTTAGGAGTTGAAATTCTTAGGCAAGAGCATTTTTTCCCATTAGTCTTCACCATCTTTTAAAATAATTTGTTACTAATACTTCACAAAATTGGCATTGCTGATCCTCAGCCCTGTTAAATATTTTCAATTACTATTCATGTCTTTAAAATGGACCTGGCTCAACTTTAAGCTATATTAGATGTTGTTTTTACAATTGAAGCAAAATTGCAGCCTTCAAATAATATTTTTAGTCAAGGAGATTTTAGTTCTATTTGTTGAAGTAACTAAACTGATTATAATATTGCCCTGAAATATGTAAATGTACTCTTTGTGGTCTTAATTTTTTTAGTACAGCAATTTCTTAATCCAAATTCCTGTTTGCGAGGTAAATATCCATTACTATTTTCAAAAGCTTTTCCACCATTTATGTGCTTATACTTTGTCATAAATGGTATTATTTTTATTTTACTTCATCCAAAAGCATGTTAAGTAATAGTACAAATAACAGGATATAGCCTCTGCCCAGAGGTGCTTACAGAGCAAAACTGATACCACAGTATGGGCAAGGACTGGTAGAAAAGCACATTCTGTAGTTACTTAATCAAAGCCTAATACACAGTAGAGTTACAAAATATTACGTGTGTTGAAAGTGTGTTTCTTAAACTTCTCTTCAATGTGTGCCTTTAGAAATAGCTCTTTATATAAGAAAGAGGAAGGGGACACGTGGATGAATTCAGAATTTGATCAGAAAATCTGATAAAGGAACTGTAAACTTGAATGCAGATTTCGATAAAATAACTGATTTGCCTGAGTCAGTTTTCAAAGTAACAAGAAGTTAGAAATTCAGATTCAAACCTTATTTCCTAGCCCTTTATGACGATTTAAAAATAATTCACTGGGCAGGAGGGAGTAGCATTCTGAAAGGATGACATGAATCACTCTAATTACTTGAACGATCACATTCACCCTTGCATAGAGAGGGAGAATGTCTTAGACCTGGACATTGTTTATAATTGTAGATGAAATACTTGATTATAAAAGAGTAGAGATGAGAATGGATACAGCATAAAAAAAGAGCAGTTCACGATTTCCTATACAAAGTCATTACAGGCTTTAGAGGGAATAACTGGCAAGAGAGAGTAGCTTACTGCCATGATCTGTTTAATCCTTGCCTTCTCTGAGATGGCAAAAAATCCCTGTAGAAGTGCTCTTCATAGCTTGATTAGGGCTCATATTATGAGACTTGTAAGTGAATCTACCTTTTTTCACTAGAATGCTAATTCTAGTGAATTAGGGTATTTCACTAGAATGCTAATTCTTCCTATTTCTAAAGTGGGTTTGAGTTTTCCCTAAAATGAAAGGTGCCAGACAAGATCTAGAACATAGCTACTTTTCATATGAACTTAATTCTAATTTTTTTCCAATTCTAATCCTTTTCCCTGAGACTAGAGTTAGCTGAAACACCTCTACAGTCACATAAGTTAAGATACTTGCATTTAGAGTTTTGTATGTGAAGAAATCAAGATGTTTTTCATTATACTAAATTCTCTTAGCAAGTGTTACTTGGAGGAAATTAATACAGAACATTGAAATAGAGAACACTGAAATACTTTTTTTTTTTTTCTGGCCTATGTTGTTTGAAAATTACTATCATTAGTCACTTTGCATGATGTGTCTAAGTAACTTTGTTACTGCATATACAATAACTGAGTAATTTGGAATCCCTGAGATTTATAGACAAAGTCTAAACTTTTCTCCCCCCCTTCTTTTTTGGTTTCCTAGTTTTCATATAGGGGTGTTAAAATGACACTATATTTGCTTCTGGTAATCCATGACAGTGGCCAGCCTGATACAAGTACCAAAGTCCATAATGATCAGAGTTGTTTTGGTACTTCTGAAAATTTTCCTGGAGATCTTTATATAAACTCAAACTTGTTTCCATTTAGTTTCTAATTTATGGTTGTGATACGAATCTTAAATGTCATGATAGCTTTCTGCTCTTACCCAGGAGCTATTTCTGAATTCACTGAAGAGACTAGAGCCTAGCAACACGTGCTAGCAGTACTACTTGCAGGTTGTGAAACTGATTGAAGTGGTTTATATTAGCACTGTTACATGCAGAACTTTCCAGTTTTGTTTATTTCTGAAACTAAACAGCGTTGTTGGTGGGAATCATGAATAGTAAGTTGTTAGTGACTGTCTTAAAGCATTACCTAGTAAAAGTTGGTAGGAGTAAGAAAATAAAAAGGCTAGTGTGTAAACAGACAAGTAATACTTTAAGGAGTATGCATGATAGTGCATATAGAAGGGTTGGTTTTGATCAGAGACACTCAGTTGTAGTCATGACCCATATCCTTTGTACTTTGAGAAAATGTCTTAGTAAGCTCTTTGTGGCTTAGCCATTGCCCTTGATCTCATGATAAAAGGGGAGAATTCTTGTCTATGTCATATTTAATGGCTGCAAACTTCTGTTAACTCTGTATTCTAGGCTTCTGCTTGAAAGTGTTAAATTATTTCCAAGCTTCTAACAAAACAAAAAGTCCATTTTTAGTTGATGTAGGTAGTCCTTGGCCTACAGTGGATTAATTTGTTGATATGAATCAAACCTTTTATTGTTCAAACAAAGCAACATTTCTGAATTGGCTCACAGAAATATTAATGATCAAAAATGCAGCTTTTCTCTTCTGGGGTGATACTCTTTATGCAACAGGCATTGGACCATTAAAGCCTAGGGAACAAGATAACAACTCTGACACTTTCTTGCTATTTAAGAAGCTTCCTCCTCTTTTCTTTGAGAAAAGCCTACCTTTTTATTGCTGGCTCCACCCCCTCTCACTTTAAAATAACTGTACACTGTCAGGGACTTTCATGTTTCTGCCATTTTGCACCTTCTTAAAGTGCAGATGACTTGTTGATGATAGCTCTGTAGCTGAGCAAGCGCTTACTGTCATGACAGCAGCATGCAGACTGAGAACTCCTGTACACACAAAATAAGACTAGTTATTAGCATTTGGAAGAAATCTTAGTGGTAATAGTTGAATCTGGGAATCCACATATCTTAAAATTTTAGACTTTCTTTTAGCTGGATAGCCCTAGTCATTAACAGACAGTTTAATTGGAATTAGCTGTCTGTGTGGGGAACTGAAAGGGAGGGTTGTCTTGTAGGCTGAAAATACCCAGCTACACTTAGAGGTGTTAAGCCATCTCTTGTACTTTTTCCAGTGATTTATATCTCTGAAGGGCTCTAACCAAGCTTTCAGGTCCTATCTTAATAAAAGAAGAATGTATGCTAAACAGCTTGTCAGCCATTTAAAGCTATAAATACAGTAAATGGAGGAAACAGTATTAAGTTCTTATCCTACCTACAGTTGAATGCAAGAAGCATCTTTCTCACTGAAGAGATACTATTAAATCTATTACAAGACTGACACAAACCTTGAAGCTCAACTTACCAATTTTCAAATCAGTTAGGATATGTATGCACAAAAGATAAATTGAGTTTTTTAGTACTTCAGCACAGGGGGTAAATTTCATGTAAATACAAACACTTTTTTAAAAAAAGTTATTTCCAGATGCAGCTGATTACTCCTGCAATAGTTGTTACATCAGTTTGTTGGTTTTCTAAGTGCTTTCTTAAGTTTGTCAATATCTAGCTTTATGGCCAGCCTCATTTAAGAACAAATCAGACAGAAAATGTGGTAGTTTCTTAGTTAATGGTACAGCTCTGATACTGAGTTATATGGGTAAAATGAGACAGAAAATTACTAATGATTGAAAGTGCAACACTCTATCAGACAAAACACATTTGACTTAAACCTTTTCTCTTACTTTCTTTTTCAATAGAAACTATGTTCCAACTTCCTGTCAACAACCTTGGCAGTTTAAGAAAGGCCCGGAAAACTGTGAAAAAAATACTTAGTGACATTGGTTTGGAATACTGTAAAGAACATATAGAAGTAAGTATGATATCTCCCAAGTGTTGTAGTTAGAGGTAAAATGCTCCGAAGTTAGTCGGACTGTGAGGTCTTTGGTGTATGACTTTTTTTTTTTTTTAAAGACCTGTTTCACAAAATGTTAAATTTTTACTGTGAATTTTGAAGGAATCCCCTATATCCTGTTCCCACACCATACTCCTCTGTTCTCGTCAGCTTCTGAGAATGAATCTGGGATTCCATTTGAGCCTTGTTGTTCAGGCGTTGCTATCCCTGCATTGCTTTTTAAGTTCTACACAAAGTAGGACTGACTTAATAACTTGAGCTAAAAAGGTACCTGTAAACACTTTTTAGAAAGTTTAGTGGAGACAAGATACACTTCAGGCTATATGTGACTGACTTGATATATATTGAATGTAGGTTGTCTTTTGTTTATGTAGGATTCTTAAAAATAGCATTTTCTAACTGAACATTTAGGAATGAAGCGAGAACTAGGTGCGGTATAGGATGTTCTTGGGGGACAGACGATGGTTCTGAGGTTTTCACGAAGTGTTTGTCAGTGCTAACAGTAGGTCATCAAGTTAAAGAATCACGTCTGTACCTGTGTTAGTTCCTAGAAGGGAAGGGTATTTGTGCTACTCTTCTGGACAAACTTCATAACTATCGTCTCAAAAGTGCAGCTTTCTCTCCTGAACACTAACTTCTGTACTGTCAATTCACACACTTTAACTCTTTAGGGTACTCAGCAAATTATGACCTGTTTGCTTTGGCTTTTCTGTTAGTGTCTCTTTAAAGAGCATTTAAGTGAGATGTGTAAGAGAAAGAAACGCCAGTCCTTCCTGCTTAGAAAATTTGTGGAGCAAGTATCATTTTTATGGGTAAAATTCTGAACTGGGACAATGTTACTTTCAGAATTGATTTCAGTGGAAACACTGTTTTTGAGTCCTTATGTGCTGCTGATTTATATGCCAGAGATGAAATGCCAAAGTACTTCATCAGATATTTTTTTTTAATAGGAATTTGGCTTCTTGGACATCATACATGTAGTCAAACTTTTAAAACTTTTATCTGAATTCCTGTGTGAAATTAAACTAACAAAAAAATGCCCAAAACCAATCAAACAAACAACACCCACCCACCCCCCAAAAAAAACCCCAAACAAAAAACCAAAGATCAGAGTTATGGTAAAGCATCTATATGATCTTAAATGTTTAGCACTAGCCCGGGAATGCTTTTCTCTATGACTGCTTTTGAAAATGGGGCAGGTATGTAATTACAGTCTTGGGTTAATTAGGAGGATGAGTATTGAAAATAGTTCTTCAGGTGTTTTATGATATTGAGACTATTCATAACTCTTCACCTCCAAAGAGGTGCATCTTAAATACCCACACTTCCTTGAATTAATAATATCTACTGTTTGCCAGCAGCACTTGAGAGGACTGCATGGATGCTTACAAGAGTTGCTTAAGGGAGCAGGTGGTCTTTGGTTTTGATTCTCTGTACTCTCTTCCCGTCTTCCCCTTCTCCAGGATTTTAAGCAGTTTGAACCTAATGACTTTTATTTGAAAAACACTACATGGGAAGATGTAGGATTGTGGGACCCATCGCTTACAAAAAATCAGGTTGGTAATAGTTTATGTTGACACATCTGATTCTGAAGATGGTTCATACTAAAGGGCATTTCATACATATGCCAAGAGCTTTTCCTGCAGTTTTACCCATTGATCTTCATTTGTTATCGGTTTAAGGGACAACAAAAAGCTGTGTGTGGGTTTTTTTAAGTAATAATCCTGGTCTTTATCTTAGTAGTATGGATAGCCAAATACTGGAGAATGATTGGTTAAGAAATCTTACTCACCCTTTGACAACTGCATATTAAGAGCCCATCTGTTTTCAAGCTTAGCACAATTTCACATCCTTCCGGTCAAAAGGTCAACAATTTTATGCAGTTTGTGATAAGTTTTTTTACCTTTCCTTAAATGTTTCCTTATCTGTTTTCACCATTTCAGAAAAAGTTTAAATGAACATGTCTAGCTGCTGTTCTCTCCACTATTGTTGTAGCTCTGTTAGCTGTCTGCCACATCTGAAGATTCTTATAATCTGACTATGTTGGAGATTTGGTTTAGGCATATATAGTTCTATACAGCAGAATGAAGTGGCACTGGGATTCTTACTTTTTAGATGTTTCTGAGCCAGTAATAAAGGAAATTTGAATTGAGCTAGAAGTGGAGGGAGGAAATAATACTTGATTCTGATTAAACACATTTAAGGCAAGTCATGTGCATTGCAGTAGCCTTTACTGATGGTACAATATGGAGTAATACCAGCACTGACAGAACAGCGAGAAGGTGAGAAATCTCTCTACAAAATAAGCCCTCTTAGCATCTGAAAGATCAGGTATTGCTCTTACAGGAAACAGGAACCTCTATTATGATGGATTCCTAGTGTAGTGTTAATCTAAAAATGTCCCTTTATTACTGTGTTCCATAAAATACACTGATGGTGTCCTTTTTTCTAGTCAATTCCAGAATAAAAATTGTAATATAAAAGGAGACAGCTTTTGTTTAGTTTTTGTTGTATCTTGTCTCCAGCCTACCAGATGTGTGAGGTTTCAGAAGGTGGACAGAAGCATATATTCCTGCTTAGGCAGAGGGAGAGTACGACTCTCCAGTTACTTCAAATGATCTGTGTGTAGCTTGACGCACAAGACTTGTTTTGACACTCATGATGAATGTTAGTAACTGTTTGAATTTCATGTCTTATCTGAAATGTCAGATTGCTTGTGGCTATCTCTAAGGCCAGTATAACTTTAGTTTCTGTTACAACAGTTGACAAGAACTGCATCGGCAACTGCATGTTAAATATAACAAAGATAAAGGATGCAGGGAGACTGCAAGTGTGGAATTTTCAAATACCTTTTTTTTTTTTCTCTGATTCAGAATTGTTTTAAAAATCAGGTGTGTGCTTTGATCAGAAGGAAAAGGCTTGGTGGCTTTTAAGGGCTTGTGTAGCCTTAGTGTATGACTTGGTAAGCTTAAATCCATTTGTTCACCAAAAATAAGTTTTGAAGAGCATCTTAATATTAAAGTTTGTAATGGATTAAGACACCGAAATAGCTGAAGTTATATACTCGTCTTGTATCTATAAATGTTTGGCAGATTTTGATGGGAAGTAACCCGTCTTCTGGATGCAGTCGTATTCTACTCGAACAGTCATGCTTGCCTTTTCCCCCCAGAAATGAGCTTACAGTGAACTTTCATGCAGCTCAGCTGCAGGGAATGAGGCATTTTTTTGACTGGTGGAGAAAGATTGCTTATGATTTAGCCTTGCATGCTGAGTTTATGGTTAAACTCTTGAGGGACCTCTAAATTGGCACTCACCACATCACATGTATGTTCAGATTATAAACTTTCTAGGGCCTGATCTGCAGGCCAAAAATTGGAGAGAAGAAATCAATCTAAAGGTTTGAGACTGTTGCAGTGGGTCTCGAGACTATTATTTAGAAACTTTATTGTTTAGAGAAGATCATGGATGTTGTTTTTCTAAAAACTGCTTTTAATATCTAGTTTCTGCTTTGTTCTTTGTTTTAAGGACTATCGGACAAAGCCCTTTTGCTGCAGTGCATGTCCATTTTCCTCGAAGTTCTTTTCAGCATACAAAAGCCACTTCCGGAATGTTCATAGTGAAGACTTTGAAAATAGGATCCTCCTTAATTGTCCTTACTGTACTTTCAATGCGGACAAAAAGACTTTGGAAACGCACATTAAAATATTTCATGCTCCAAATGCCAATACACCGAGTGGAGGCATCAGCACTTTTAAAGATAAAAACAAACATGATAGCCTTAAACCTAAGCAGGCTGACAGTGTAGAACAAGCTGTTTATTACTGTAAGAAGTGCACTTACCGAGATCCTCTGTATGAAATAGTTAGAAAGCACATTTACAGGGAACATTTTCAGCATGTTGCTGCTCCTTACGTAGCAAAGGGAGGTGAAAAGTCGCTCAATGGTGCAGTTCCGTTAAGTTCCAGTACCCGAGAGGAGGGTAGTATTCACTGCAAAAGATGCCTTTTCATGCCGAAATCGTACGAAGCTTTAGTACAGCATGTTATCGAAGACCACGAACGTATAGGATACCAGGTAACAGCAATGATAGGTCACACTAACGTAGTGGTTCCGAGATCTAAACCTTTGATGCTAATAGCTCCAAAACCACAGGATAAAAAGCCTATGGGACTCCCTCAGAGGATGGGTCCCCTTTCCCCTGGAAGTGTTCGATCTCTTTCATCACAACAGATGATGAACAGACTCACTATACCAAAGCCTACATTAAATTCCGCAGGAGTGAATATGATGTCAAATGTTCACCTACAACAAAACAATTATGGAGTCAAATCGGTACCACCAAGTTATGTTGGTCAGCCAGGAGGAAGGCTAAACTTAAGTGGTAATGCACCAGTTTCTATTCCACAACAATCACAAACAATGAAACAGTTTTCAGCAAGTGGAAATGGAAGGCCTTATACTCTTGGAGGGGAACAGAGATCACAGGCCTCGGCAAGATACTCTCTTCAGTCTGCCAATTCATCTTCTCTTTCATCAGCTCAGTTGAAACAGACGTCATTATCTCAGTCACAGGCCGCTTCAAGAGTATTAGGTCAGTCTGGCTCAAAATCTCCTGTAGCTGCTACAGGTCCTTCTGCTGTCAACACATCATCCACACAGAAGTGGAAAATCTGTACAATCTGTAATGAGCTGTTTCCTGAAAATGTGTATAGTGTCCACTTTGAAAAGGAGCACAAGGCTGAAAAGGTGCCTGCAGTAGCTAACTATATAATGAAAATACACAATTTCACTAGCAAATGTCTGTACTGTAATCGCTATTTACCCACTGATACATTGCTTAATCATATGTTAATACATGGTCTGTCTTGTCCATATTGCCGTTCAACCTTCAATGATGTTGAAAAGATGGCTGCTCATATGCGAATGGTTCATGTTGATGAAGAAATGGGACCTAAAACTGATTCCACTCTAACCTTTGATTTGACATTGCAGCAGGGTAGTCACACAAATATACATCTTCTTGTAACCACCTATAACCTGAGAGATGCTCCTGCTGAATCTGTAGCTTACCATGCTCAGAATACTCCCCCAGTTCCTCCAAAACCACAGCCGAAAATCCAGGAGAAGTCTGATGTACCTGTAAAAAGTTCTCCACAAGCAGCAGTTCCCTACAAAAAAGATGTCGGGAAAACTCTCTGTCCTCTCTGCTTTTCAATCCTAAAAGGACCCATCTCTGATGCACTTGCACATCATCTACGGGAGAGGCATCAAGTAATTCAGACAGTTCATCCAGTTGAGAAAAAGCTAACCTACAAATGCATTCATTGCCTTGGTGTATATACTAGTAACATGACTGCCTCAACTATAACGCTGCACCTTGTTCACTGCAGAGGTGTTGGGAAGACTCAGAATGGCCAGGACAAAGGTACTTCGTCATCTCGGCTAAGTCAGTCTCCAGCTGTAGCACCTGTAAAACGTACTTATGAACATATGGAATTCTCACTAATGAAGAAAAGGAAAATGGATGATGACGACTCCCCCTCTGCCTTTGAGGAGAAGCCTGAAGAACCTGTAGTTCTTGCATTGGACCCCAAGGGTCATGAAGATGATTCCTATGAAGCCAGGAAAACATTTCTTACAAAATATTTTAATAAGCAACCATATCCCACTAGGAGAGAGATTGAAAAGCTGGCTGCCAGTTTGTGGCTATGGAAATCTGATATTGCGTCTCATTTTAGTAACAAAAGGAAGAAATGCGTTAGAGATTGTGAAAAATACAAACCTGGTGTGCTGCTTGGTTTCAATATGAAAGAGTTAAACAAGGTTAAACATGAAATGGATTTTGATGCTGAATGGCTGTTTGAAAACCATGATGAAAAGAATTCCAGAGTCAATGTTAGTAAGACTGTTGATAAAAAAATAAACTTGGAAAAAGACAATGAAAGTTCCTCAGACAGCTATGAAAATATAGAAGAGGAATACAATGAAAGCAGTAGTCCATTTGGTCAGCGTATTTCTGACGTTGGTGGGAAAACCTCTTCTGATAGCATAGGGGAGAACCCAGAGGACAGCATATCCAAGGAAATAATTGAAGAAAATACATTACAGTCTCCAGAGAAGTCTCATCAAAAACAAGAGGAAAGCTCTAAATATGAAGAGATTATTTCTGCTGAAGAACCAGCAAAACTAGTAGGAGATGTTTCAGATAGCGAAGGTGATCAGGATGATCAAGATGATACTGTTGAATGGAAAGATGGAGCTTCACAGTCTGAAAGTGGGCCTGGTTCTCAGCACGTTTCTGATTTTGAAGATAACACATCAGAAGTAAAACCAGAAGTGTGGACAGATGAATCCTCCCAAAGTGAAGATGCTGGTAGCAGTAAACCGACTGTTGAGACAAAAGGGGGTGGATCTGAAAGTGATGAAGAACAGTCAAAGTGGAAGAATCGTTCCTATGGAAAAGTAGAAGAGTTTTGGTCTAAGGACCAGTCGCAATGGAAAAATGCATCAGAGATTGAGGAGAGCTTGTCAAATCAGCAGATGGAATGGCAGAATAGCACAATTGACAGTGAGGATGGAGATCAGTTTGACAGCGTGACTGATGGAGTAGCAGAACCAATGCATAGCAGCTTAACTGGTGTGGAGCTGAGTAGCCAGCAAGCATAAGCTGCTTGATTCAGAAGTGTCAGTAATATCCAATCTACAACTGTCTAAACACTTTCATTTCAGTATGACTGCTAAGCTTAAATTCTGACTGGTACTGCCTTTCAAGTGCTAGGTCATGGCGTGTGGTGGTTGTGGCCACTGTTACTCCAGTGGTTATTTAAGGATGCTGTTGGCTAATCTTGCTTGAGAATACCTGCTGGGATGAGCACAGTAACTTAATGTGAAAACGGATAAGCTGGTGGCTCCAGAATGCACACAGAGAAAAGCAGAGGTTTATTTTATCTGCATTTTCAACATTTATTTCACTCTTGTACATGTTCAGTTGTATGTCTTTTTAAACATTACCCTTTTTCACATGGTAGTGTAGGGCCAACCATACAAGCTACCAGTTCAACATGTATAGTAGACTATGGGGAAATTGATTTTTTCATGTATCATTCTGAATAGTTGAAATGTATATTTGTACAGTCTTTTAGACCTATTCAAGTGAAGCTTATGAAATTGTTCTTGTGTACCCATCATAGATTTGTTTCTCTTTTTTAGTGTTGCCCTGCTGTGTAATAAATGCTGTATCTAGTTTACCTAGCAAAAGCTTGAAACTGCTATAGTATGAATTTTGACAAACTTAGTTTTTGCACATAACCTTGTACAATCTCAAAACAGAGGCCAGCAACATTAAAAAAATATATCTGGACTCTATTGTATTATAGAATTTTCTTGTTCTGAATATCCTTGACATTACAACTGATGACAAATGTATTTCAGAGCCATTTTCTGAAATCTTTTAAGCTAAAAAAGAAAAATCACATGCAAGAAACAAATTTGCAGCTACTAATTTTGACACCTTTTAGATCTGTATAAAAGTGTATTGTGTTGAAGCAGCACACTGAAACAAAAGTGCTGCGTTTTGAATATTTAGTTTTATCTTTAGTTAACACCAACAAGGTGTTGTATTCATTTATACCATCTAATATATGACACACTGTTGTAGTATGTATAATTTTGTGATCTTTATTTCCCTTTGTATTCTTCATTTAAGCATCTAAATAAATTGCTGTATTGTGCTTAATGTAAATATTTGCTTTATTACATGCAAGTGCTACATTCCTGTTTGGTAAATCCCACCTTGCTACATGCCTTTTTTTTTTTTTGTGCTCCACAGATCTGCTGGGGCATGTCTGTATAGTACATACTTACTGAATAGACAGATCTCCTTCAAGGATATTGAAAATCCTACAGAACTAACTTTGGCTGAATTTGTCTTTACTATTTAGCATTCTAGAACACTAATTTATAAATAGGATTGTAGTGGTTTGCTTGTTCTGCATCCTGGAGAAACAAGGTCTATGAATTACTTGCATTTTTCACCCCTT
Organism: Ciconia boyciana; assembly: GCF_034638445.1. Taxonomy (NCBI): domain Eukaryota; kingdom Metazoa; phylum Chordata; class Aves; order Ciconiiformes; family Ciconiidae; genus Ciconia; species Ciconia boyciana. Next base: position 9,199,400 of record NC_132947.1, read on the forward strand.
TGTACTTATATGAATGGAGATCACTTTCACATATTAAAAAGTTACCTAGAACTATGTCTCTCTCCAAAGCACTACGTACTGAGGGTAAATGATAATGAAGGTATTTTAGTACTTACCATTTAAACATGAAGGAGCATGCCTTGCAAGCTACAGACTTGTTTTGGCTTTGAAAAAAAAGTAATTTGAATACTAAAAAAAAAAAGTTTGTTAAAATTTGTGATTGGTGTGGTCAATCCAGTCCTGCATTTTGGCAAGTGTGCAATACAACAGACAGCTGCATAACCAAAGCCTCATCGAGTTAATAATTTACTGAAGGGAATCTAATTGTGATGAAAACAAAACTATAGAGCAATGAGTTTGATTTAGGTATATGTCTAATAAATATCAGAGTACCTACTTCTTTATACTTTAAAAGAACTAAATTGCCTTGTGAAATTTTCATTAACATTGTAAAGGAGGAAATAGTTCTGTGCTCTTCAACATTTTAAACATCAAAACCATTTCACAGCGATCTTGAGAAAACATTTAGATATCTCTATAGCAGTCTTGGGTAGGTACGACTGTAATTTCCACTAGTATAACGAACAAGCCACTATATAAGCCAAAGATGAGAATATGCTTATGCTCTCATGTTCGGCAACTAACTTGTGCTGCTGACACTCTTTGGAATGAGCATTTCTGGGTTTTGTTGAACTAATGATGTGTGTGAAGTGATGACTGAAAACAGTTACCTTTAGATGAAGATGGTTTAGATTTGTCTTGTTCTTCCTTTCCCCCTTCACTGAAGGGATACATACTTTCGTTCTGCTTTTTTAACTGAGAGGAGTGGAAGTTGGACTGGCTCTCAATTATGCACTCAAGTGGCAGAAGATATGCTTTAAGAACAATACAGGAAAAATACTTTGGACATCTGCATCAGCAAAAGAGCTCCTTGTGTTTCTCTGCCTTAGAAGAAAACTTGAGCCTCAACTCATTTTGTTACCAGGCTTTCCAAACTATTTCATTGAAAATAACTTTTCAGTACATCAGCTGAGAGTTTGTTAACTACAACTTATAGATGTCAATGGGTTGGTAATCTTTTTCCCAACAAAACCAGGCACTCGAAGTCCTAGAAAAGTGATTCCTTGCTAAGAAAACTTGGTTATGTTCCTTTCTCCCGCTGTAGGCTGCTCTATTTCACATGAGGCTGCTCTGCTGTCTGAAAACTTAGGACATTTCAGAATTTGTTTTGTGTCATTTCATCTAGGCTTTAAGGGATTTTTCAATACATGTTTTAAAAACTAAAAAAAAAAAAAAAAAAACCACCACCAAAAAACCCCAAAACCCAACAGTTTAGTTGTAGTACAATGGCCTTTAGCTGTTAAGTAATGAAATAAAAAATGGGGTATCATCTTATGAATCTGCATCATTTGTCTCAATATCTGGCAAGGCTAATTTGAGTGCACTCTATAGTTCGGCAAATTTCCAAATTCTGAGCTCCTGTTTGTAGTCCATGAATAGTCAGACTATGAAATCTGAACTCTAGGAATGCTTCAATTGCCAGAAAATTACAGATGGGAAATACCATTTTATATAGTGATTAAAATTAAAGGTCTTGCACAAAACTAGTCTGTTTTACCAGGAATATCAAGAAGGATTGGGGGTGGTTGTTTTAAGTTGTGGCATAAACTTTCCAGTATTTCAAACAAGTTACTCTTCAAATCTGGATTTTAGCCTAGGAAAGAATTCCTTCTAGATTTGAGGCTAACCACACGTTTTTGAGGAAGTAAAAAAGCAGAAGAGGTAAATGGCCCAATAAAACTGGAGGAACCTTAAACCCAGTATGTGTAATCTTAACTTATCACACCACTATAACTGTATGGGATGGAAGTTATCCAATTTTTACATACATTACTGAAGTTCTATAGCAGAACTCTAGAAACATGCCAGCTGTGCTTGAAGAGTAGCCAGCTCAAGCTGACAGAAATTCTTCTGCTGTCTTCAGTGGGAGACTTTGCAAACACTAGTCTGTCCAGGCTTTGGTCAGCACAACAGTGCAGAAAGACCATGAAGACTCTTCTCTAAAGAATTTGTTTCCACCAGTTTACCTGAACTGCAGCAAAGCAAAGTGTGTTTTCCATCTTAAATATGCTATCTGAAATCTAAAGGGTGTAACAGTTGAGAATGAAGTAGGAGGTTATTAGCATACACATTGTTTCTAGACACAAGACAGCTTTGTACCACAAAAACTTTCAGAGCCGGTGTGACCTATAATTTGACTTTTGACAATACCTGAGAGTGGCAAGGGCAGTCTGAGATTGTTAAGGGCAGTTGCGTTTTATATGACACTATTTCTATGAGTGTTCATATGGGCTTGTAATAACTGTTATTTTGAAGCATTGTTCATTGCACTGACCTGCAGCTGAGATGTAGTAGTTCAACAAGTACACTTTTCCTGTTCTTCTAGTACACTCCTCTCCTTCCATCCCCTCCCCCTCACTCCTTGAAGCATCCTTACAGCCAATAAGCTTTCCTCCACACTAAAGAGTTATTTTGCAGCAGGGACGGACGGACAGACAGCTTTTGCTAAACTCCTAGTTTTCTATCCAGTGCATCAGACACTAAAGTCACACTTGATCTCAGCATTTGCCTTTGGGTACTCTGACTTAACCCTTTATCAACACTAGGATTTCTACTCAATCAAAACCTTTCACATGATGTTGCAGAAATATCTGCACTGAAGTTTTATTTCATAAGCTCTTAATCTTACTGAAAGTTCAAGTGACATTTAATGCTGCCATCCTCTGTCAGCAGTAGAATTTCTGTAGCGAGAACTTGCCAATTAATATTTGACCTTTTGACACCTATTTTCGAGACAGAAACCTGAATATTCACACAGTGTTTTTCTAGGAAAATTCTACCATTCTTGCCACCAAGAAATTAGTAGGTTTCAAATATCCACTAATACAGTTACAGTAAACAGTTTACCATTTTGTAATACATATCTTTCATACACTGCTATGGTATTAAAGCAAGTTTATTTCAATTTTTATCAGAACCAAAAGATTTCAGGAATATGTTGTGCGTACTGTCTCCATTTCTGTTAATAAGCTGATACTTGGATAAACAGGTTGGTATAACTAAGAGTATTTCGTTCCTTTCATAACTAATTTGCCTCTCTGTAATACCAGCTCATTCATAATAATCCATCACAATAACCTGCATTGCAGGGGCAGAGACATTGACTAGGTTTGTCTTCTGTTGCTTTATATTTTAATTCAACTTTATCTTTCATCATCAGTCCCACTAATAAATATGAAAAGGTTGAGTTCATTTATTTCTGCATCAGAAAACCATTGGTTTCCATGGTTACTCAAAGCCATGTAGCTTTACTTTCACAATAAGCTTTTTTTCTTCCCCCTTTACAGCATTTGCATTTGGTCCTCCATCTTGACTTTTTCCACAGGTATTTTTAAAACGAGTATTTATTTCTATTTCTCCATATTGTACTGTATGCAAAGCCAATCATCTGAAAAGTATATAACCTCTTCCTAATGTTCCTTATTCAGAGAACTGGGTGCTTTTTGTTTCCCTAGACCTATTTTGCAGTCAAAAAACCCCAAACCTACAGGTGCAGAGATGAACAATGCTACTCCTGGTCCTGGCTAAACGGCACCTGCATTACAAAATTGCACATCCAAAGGTCCATAACAGGAAGTTTATTTATACCATTCAAGTTATATTACACATCAGCTTTTAAAACCCTATTCCTAGTTTGAAATAGAGGACTGGAAGTTTCAGCCATGTGCAGTTTATTGAATTTTAAAATTTTGACATTGACTTCATGTTCTCTTGTAAAATCTGAACATTTGTGCATTTGTGAAGCTGGCAGCATTAGCACATTACTTGATAGTTTTAACATGCTATACTAGAGCACTCTTCAACATGCTGATCATTTTAAGTATAAAAATGTGAAGGTAAACAAAGTGAGTTTTTGTACATTTTCTTCAATGATTTAGGAAGCTTATCAAGTAAGTGCAAACTACTGTGACCAAATCTTAGAATAAAGTGTTCCAGCCTCCATATTGCTACAATATGATCAGAAACTTTCAGCTTCCCTTAGAGATGCTAGCCAAAGATCTGAAACGTAGCAGTTGCTTCTTCCTAATGTCATAAAGTATGAACTGTAAGAATAAACTCAGGCAGCCTTTCCTAAAAATCTTTTGGTAGTCAAAAATTAATTATTTTGATACTTAGTACCTACATAGTTCATGGGAAAAAAGTCTTCAGTTCAGTAGAGTTTTGGCAGGTCATAGGAGCATGCTGCTGATAGAGGATGTCTCTGAAACAAGAACAGGGCAAAAATTAATCTTATTGTTAAAGAACAGGAAATAATACTTTAAGGAGTTGACGTTGTAAAAGAGACATGGGGTGGGGAGAGGAATCAGGCTCTCAGAACTGAAGTTACTTTCCAATAAAAGATAATTGGCTCTGTAAACAAGGCTGAAAATGTGAAGTTGTTTACTTTCACACCTGATTCTACAGACTTTGCAATCATCTTAGCTGGATTAATATTGAACAGATAAAAATAGAGTAGAACACAGCGGAAATTAGTTTTAAAGCGCAGAAAAATGCAAATGAATTACTAACACTGGAAAATACTGACTAGAGAAGAAATATAGAAAGGGATTTGGTTTTGCTTCTAGGGTTTTTAAGAATTCAAATAATTGATTAATCCTGAATTGAGGAGATAAAATAATATTTCTGTAGTGCAACAATTCAAACCTCTAGCTAAAATCAGTCTCAATGGAAAATGAAGAGCCTATCCCTCCCATAAAGCTAACTGTCTTCAGGCTCTAAACTTAACATATTTCCAGAGAATAGTTTGCTATTTAGATGTAATCCTCACATTTATTTGTATTTAATTCTCATTCATGTGTTTCAAGCTGTGCATCTGGTTACAAACATTTCTTGATAGTATCTACTGCTAATTCTTTGGAACAGGTACTGGCTCTCCATATACATCTAGGCACAATTTAAGAAGTAAATATTCATGTATACTATGACCTAGGTACTGGCTACCGAAGCTGCGTTGCTGCGCTGCCATTGTCAGAACAGGCAGGATGAATGGGGGTTCTGCTGACAAACTCTTGATTTGCACACCTCGGAGATCAACACCATGTTCTTGGAGAAGGGCGCTTGCTACCTATTAGGATATACTAACTTTGCTATGGAGGAGAAACATACTTTTAGTCATAATCATCAACAGATGCATGTGGCTTTGAAGTTTTTATGTGCAGACCTAAACAAAAGAAGATAGGCTCCTTTTAATGAGCAGAATACTAGAATTTTTAATGTAAAATGTAAGGTTTTTTTCATTTAAGATTGAAAATCAACAGTCACAACCACTAAGACAGACAAGATGAAGAATCTGAATTGATCGTGTAAGAACTAGTGACGAGGATCACCTCTGCAAAATAGAAAGGAGAAAAAACCCTAACCAAAGAACCTGTAAAAATAGCCAGCTGTAACAATTCACAGTGGAATACTAACATTTTCTGTATTTTCCATAAACTAAAAGTAGAGAGAAAGAAAAGTTAAAAATCACTCTAATTTTCAAAGTAAAACAATCTGTCCTTCATTTCTAGGGCAACACTGCCAGTGGTCATACCAGGAGAAAACAAGGCAGGAACAGTGTTATGAATGACAGTAATTAAACTTAACAGGCTGAGTGACAATCTGTTTGCAGAAAGCCCTGATCAGAGCAATCAAACTTAAGTAAGGACATGAGCTTCTCCAACTAACTTTAAAAGGAGACTCACGATTTCCCATAGCTCATGAAACCACTGTCCCACTCTGATTTGTAACCAGTTATTTTAGAAGTGCTTATTCTTAGCACTTACTATCCAGAATTCCTCTAAATAGATGATGCCATGATGCAATGAGAATTTACTTTTTTTTTTTTTTTTGAGATCCCTGCAATAGTAATCTGATGCTCTGATGAATAATACCTTATTACTTATATAGTACTACAGGTATTATGATTCATAGATATACCTAGTCCCTTCTGACCTGCAGGTACTATATGTTTTCTATACACAGGTAATTATTTTGGGTGACTTTCTGTAACTGTGCCATGAATACTTACAAAAGTGACTCCTCCTGTTTTACATCTACCCACACCAAACTTTCATCAAGGAACACTCTTGTTACCAGCTTATGTTAAAAGAACTACTTCAATCTTCATTATCTTAAAGTATAGCTGCTGAACCAATAGTAAATGAGAGGCAAAGATACCAATCCATATGACTTGACAGTATTTTACGAGGAAGAGGTCTGAGAAAAGCTTTCTTTCACAATGGCACAAATGTCACACAGGGTTAAAAGACAAGGGCATGAGGAATCTCTGTGCTGTGCACATCACACAGACTGAAGATGAAATAATTCCTTTGTGGTCAGGCTGCTGTGAAACTGAAAGGAAAAGTGATATTGTTGCCTGCTAAGGGGTGGGCGGGGGGGGGGGGAGAAGAGGGAGAAGGTGTCTTTAAATTCCAAAACCTATTGAAGTCATCAAAAGAGAAAGGTTTAAATAGTAGCAAATCGCTTTTTACCTCTAGCTGATCACTTGATTCATGTCTGTCACAATTTAATAAAGGCCAGATTATGGCCCCTAGAAAGTAGGTGCTCTCATTAGGATGGCATCCATAACATAACATACAACATACAACTACAGCAGTAGCTTGCTGAAGGCCAAGTGCCCATAAGACTAAACTGTGTTTATGTTTAATCCAGGCTATAAAGGCCATGGGCAAGATTCTGTCATTTCACTGGTGTCTGTAAGCACCTATGGCACCTATTCAGTGCAAATACATAAATCCTTATTTCTCCTCTTAACGTGTCTCTTAGGTCAGGCAAGCTTACATTGTACCTGAAAAACACAAGCTGAAAACAGATCTCTGCTGAGATGCCCTATACCCCTGTATTCTTTGTCCCAAACTTGGAACTATTTACTAACTTAAAGATCCAACAATGACTGAGTAAACTGAGGAAATAAAGATTAAAGGAATTATAGAGGAATTCAGCATTTGGAAGGAAGTATAACAGGTTTAGATGAAGCTAGATCCAATAGTAGAAATGAAAGGATTAAAACATTTGAGAGAGCTTTTGAAAAAAAAGTACACACAACAATTCTGCACTTGCAGGCAAATAAAAGAAATGGCATGTAGAATCATGCCTGAAAGATTAAAACTTCTGGTGGCAGCTTTAGAGGCTTCAGTCAGCTGCATTTTAACAGGCAGCCAACTTATCCAGGGAGACAAGTTGTGTGACATAGTATCTAAGGCACTAAAAGCGCCCCTTGAAAAATACCGTTTGAAGCCCCTAAAAGCCAGATCCCCAGCTGGTAAAGCTAAATACACAAGAGCAGTAACAAAATGACCCATTTAAGAGCATAGTGGTTACTCTGACAACTGCAACCCAGCATCAGAACAGCAAAGCTGGGTCAAAAGGTCATCACTTACAGGTTGTATCACATCCAGAAAACAGCTTAATTCACAGGCAGTTAGATTCTACCTTCTATTGAAGAAAAATAAATGCTGGGCTGAATGTGTCTGCTTACTCAGTTTCATTATCATAGCTAGGCTAAAGTCAGCCTGCACAATGTTACATTTAAGGCAAGTGCTCTAAGAATTGCTGATGTGGACACAAAAAATTGTTTCCCTTCTATCCAAGTATCTACAAGGTGGTCCAGAAATCCACTCTGGGACTGCTTTTATAATGCAGATGTAGGGCATCTACCCCTCAGGGACCATGAGTCCAGCCCAGACAGACAATTCATCCATCCGTCCCTGGCTATTCTCTTTCCCAACAGCCTCCCAAATGGATCAGGAGCAGGTAGCACTTCACCTGCTTACATGTATAATAAATACACTCCGGGAAGCAGCTAGGCAAGCGCAGTAGGTATGGTCTCTCTGTGGTGCAGGGGCACTGGTACAGCCACCAGGTATCCCAGCAGAAGAGTTTGGCATCATTATAAGGATTTCTGACCCTATTCCAAACAGTATGTTTATCCAGGCTATTTGCAGTGTGCCTTGACCATTACAGCTAAAACATTGAGCTATTTTCACAGACAGAGAAAATAGTAGATTACCTGAGAAAAGGAGGAGGGATATTATTTCACACAGAAAAAAGAAGTTAACCTTCCACATGCTGCATCTCTGGCAACTTAGCTGGTAACTTGAACCTTCCTTCTTAATCTGACAACAATCATTCCAGATCCACCAAAAAAGAATAAAAAGCCTCCTTTAAGGCTACCAAATTTAAAGGCTTGGTAGTTCAACTTAGATGTATTTACAGTAACTGTACTGAGGTAGTTATCTCTCTGAACTGAGCTGCTGATCAATTCTGCTGCTTCAAAGCAGAGAAAGGAGCAATAATAAAATGTTTTGTCCATGCTACTGGACTGTGGTGCTGACTTTGCCTTAAGTACTATTCATGTTTCCAGAGCTCCTGAAACCATTTCTTTTACATCTGCTGCCTATCACCTGAAGCAGTACTAATATACCTTTCCCTTGACACCAATAAACATATTTGCTCCTGTTAGTTTACAGTAAAAGACAGCAAAGCTTTCTAGAGTGGATTAGCACTGCTGCAGATAGCCAAAGAAAACAAAGCAGCTCAAGGAGCCCTTCTCTACAGAAACCTGCAACAGCAATTTGAACTCTGCTATGAAAGATAAAAGGCGATTCTTGGCTATCTGGCAATAATTATTGTTCAGATTGGGTCATTCTCACAGGTATTAAAATCAATACCTTGACTGTAGAAATAAAAACAGGGCAAAAACTGAAACCTGTTTCTTCAGCAGTTCCAAAACCGAGCAAACATTCTCACATTTTTCCAGCAAAATTTCAAAAATGACCATTTGGATTCCTCTTAATTTTTAATATAATTTATATAACAATGGTAAAATAATTTTCATTTCTACTAAAATAGATTTAAAGTTCAACATGAAAACCGTACTTCTTAAAAACCTATCAACTTTGACTTTTCCAAACAGCCTTCTTTTGATTGCTGCCAGCCCATCCAGCACAGTGCTAGCAGACTCTTGTGAGACACTTTTCCCAAAAGTGTGAATTAAAGAACCAAAATGTTCTTCACACATCAGCTCTGATGCCAAGCACAACAAATCCTCACGTACATGTTCTCTGTTAAACACTTACTATGTACCAAAAAAGTAATTTAATAAGGATGTTTTTAAAAGAGAACAAGGGGTCTGATGTCCGTTACTGCCATATCAGAGAGACCTCTTTTGCTTAGGCTGGCTTCCATGGTAATTCTTATCTCCCATTTGTGGGGCTACCAATCCCGCTGTGCCAGGACAAATGAAACTCAGCTCTTCTATAGCATGTGCTGAGTAAACATGCCACTGAAGATGTAACATAGCATGTCATCTACACAAATGGGAAGAAACAAGCAGTGTAAAACCAGTGCTAAGGCTTATCCTTAGCTAACTAATATAACTTCCCAGGAGCTTCTTAAAGTTTCTCAAAGTTTTTTAACCAGCATCAAGAAATCACCTTTTAATTAGCAACTTTGAAATAGACTGAAGATTAATCCTAACAATAGCCTTACAAACTAGGCAAACACTACTGCACCTTGGGAAACCAAGGCAGAAAGGTTGCGTGATGTGTCTCAACCTACAGCAAGTCATGGCAGAGCCCAGATTTAAATCAGGACTGACAGGGGAATTCTAGCAGAGCCTGCAGCCCTGGTTTAAAACTTCACTGCCTACAGCTGTCCTCCCCATTCCTCCCCCAGAGGATATTTTTCTCTCAATCAGCAGAAGGAAGTGTGTCACCACATCAGAGCCATCCTAGTTCAGTCTGGCACACTACCTTAAATCACTGATGAAGGTAGGTTTGTACTAAGGTGCCAAAACTATTAATTGCAAAAGCCAGAGCATGGGTGTAAGTTCTCCTCTTCAGGACAGTAGTAGCTTCTGCCCTAAGGCAAGCATAGTCATGTCAAACCACTCCAATTTTCAGAACACAAGCTTCAGAGACCAATTTTTGCTTATCTCCCATGGTATATATATTTTATCCAGTATGACTTGCAAGAGCTGGATTCCATTCTCGACGTCACATGCACAGCATCTTTACTATCTCAGCAAGGTAAAGAAATCTATCATTCTTTAAGCCCAGAATGTGACTGGATGAGGAGCACGAGCTGCAGAATTTTCTTCCTGAGAAAATACAAAAGTCTTTTCTGATTCTGGTACCTGTGCCTGCTATGAGCTGGAGTCAGCCGAGTTGGACATCTGATCCCACCCACAGCACTCACAAAAATTTCCAGTTACAACCCCTGAGAATTCACTCTTTACAGAATTCTGTTTGAAGACCACCTTACCTTCTCCTTTTCCTTCAAGTCTGTGGGATTACTGTGAAGGCTTTCCAGGTGATTATTGACTCCTGCATCAATTTTCTTATCTCTGACTGACCAACAGACAGGGGGGCAGTGGGGAGTATGTCTTCCTGTGGTAGTCTGTTACTACTCTCCTAATTAGAGGACAATATAAACTTTGAGGCATACTGTTTCCAAACATAAGGCAATCATATAACTTTCTAGTATTACTTATGGTCTCAAAAGCACAGTAAATAGTTCACAGACTGACTGGCAGGTTTAATTCTTAAACAGCTTATGAAGTAAATAATACACAACAGAAACAGGAAATTTACCAATTAGAATTAAGTGCATTCCCTCACCTGTTTGCTTTGTAACTCAGAAGGCACATGCCTTATCATTCTTAGCATGATCATATTATCATCTCAATCATAAATCACAAGCTTTTTCTTCCTGTTGTTCTAAACATTCTGTATAAGCACTTAAGAGCAAGGCCAATTCCATGCAATCTCCAGAAAGCATCATACATATCCCTTCAGCTGAAATTAGTCATTAACGACAACCTTTCACTTATGACTTATGACTAGAATCTCTTCAAGGGAAGGATAAATCAAGCTTCCCTTTGTGAAGTACAGTACCATGAAAACATGTAAAAACAGTCAAACAGCTGTTTTTGTACCATAAATAGTAATGAGATACATAAAGTCAAGAGAATTTAGAAAAAAGCACAGGAGAATAAAACACGTCCCCCTTTTTTTCCCCCTCAATCTCTTCAGCAAAGATCTATTCAACAGCTGCAATAATGATCACTGCACAAATCAATAATCTTGCTGAAGCCACAGGAAAGTACAGTTTATTAGCTGTTCAGTAAGGAGACAGAAACACAAGGATGCAGGAGCTCTTCTCCTGCCAGAAGAGTGTGGGATGCAGAAGAGATGCAACAGCTTTGAAGAATCTCACTGCAAAATGTGTTCTCTCTAAGTGTATAGTCTAAGATTTTGTGCTTAGGCATGTTATCCACCAGGCTTTCTTCTCTTCAGTGATGGATCTAGTTTCTCACTAATATAATCATTTTCCTGATATACTGTTGCCAGAAGGAGCATGTCCTTTAAAAAGGAAAGTCTGGATTTGTTTTGTTGTTGCCATTTGTGATTGGTCTGACAGTCTGTGTCTATGAGGCTTCCTAAAGCAGATTGCCCTGGCATCAGCACTCTCAGTCTCTCAATTTATTTCTGAACAAGAAGCACTAATATATTTGGGGCTGCTCCTCATGTGTTAATCTTCAGGAAAGCCAAAAGGGAGTAGAAATGAAAGAAAAAATGAGACAAACTAAGATAAATAATAACAATAATCTTAGCATTTCTACCTGCAGGAGCACAAAGGGCAGAAAAACTGGCCATTTGACCTTCACAATATCCTTCTAACACAAGTATTCTCATTTTACTAGTAAGATAACTCTATGCATTCTTTGCTGTGGTTTTTACTGCCAGGTCTGCTCCTACAATTCACAGGTCTCTGCCTAGTGGCACAACCTAAGGAAGTGCATAAGACTGGGGCAGATCCAAATAGGGACTATTACAGCGAACTGGTAAAAAAACACAAACAAACAAACAAAAAAACCAGAAAAGAAACTAGCAAATCCCGTGGGACCAGATGGATGCATTTGAGGATGCTAAAGTGGCTGGTTCACATCATTGTGAGGCTGCTGTCAGTCACCTTAAAGGTCAGGGCAATCAAGAGGAGGTTCTTGATGGCTGGAAAAGAGCCAAATGTCATGCTTATCTTCAAGAAGGCCAAGGAGGAAGATATGGGGATCTACAGGATGTTCAGCCTAACCTCAGCCTCATAGAAAATATGGAGCAAATCCTTTTGGAATCCATTTCCAGCACTTCAAAGAAAAGAAGGTGACTGAAAAGTCAGCATAGATCTAATAAGGATAAACAATGGTTAGCCAACCTAATTAACAGCTGGCTAGAAAGCAGCTTTGCAGAAAAAGTACTAGTGGTCCTCAGAGACAAGAAGCTGAACCTGAATCAGCAGAGTGCTCTGGCAGTGATCAAAGCTAACAGCATACTGGTATCAGTACAAGCACAGCCAAGAGACTGAGGGATGTGATCACTTCCCTCTATTTTGGCATGAGACTGAATCTGGAGTACTGTGTCTGGTTTTGGCTCCCCAGTTCATGAAGGATTTACTGGACTGACATACTTGGAGCAAGTCCACCAGAGGACAATCAAGGTGCTCAGGAGCTAGAGCACATACGTTATGATGAGAGGCTGAGACAGACGGCTTCTTCAGCCTGAAGAGAAGTACAATTTAGTTGATGTCTTCAACTATCTAATGAGTGAAGACAGAGATACTTATAGAGAAAACAGAGCTGGACCCTACTCAGAACTGTACAGCAAAAAAACTACAGGCAATGGATATGAGCTGCAGAAAGAGAAATACCAATCAGACATAAGGAAAAAAAAATCTACACGATGACATGGTCAAAGACTGCAACAGGTGCCCAGAGTGGCTGTAAAATCTCCCTTCTTTGAGATGTTCAAAACTTGACTGGACAAGACCCTGGACAGCCTAATCTAACTTCAGTTGACCCTGCTCTCAACAGGGAGTTGGACCTGATGACCTCAAAGTTCTAACTTCTATTATTCAGTGACTCTAACTGAGGCACAGAGGCAATAAATTACTTGAACTCTACCTGTGGTCTTAATCATGTTAACCCTAAGCTTTAAACTCAGCATTTCTGGGCTATTTATTCCATTCCCTAACTGCTGGGGAATCCCCACATGGTATGGTATTAGGGTTAGGTAGGTTTTCTGCCTTCTTGCACAAGTTAAATTATAAATTTTAAAAATGCAGTGCTGCACTCACATTATCCAGTGGCACCCCAAGCAAAATGTGCAAAGTCCAAGTCTGCTGCTATGTCTGTTACTCATATCCAACACTCAAAATTAATGTATTCATTACTCACTCATGTATCATTTGCTGGCAGTCACAGTCCATTCCTCAGGGGACTGAGAGTTATATCCACAAACCTTCAAAGCAGGTGTTAGATAGCTTTTTCCACAAAGGCGCTAAAGTGAATGGCTAGGGAGTCTCAACTAGGCATCTTATTCTGGCTTTCAGTCTTTCTGAAACAACGAGTTAAAGCATAAACAGCAGACTCCAAGGCTGTCAGTCCTAGACTTTTATAAGCACTTTTTTCTTTTTCTTTATTAATGCAGTGTCTGAGTCAAGCACATACAATACCAGAATAGTAATAGCCTCAAATTCTAGGTCCCTTTGCAAATCAATTCATACCAACACATTTTCTCATCTAAGACATTTAAACATTTGGAGCCTCTTGCACATGAGGTCCCCGAGGAACAAGTCAAACTGCTTTCACTTTCTGGAATAATACCGCAGACAAAAGTAAACAAATATAATACCATCCATCTGAAGCATGAGGCAGCATTATATTCACAGGAAGGAGTCTGTAATTATAATGGGAAACAGATAAGGCTAATAAAAATTAGATTGACCAAATAGACATGACAAAGCACAAGGAGTTCATACTCCTTTCCTTAACTTTGTAAATGATTCACTCTAAGTCAATAGTAGTAGCCAAGTCAAGAAAAGAGCCTGCTTCCCAAGCTGGCTCGCTGTTTCAATATTATCATAACACAAAACAACCTTCCAACTCCTTATCTGAGACTATGAACAAGCAATCAGGCAGTAGGGATATAGGACACAACTGAGCTCACGCTCATACTTAGAAAGGCATTTGGATGTAGTCTGAGTGACTCTAAACAAGAGCCTTTATAGTTTCTGTACTTTGGTTCTATTATCTGTAAAATGGGGGCAATGAAGCAGTATGAAACTTCATACATAAACTCACCAATTTTACTACACTAGGTCCAGCAGTGCTGAAGGAATGGCTGAGGCTGTCAGAACATCCCACTGCAATTTATAACTGCTGTCTCCCCTTCACCTGTTGTGCACCTCACTAAAGAACTTAGCTTCATCTTCTTGGAAACTTCTTAAGCACACTGGAAGGCTGCTGTTATGTCCCCGTAAGTTTTCTCTTCTTCAGGCTGAACAAACTCAGCTGTCTCAGCCTCTCTTCATTGATCATGTTGTCCAGCCCAAGCATCTTGATGACCCTCCCCTGAGCTCAATCAAGTTTATCAACATCTTTCTTGTACTGCAGCCCCCAAAACTAGATGTGGTGTTCCAGATAAAGTCTAAGGAATGCCCAGTTAAAAAGAATAATCACTTCCCTCAATCTACTGGTCATGTTTCTGTTGATACTGCCCAATCATCTGTTGGCCTTCATTGATGGAACACTGCTAACTCATGCTTAGCCTACCATTTAAAAAGATCCCTGGGTCTTTTTCAGTACAGCTGCTCTCCACCCAGTCGATCCCCAGCTTGTACCATAGCAGGGTGTTAGTCCATCCCAGCTGCAGGATTTACTGCTTGTCCTTGTTGAATTTAGTAAGATTCACATGAGCACATCCCTCTGGCCAGCTGATGTCCTCAGAAAGGCAGCCCTGTTCTGGAGCACACCCCTTAGTTCACTGCGGTCCACAAACTTGAGGAGGGTGCATTCTATCTCCTCCTCCAGGCATTGATAAAGATATTAGGTAAATGTCTGACAAACTACACCTGTAACTGGCCTCCAGATAGAGTACAAACCTTTAACAACTACTCTTCAAGTCTAATGATCTGATCAGTTTTTTCACCCACGTAGTAGTCCACCCATCTAGATCATAACACTCCAATTTGGATACAAGGATGCTGTGGGTGTCTCTATCAAAAGACTCCCTAAAGACAAGGTACAGGATATCAACTGCTCTCCCCTTATCCACAGTCACATCATAGTCATATAATTCCTGATGACTTCACAGTTAGAACAAACTCAACATTCCTAATAGAGGAATGGTGCTAGAGAAAGTATTCTTAAAGTATTTAAAAAGACAGGTCCTAGTCCTACTATATTTCCATGTAAGGCAATAGGAATTGAAAGCACACAGCACCTTGGACAATCCAGCAGATACTAGAAATGTGGCAAAACTGGAAGCATTAGATTTAGCCTGGCAAAATATACAATATTCTAATACTCATTGGGAAGGCATTCAGACAAACAGAGAGACTGACCCACCCACAAGTCATAGGAGATGGAAAATTACACTCAGTTTCCAAGAGTAATACAGCAGGAAACAAAGATCAATGAGGTCTGGCTTATATGTCAACCTCTAGTCAGCGGCTGTGATGCTGTTCTACAGTAGTACAAGAAGAAATCTGTCCACAAATACAAGAATAGCCAGCGTGCCTACCCTGTCAAATCAAAGCTTAGTAACTTGTCTCCAGCTGAGACAAACAGCTGATGCTTAGAGTATAAAAACAGGGCAAGTATGCAGTGTTCCTGCCTTGAATACTCTCCTAACCTATAGGAATTTGCAGCATAGGGGTTCCTAGAAATAGAAAGGTAACTTTGCTAAATTACTTTGTCTGACTGAATTTAACATACACAAATCTTCTTTCATTTACAACTGCAACAGTAAGTTCCAAACTTCATTGATATATTGCGTGAAAAAAACTCCTTAGTTCATTTTGAGTCTATTTCTTGACAATAATTTCTACTTACTGTCTCATGCAATTTTAGATTTCAAAGAACTCCAGTGCATTCTTCTTCAGTGTGGAAAAGAGAGGACTAAAATCATAGTCGTCTCAGCTGTTTCCCAAAGGGATGTGACTCCAAACTCCTGTTCTAGATGCCTTTTCCAGTTCTGCTGCAATAGGACCAGAACTTCAGTCAGTATTAAAGATGAAGCCACAGATTTACAGAGTGGCACAAGAAGGTTTTTATTTTCTTTCTTTGCACTTTTGCTAATAATTCCTAACATTCAGTTTTCTTTCTTGCCTGCTACTGACCTGTGTGCTGAAAGTTTTCATGAGGCCATCTGTGATTACTTCATGATCTCTTTCTTTAGTGAAAAATGCTAGTTCAGAGACCGATACTGTACATGTAAGGCTCACTCGCATCACCCCCATTTGCATCACCTTATATTTATTGACATTTCCTTTTGGCTACAAGTTTTTCTACTCAGTCTCTCAATGTTGCAAGGTCTGTCTACAGCTCTCTGCAGTTGGCATTCACTTCTGTGATCTCAAAATAACTATGTCAACAAGCTTTCTCATCTCATTGTATGCCTCATTTTCTAAATCATTTGTGAACACTGAACAGCAGGCTAGAGATACAGCTAGCATCTGAAAGACTTCTTTCTAAGTCTTTTGCTCAGGAGCAGATAAAATGTTTGGAATCCCAACAAGATGAAGGAGTCAGCACTGCACTTGTACGCTTTGCAGGCCTGTCGTGGGACATATGTGAATAGCAACTTTTAGCAACCTGACATGAGCACAGCCACAGTGCTTAAGTGGGAGGAGAAACAGCCCAAAATAAAAATAAAAGTACTAATAGTCCCACCACTGATACAAGCCTCCATTTCTTCTTTTATAAAAAGAAATACAATTTTTGTCCTTGTAACAACTGATAGCAAAAATTGTTGTTATGGTCTGGAAATTACTGAATAGTTTGGTTTTACAATCCCATATGGTCCTGCTACAGGGGGCACTCTGGAAATGAAAGAGTTAACCAGGAATGGTGGCGGGGTTGCATGGATTAACCAGACTTTCTGGAAGAGACTATCAGCAAATGGTTCTCCTTCAATACCTGAAGTTCTGTCAACTAACAGAGAATAAAACAGCGTGCGTGCGACTACACAGAGGCGAGGCAAAGCAACTTGCACACCAGGCTGTGGGTGCTGCGCAAGGGCTGGAGAATGGGTGGGGGGAGCCCAGTCCAGCCAAACCGAACCCAGCCAAGCTTGTCCGGGATGAGCTGAGCTGCCGGGGTGACTCCAGCTGAGCAGAGCCGAGCCCAGCTGCTGGGGTGACTCTGGCTGGCACACACACATTTTCTGCAGAGTGTCTTGCATTTTTGTTCTTGGCAAACCAGAGCAGCTTGGGAAATATTTGCAGGTCTGGCTATTTAAGCAGGAGCAGCCTAGCAGGGAGCACGCAACAATCGCCCAAGATTGGCTTGCAGAATTACTGCTGCTGGAGGAAGAAAATCGTTTTCATAATAACTGTTTTGCAGCATACCAGCTACGCTTTCTATAGCATTTCGTCACCCAGCTGAATTACAACAAACAAGGGCAAACATGCTATTTTCATACCTTTTTTTTTTCCCCAAACCATATTGACACATGGACTCTGCGACAAAATGAATGCTACTGAAGCCCAAAAATATCTGCACTGAATATAAATATATTATGAAATAGCTTTTAAACTCTGCCCTAAAGCACTTTCTGATTGGCTGCCAATGATGTCAGACATCCATAAAGGGGGTTAACAATTTCAGTGTATGAACTCCATGCAGCAGGAGCACAGAGCACTCCAGGATGGGCAGGGGGTTAACCATACCGTCTCTCAGGTAGTTAAAATCCTACAACCTCAGGCCTCTGCACCAAGAAAGCTGCACCGCTGTCTGTCCTTGCAGACTGATCTTAACCATACTTGACTAAGCACTGCTTACTTGGGAGAGGAGCCTTCCTAAAGGATACAGTAAATCACTGTCAGGTTTTAGGTATTAAAGATACACTCATGCATATTCAGAGCAATTAGTTTGGTCTTATCTGGCAGTTATGATCTTACATTTCAAGTCAAAGGTGAACTAAGTACAGTACCCTTTCCAAACAGGAACTTGACCTTTCAGTCCTGTTTGAATAAACTGTTATTAAAGTGAGTAACATATTTTACAAAGCCCTAACAAAACTAAAATCTACAATTTTAGAAAACTCAAAAACTAATGCCAGAAATATCAACTAAGCCTTTAAAACATACTATTTTGGCACCAATTGTTCAAATAGTAAAATAAGTTAACTCTTTCTGTGCACTCATGCTTACATGTTGCCTGACAAGAAATACTGGTTTGCAGGTTTAGGTGTTTAGGTAGTTTTGACAAACAGAGCATTCTATGCAGACAGAAATTTGCTGTGTAAAATAGTAAGTGTGTATGATGCTCAGTTACCAGCAACCAATATTTGTTTCTTACTATGACTACAATTCTTGGAGCTGGCTTAGTTTCAAATGTTATTAGGTAGATAGCATGTGGTGTTGTAGTAAGGAGTCTTACGCATGAACTGAAAATATACTGAATTTGATCACCCTATTCTAGGCAGTTTTGCTGCCAAATGTGGGCTAATTTATATATAGCAGCCTATTTAATAGTTTGCACTCATACTTCCAAAGCAAGCATGGAAGCAGACCACATAGAAATATGAAAATGTTTCCTGATTTGCTACAAAAAACTTTGTTTTTCAAATCCTTGTCTAAGGTTTGGGAACATGCAATAGAATGAAACTGCAAACTACACAGTTCAAATATGGAGCTGCTATAAGGTATGGTATCACTGCAGTGCTCAAAGCAGTATCACAATATAAGAGAAAAGGCTGTGTATTGCTATCTACTATTGTTCCTTCTGCCTCTCTTTTCAGTTTCATATAAATGGCAAAAATGCTAAAATCAAAGGAGAAAAAAAAACCACAGGCTCAGTGTCTAGGAACCTCATGCTTTCCTCGATTACTCCTAAAGGATCCCTTTACTGCTGAACCTCAGCACATACCATCAAATATTTCAAGTGGAACAAATTCATTAACTTGTAAACACTACTTAACTAACTGAAAGCCAGTGACAGAAACCTAGAGCACTCTTAAATCAACTTCAAGCAGGCACTGCATTTCATGTGTTAATACTTGCCATCTGCTCATGTTGCATTTTTTTACCACAAGAAAAAAATGTGACTGCTGAGTAAAGACACTTCAAAAAAAGAAATAGGAGAAACCTGGCCTCACTTAGCCATAAACTATGGTTTGGGTTTTTTTGGGTTTTGGGGGTTGTTTTTTGTTTTTGTGGTTTTGTTTTTGTTTTTTTTTTACATGTGCACACACACTCACTCTCTGTCTCTCTACTAAAACCAGAAGAAGCTATGTAAAATAGTCTTTTTAGCTATTGGTGCTTTATAATAGCTATGCTAGGAAATTTTCAAGAAAAAAGAAAGTGCCTGTGCATGTTTGGTACTCCAGACAGTAAGAAATTTGCCTCAGGGAGAAACACTTTGTAAAAAAAGTGGGGGAAGGGTAACATGCTGGTAGGCAGAGTGCGTAAGGGAACCAACGCATGAGCGTGTGCGCGTGTGCGCATTTGTGTTGGAGGCTCTGGAAAGAAATGCTAGTCGCTACGGCTCCTAGAGGCTCCAGCACAGCAAAGCACCTTTCCTGCAACACAACCATTACATCATGCACAAAACTGCCTGCCGGCCACAGAAAATGGCCCAGCCAGGAAGAGATGGATACCAGCAGATGGAATGTTTCTCCACTTTGTGGAACACGCAAATTTTAAACTAATTCTTTTCAAAAATTAGCTTTAAAAAAAAAAAAAAAAGTCCTAACTTCTTACCCCCTTGAAAACTAAAGGAGATCAACATTTTGCCCCAAAAGTTGGGCCTATGACTTAGAGGATGCCAAGACATGATGGTATAAATTTTGTTTTAGTTTTGGCCAAAATGGTATTTCATTTGACATTCAGTGTGCTTCTAGTAATAATCCTAAAGAGCACTCAAGCATTTCAGTAATGCCAGTGAAAAGAAATTTGCTATGGCACCAGGTCACAGAATAAGTATTTCTGAAGTTATGTATCATGAAGTTCTGCTTAGCTGTTGCCTAGAAAAAAAATAAAAAAAATTGCCAGATCTGCATTCGTGCCTTTTAACAAGTGTCATGTTTTAAATGGGTGCTTATAAAGAAAGCATCTGATGGACCACTTTGGTGCGTGACATCTTGCGTTAGTATGCCAGATACACTGAGCATCAGGTCCTGATCTAGATGGGCAAATTCAAGAGCAAGTTTCTTTACAGAAGCTGTCAGGGAGAGAAGGACATGTGGTAATGGTACATGAGGTGGAAACCTATCCACTGGAAGCTGGACAAAACCTTTTCACAAAAGTCACTGCACTGTAACTGTGCACAAACACTGGCTCAAATATATGCCCCAGTTGTAATGATAAAGTCAGTGCATGAAACTTGAAATTGTGACTTTTGGCTAAAGATCTCTCTCATCCATTTCCTATTACTAGTCCATAGAACTATTTAACCTTCATAAAACTACAGCATAGTGTAATTTCTCTGGATGTCACCGTTCTTTGGATGTATTCCCAATGTTACCTACCACGATTTGATTTTGGTAAAACTTTATTAGCTGCTGGGGTCCTATTCCCGATGACTGGAAAGAGTGGAAAAAAAAAATACTGTGGTTGTAACCAAAGTAAACCAATGTCAGCCTATGTCGCACACAACTGAAAAAAGGACACTAGCAGGATATATTCATGCCACAAATATTTGAACACAAGGCATTCTTTATAGTTAAAACACCTCATCTGGTCCCAGATCCTTCATACGTAAAACTCATGCCTTTTTACTTCCACCCCAGATCTTTCCTCACCACAAAGGAGCCCAGGTGTTTCTTGAATTCACTTAGCATTTCCAACACTTCACTCCTTCTCACATTAATGAAACCCATATGCTTAAGTATTACTGTCCTCAGTATTACTGCCCTTTTCCTGAGATTTGAATTAATTTTGTGAGTAGCTTTCCTTGTACTAAAAAAAGTTGCACAGATTTTATTAACATCTTTCATAATTTTGAAGACTACTGTAAAATTGCTTATTTACTTGAGACAGTTTTGATGCTAGGAAACAAAGATGTGCATCTCTCCTGTTATAACATTCAAGTTCCTATTTTCAAAAGTATATTGGACCAAGATTACCCCTTTTACAGCTACGCATTTAAGAGCTACTTCAAGAATTAATGTGGCAGACTGCATACATTAAACTGAAAGCTCAAAGAGAGAACAGCTTGCACTGAGACAGCTGCAGTGATTTTCAACCCCAGTTGGCTGCTCTGCCTCTTCTCTAGTGTCCTTCCGCACTGCGGAAGCAACCACTGAACTGCCCCAGTTAATAGCCCAGCATATGAAAGAAAATGGAACTTTGGTTTCACTTTACTTCAACATACCAACAAAAGATCCAGCCACTGTTATCTTCATCACAATAGCTTGGCACCCATTTCACCTATTTGACTTCTAGTTATTCCTGTTTCTCATTATTGCCCTGTAATACAGGTATTTATTCTAAATGCATTTAACAATTACACATGCTCCTAGATGACATGCAACTCTTTAAAAAAGGTCCCAAACAAAATTCAAGTGGAAGTAGTATGGACAACCACCAAGACAAGAGCAGTCATCAGGAAAATGAGTCACAGAGAAGGCCAGTAGAATCTGCCAGGAGACTTCCATATGTAACAGTCTCACACAGAAAAGGCAGAGGCACTGAAAATAGGTTGATAAAATACTTTTAAGAGGTGGTGGGTGTCCCAAGTAGGAACATCTATGTAGCAGCACAAGGAGATGGAAGAAACAGTAGAGGAAGGGGGGAGATACTTGGACATCTATGTGAAGCTGGGGGAGGGCAGACAGGAAGGCAGTAATAAACTCCATAAGCAGACAATGCCACAGGGCTAGAAAAAGACTCTGGCTTTACTTGGAGCATGGAAGTAGAATCCACAGTTGTCAGAGTATGCCTGTGTAAAAATTGTAACACCTTCTAACTGACCTTGCTTACCTAGGGCATTTTGGAGGAGTACAGGCAATTTAGTAACAGCAACGTGGCCCTTAGCAGCACCCTGGTCATTTGTTAAAAGGGAGAGAAGAAAAAATTTCACCAGTGTCTGACTCTTCACTTCCCACCTCGTACAGAAATTATCTCAAGTACTTTAGTGAGGGCTAAGATTCAGACTGATTTCACAAACAACACTATTTTGTGGATCACTTTGCATAGGAGATGATAGCTATACACATACCTATGGTTAACTTTATTTGAAAGTATTTATACAGGACCAAGATCTTTATTTCCCAGCCTTCATATTTCATACATCTTAATCTATAAATGTACTTCCAGAAAAAGTCAACCTGATTTACAATTAGAGTGATTGGTATGAGAGTTGCTCCTGTTTGAGTATCACTTTAGGATACTGTGAAAATCCACAAGCTATGACAAGTTCCATATTATAAAAGCCCTATCAGAATAAAAATTCCTTTCCAAAATTCCCTCATGCCAATTTCACCCAAATTTTAACATAGAAATTACTCTGTGTGGAATATCTGGAGTGAGGATTTTTCTATTTAAACCTTTTACTAGCTCATAGTATCTTCTTGGGTCTTGTACCAGTTTAGCCAGTTATAAAATTAATTCTTTGTTCACCCTGTTCTTTTTTAATCCTTTAAAAAAGGACTTCAGGTGGAAAGCTGAAGCATTACGATAGTTCAGCAAACAAGTTTCATGCAGAGAGTCTCAGGGTTCTGTGGACACTTCAATGTAGTGCCAGGCCACACTGTAGATTTATGGTACAACTGTAATAAAGTAATTTTATTTCTGTATGCCTCCAATTCCCATCAGCAAGATGGTGCATGTGTTTCCCTTTGCCCATTTGTCTGGTGTGTTTACCCAGAAAGCACTTTGCGCCTGGAACTACTGTCAGTCATGTGCCTCAAGATTTAGCACCCCAATCTCAATTAAGCCATCTAGGCCCCACTATAGATTATAAATTTTTTTAACTAAAATGTTTGTAAACAGAAAATCATTTTAAAGGTCAACTTTTTTTGTGCAGAATTAAAAATAGGAACAAAATAAACAGAAATTTTTTGCTTTTGTCACACTGAGACCACAGTTTCTACAGACATTCCTCTGATGAGACACCATTACAGAAGTATATATTACGTGGTTACAGAAATAAGTGGAAGAGCATACCATGCTGTGGAGACAAGAATCCACAGAAATACGGTAAAACAAAGTTCCCAACAAGCTCACCACAACTATGGCTGGCAAGAACATAATTTCTCAATGTATTACAATCCATTTGAAATGTTTAACCCTAACATTATCTAATCTGCAGTATGTTTCTGCATCTC
Source organism: Ciconia boyciana (assembly GCF_034638445.1). Classification (NCBI taxonomy): domain Eukaryota; kingdom Metazoa; phylum Chordata; class Aves; order Ciconiiformes; family Ciconiidae; genus Ciconia; species Ciconia boyciana. The sequence continues at coordinate 9,222,847 of NC_132947.1, forward strand.
AGATAGAATTTAAAATGTAGCTGGTAGAGCATAAACTGAGAAAAATAATCTAACCAAAGAAACCCTGAAACAGGGAAAAAAGTCATCCTTTTTTAGTAAGAGAATTCTAGTATTTTGGAAAATGTGGTTAATTTCTCTCAAAACCAGACGTATAAACAGCACATCTGCAACAAAGAAACTGGGATGTTGTGAGAAAAATCCAGACAAGTAATTCTGCTAAGAAAGGGACCCAACAGCACCTTTAACAACATGCTGCCCTGCTGGCATTCATGCTAGAGGCACAGCAGCCAAGTTTTAGCTTTTATTATTTTATTGCTTTTGTTTTTTTAAGAATTGATGGCAGCACAGATTTATGAATAGGAACCCTGAACCACTGAGATTGTGAACCATAAGTATTTTACACACTTTGTTTTGTAACGATGAGCACACACAATCCTGTTTAATAATGGATATAATGGAACAGAGCCTCATACGGAAGACAGAAATGCAAGTACGAATAGAAAATCTGATACAACTGAAGACATCCTGTATTGCCCCAGAAGACAGGCTAGTGCAGAGCTGCAATGTATAACATGCAAATGCTTAAATCAATAGTGCGAGCAGTAGCCACTGCTTGCTGCATTCCTTACAGGAGCAGCCAAAAGGAACATAAGAAAAGGGGAGGGTGAAGAGACATTTACCGCTTATTTCACTGGCGCCAGCTAAAATCTTCTCTGTAACTAATTCACTTTAACTCTGCACAGGGCAATGTTATGTAAAACGTTTCTGAAGGAAGATTTTTTCTTGCCTTTCAAGAGCAAGCATCAAAGCCTAGTAAACCATGTACTGCAGAATATACTTAAAGCTGAACAATACTAACCAATAGAGTCACTGAAACCGAACTCTGGAGGAGGAGCTCTTTACATGCAGAGGCTGGGTTTCTATTTTCTGGCACAGATTATACCAGCTTACAGAAAGGCAGTATTTTACAAATCTTTACATGTGTAGCCAGAACCTTTTGTCAGTGAGATGCAATTATAGCTTAAAAACAATTTCTATGATAGAAAAGAGATGAGAGCACTAATGAAGGTGGCTTTCTGTCAAATCAAGTTTTTCCTAACTGTTTTTCTTCATTCATTTGATCTCAGTACTGGAATTTTGCAGCACGAATTGGCTTGGTCTCTTTCAAAACATAAAGGGCCTAATCCCTTCCCATTAGAGAACAGGAAGTCAGAAGCCAATCTTAGCACTGATTAAAAAAAAGAATCTGGATTGTTATTTTAACTTCTTTGTTGCACATAAACTACAGAATTTTTTTTCCGCTACCATTTCAGCATGATGGCTCGATTAAAAAGCTGATGTCTCCCCTAAGTGGCAACTGTTTAGTGCAAGAGACCCTTTGCACCAACTGCTCTCTACAGAGCAGCAATTACACTACAGTTTCTCCCCATCACTACGTATGTAACTCAGAACATGTGCTGCACAAATCCTTATTTATGTGCCACTGTGCCGTCCGGCTTTGGACAGTCTAACAATTACGTTTCTAGTGTAAAGACTTTTTACATCTGCTCTAGGTCCATTCAAACAAAAATTGGTTGAAGTGGGAACAGGCAGTATTTCGTATTTTGACTTCTGTTCATGCAGTCTTGAAAACTGCATACTCTTATTGTCAACAGTGTTGTATGTGTGCCTGCTGGATCCCACCAGCCCAAACTCCCACTTCTCCCCCAGCCTTCCCTAATGTTCTCAATACACAGGTGTGTGCATGTGTGTATTTCTACTCCTGTGTGCAGTGCTCAAGCCCCAAGCACTCTCATCTGCTCCTCCAAACCAGTGGCACTGCTTGACGTCCAAGCACAGTGTTGCAGCCTTTCTCAAGCTCTTCCACTATATGCCAGCAAACTGGCAAGAAACTTTCGTTCAACTTCGAGAATTGTGCAGGCTCCCTCAAAGAAGCAGGTGAGTGAGAGGGCTTTTAGCCATGGGTAGCTGAAATCTTGACTTCTGGGCCTACTGCATCCCCTTACTTGAATCTTCCCATTTTTAAGTGTTATCTTTCTCAACACAGAACCAGTGTGACTTCTCTGGGGCTCCCAAACCAGTTAATGAATCAGTCCAAGTCAGAATGGAACTGGATGAACTTCAAGCATAGCTGCAGGTTAAATAAGCTGAAGATGCCCCCAAAGTTCTTAACATTAAATATTTAAGTATATGTCAGGTTTTTTTTATTTTCCCCAATGTTAAAAAAATGGCTGGCAATATGCAGCACTTGAAAATTAATGAGTTTTAAATATGAACATAGTACACCCCCAGTTTTGAAATACTCTGCTCTATTTTCTCTCTTCTCATCTTTCCCATCTGGTATGTTTTAGTAATAATTTAACAAATATTTTTCTTCAAGGCTGTCAGAAAAATCTCAGCATTTTGGAAACACTAAACATTATCTTGTTAGATAAATTAGGACACAAAGAAGTAGCATGACATATATGTGATCACACATTGTCAGTGGCAAAGACAGTAACAGAAATCCCAATATGTGCTTCTTCGGAGTCTTCAAGAAAAGAAATTGGTAATACATAGCAAATAGTGAAGCTGAAACAGACATCAAGTTACATTTGAAGGATGATCTGCAAAAGTTAAAAAAATGCAAAGTCTCAATATAGTCTCAAAGATTTCTTATTGCAATGATTTATTTTTGTTAAGATTTATTTTTGAAAATTTCTTCTCTCAGAGAATGAATCTACTATCAATCTATGGAGAATGAATCTACTATCAATCTATGGAGACTGCAGCCAGAAGTCTATGTCCACTTCCACACTTTACACTGGTAACCACTGAAAGGATCGGTTAAGTACAGGTCTCTCTCCTAGATGCATCAGTCAGTATAACTCATCAATAACTCTTCCTCATTACTGAGCTCAGATGAACTAATAAAGTAACACACAGAATGCTTCGTATCCCATTATCAATTTCGCCGTTCGATTTGTCAGAATCTACCCCAGGTGTCAGGAAAAAACATTAGCCAGCACCTTAGCCAAGACAAGACAGCAAACCCCACCCCAGATGAGCAGCTGCTGTTCTAGAGATTACAATATTAGTAGAAAGAAAAAGACAATAAAAGCCTCCAAAAAAAAAAAAAATCTAACAAACGTGCACCTTTTTCTTCATACCATCGGCATGAGATTTTTTGGAGGTTATGATTTTATAAGCCTTTACCTGCAACTATACAAGGGTTAAAAATTACTCTAAAAATAAATATTTGTCAAGATTCTCCACCAATGACATTGAAAGAAAATTTCTGGCTTTAAGAAAATGCCAGATATCACAAGATGCATGACAAATCAGCAATTTGGTTTTCTTCCATTGGAAAAGATACTAGTGTTTTTTTTAAACTCCACATGCTGAAGTTTTCTAAAACAGATTTCCTGTCCTTTCTCTAAGATTGCTGAACCCCGTTCACCCAGGGCACAGATAATACCTTTGGATAAAAGATTTGAAATCACAGTTTCTCCCATAAAAATTTCAAGCTTTACAGAAGAACAGCTTTTCTTCCACAGAGCCACAAACTTCACAAGAGAAAGTTATTTCCTCTGTTCTGTTCCCTCAGGAGGTGTTATATTCTTATAACCTGTCAGACTTACCCAGTCATATTTGTAATTTATATTTAGTATAAGGTTGTTTCTTTTCAGACTACCTCTGAATATTCCTAACACAAAAAGTGAATTCTGATTACTCACTTTTCTCCCACAGATTAGACACCTTTCCGAGTGTAACTGTGCACTGGAAGTTATTCAAAACAACTTTCTGAATACCCAAAAAACACAGCCAAAAATAAAAAAGACAAACATTACAGGATTTTGCTGGACTTTGAAATATAATTGCAAAACAATGAGAGTGAGATTTTCCTTACATTTAAAACAGCATGCATGTTTAATTAGAAGAGGAAAAAACTTAGCTGAAATACGTATACACAGACACACTCTACTCAGTGAGAGGGGAACTCTCAAACTTTTTTACCCAGTCTGATCAAGGCTATGGAGAGAAGATACACGAGTTGGATACTATCATTTCAGAACAAGTTAAACTCACCTACAAAAATGGTCAGGACAGTCCTAATTTTCAAATGGCAAAAGATGCCAAAGAGGCATCTCTGCAATGATATCCTACATAACAGGGGAAAAGGGATGGACAACTAGAAAGAAACAGATTTGGAGAGAGTACAGAAACTTGGATAGTTGCAGGGATCTTATTAGGTTTCAGGCAACAGTCAAACCAAAAGGAAAGTTGCTGTAGAAATTCAAACTCCATTTATGTCCTTAAACAATTCAATCCTTTCCTGCACACTTCTACTAGAAGTGAATAATCCCTTACCAGCACAGAACATTGTCATTCAGAGCCAGAATTTACAGTGAGAACCACAGTGTAAAAGTTATTAACAAGCAGCTGTACTACATCATTCAAAGGTCCATGCAGTCAAATAATCCCTCTTAAGTGGTGTCCCGTTGAAGGGATTGCCTAGGGAAAAGTTTAAGGGGTAAATATACAAACTTACTTTCCAGTCTTCAAGAATTTGTGGCTGAAGGATGGATATTTTGTTTAATAACCATTGCTGGATTTTTTTCTCCGGGAATTTGTCTAATTGCTTTGAGGATATATAACATCCTGTGGACATAAGTTCTATGGCACATTAATACATCGTACCTCCCTTTTTGTATTGTGAACCTGCCTGCCAATAATTTCAATGGATGACCCTAGTTCTTGACTTATGGGAGGGAGTGAATAATCATTCTCTATTCACCTACTCCACATACAGAATGACTTCACGAATCTCTATCCTGTCCTGTCCTTCCTCAGGCTGAGTCTTTGTCTGTTTAGAAATTCCTGCAAGAGAACTTTTCCTTATCTGTGCTCATCTTTGTTACCTCTCTCACTGTGCTTTCTAGATGTACTATTTTTGGGGGAAAGGATGGGAGGGAGGGATAAGATCAGTACAGTAGGAAGCTACACCATTCCCTATTTATTTTTATCTTTTTTTTAACTAATATTATCATTCCAAGATGCCTGCAAGCATGAATACACACTTACACAATATTTCAAAATTTTTCTTTGTAATAAAGGAAAAAAGAATTGAAAACACTATACTGTCTTCAAGCCCAACTCAAACCAGCTTCTGAGTAAATAGACTAGCCTTTTCCACATTCTTCTTGGTGTTCCAGTTATACAACATTATTTGTATAGGCAGACCAACATTGCAAAACTTCCAGCTTTGATATATTTTCCAGACTGGGTATCTGCTGCAGGTTTAACATGTTTGGAAAGTTTTAGGGAACAAAATCAAGCCAATTCAGATAATGAAATTAAGGAAAAGTATGTGTTGTTTAGCTCTTTTGAAAAGCTCCGATGCCTTCATAAGCTACAGCAGAGATTTTAAATTGGCAGTAAACTGCCCTCATATCAGGGACATATTTTTCCATTCCTATGAAAATATGACCAAATTTGGCCAAGTTACAACTCTTTACTGAGTCTATATAAACTGTGGTTTTCTAAAGATTCACTAGAGTTTGACAGCTGAAGATGAAATCAGTATGTACCATCTCCTGTCCACGCCTGTGTTAACCAGACTGAATATTCATTATTATCTTTAAGCAGTTAAGGTTTGTCCTGGATCTGGAGAAACTGAACTGGACTTTTCCTGCAGCTGAAGCTTCCAGAGATTGCTATGACACCAGACAAAAATGTGAAGTGGTTCAGCTGTACATACATGATCACCAATACCTGTGTATTATTGCCTACCCAGTATTATCCATACTGGCATGGAAGCCCCTTGGAAGAAAATGAGGAGGGAAACATAAATGGCGGAAATACAGAAGGGACAAAAGAAAGCAGGGAGGTAGTTGAGACTGGAACAAGGATCCTGATAGAGATATGCTAAGACTGAAAACATGGTAGATTCACATCGAGATGGAGAGGGAGGAATGGAAGGGATGAGTTTAGAAAAGGCTAACTGGTGATTGTGATGAATTGCTGGGGAAATGACAGATTTAGAGAATGACCTGGGAGCTTAGAGAAGGAAAGCAGAGTGTAAAGGTAAGTGGTATGAAGACGTTACTGGAAAAGAACAGGGACAGAAAGGATGAAGAGTATGTAAAGCTTCCTCAAGTCCACATCAGATCTCATTATCCCTGACTCTCAACATTTTTCCTCTATCAGCAAATATCGCTAAAACTCACTGAAAGAGTTCTCATCCCGCTCTAGTGCTCATTCACAGACAACCCTATAAAGTAATGTCGACATAATTGACATAAAAACAAAGACTAAGTAGAAAGAACAATCTATGCTTATGTGTCTCACTGCAAGATGATGTATAACGAGTTTCCTATTTGCATATACATATACAGAGAAAATCCTTTCATTCAGGAGCAAAATGTAGAGATCTTCAAAAATTACTGCTGGAACTACTGAATGCCTAAGCAGCAACTCTTAAAAAAAATGAAAATTATTGAAAACTTTAAAAAATGTAAAAAAATTCCCTTTACAGAAGCAAACTGTAGCTAGCTCTTTTACACCGCTTAAAATTAATAATTAAATATGCTGTAAGGCCACATTTGATACAGAAAGGGTATTTAGCATCACTTTCCCATCTGCTGGAAGCGACTTTAAAAATACTCACATTTTTAAATGACGAGATAGTTGCACACTGAAATAATCTGCAAACAGTATTAAGAAAGGTGCTGTGGCTCTTCTCTGCTTCAAGCACTTGCTCTTCTAGGAAGGAAACACTGTGTGCAACCATTTTAACAAATGCCTATGGAGAGAGGAAAAACACCTTATGAAAATTAAAAGCTCCTGTGCTGAGTTTCAACATTATCCCAGCTACAGATCAGAAGTCAAAGAAAAAGCTTTAACAAGATTTCAGAGTGCGCTATTCCTAATATAAGTATCCAAGGGGCACATACTCACAAGTAGACTACAGATATTTCCATCCATGAGAAGAACCACTGGTCATGACCTAAGGCTAATTTTTCTCCTTACCTAAGGGCAGAGTTTTGCTCCCTTTTCGGCATACAGAGTATGCAAGCACTTGCATAGTGTCTAAATGTCTGGCAACATTTCAGCAGTGAGGTGAAAAGCTCTTCAGAACCTGGTGGGAGTGAGAAAGTGGCCAAAGTGGTAGGAGGGAGGAGACAGCGGAGGGAAAGATAACAACAGGTGATTTTAGCTAAAAAAGGTCAGGAATTATAGACCTAAAACATCCATCTGTTCAGTTTCAGTTGAAATTTGAGCCATAAGGGAAAGCCAACTAGAAAGAACACAGTATTTATTTGTTAAAATACAGAGCAGTTTGTAAGGAGTTTTGATACTCTCTATTAATGATTAAGCTTCACAATTTTTTTTGAGAAGTTGAGCACTGCCCATTTTAGGGATGGGGAAGGTGAGGCTGAACAGGTAAATTAATTGCCCAAAATATACCAGTGACAACATCAAAATTAAAACCCAGCACATTCTCATCCGATATAACCATTACACAACAGTCCCTTCCTTTTCTACTCTTGGGAGTACAAGATAATTTCTCCCTTGAAAATCCCCATGGATGCTAAGCTTTAAATTTAAAAGTTCTAATTAAAACATTAACTACTGCTCAAATTGCCAATGTAATCTTGTGCTTTCAGATTAGTGCCATTACAGCAGGTAATGTTAGGGAGAAAAACTGATTCCTAGCCAATCAAGGTGGTATCCTCCCGTGATAACCAAAAAAAGCCTCTCAAGAAAATTTTGCTGCATTATTGAAGGGCTACCCGTAGCCTAGCAAAGACTGGTGTTTTCTTCATATTCCAAATTACTATGTCCCTACAGTTGTACAAAGGAAATGGGGTCAGGAAGGGGGGCAAAGGGGGGTCTCCCCTTCCTGTATTAGAGGGGAAAAAAAGAAATACGGAGCCCTGTTGCTTACCGTACTTTTGGCACAAGTAATTGCTTACGGTTTTAGTTTTATTTTGCTGTTCAAAGACAAAAACACCCCCCCTCCCCCCAAAAAATCCCAACCACCTATAAGCATGGAATTTGCAAAAAGACCTAAATGAGTGAGACCCTTCCAGAAGCAGTTAGTTTGGAACCTGATTCAGTTAGCCATTTTTCACAGTCCTAGCTTAACTATACATTCAAGTATGGCCAAATTGTTATGTATGCTGAGAACCTGCTAGCTATTTCTTGGACTGGGGTACTCAGTTCTGAAAATCAGACAGGTTCTAAACAAGTTAACAGTTGACTCCCACTTTTGTTCTAAAATGCCTTGCCTCCATTTCCTATCTGAAGCTTTCTCCTGGTGCTGTGTAAGTCCATAAAATATGAAGTGGTTTGATAAAGTCTGTTATCAAATGTAGGTATAAAAATGCAAACTACAAAAAATGAATTGCATTTAAAGAAAACTTGCTGAAAGCTAAGTCAATTGTCCGGTCCCTCCCAGAGTAATAAACCTTACCAGAGGATATCACTTTGTACAGGGGTAGAGCCTGAAGCTTAAGCACTGCCTATCTGGATTTAATGCCACAAACACTTGGTTTCTTTCACTTTGAGTCAGTAAAAACTGATTTTAAACATTGCACAATTTATCTTGTCATGTTTTCATTATATTCCCCCCAGAGGCAAACTTGCCCTCAGTTGACACAAAATTTAACATACTGCTTACTAAATATGGTGAGGGCATCATCTTAGTGAGTCATACTGGCTTCCCTCATTCAGGATACAATAAACACCAAAACAGACACAACAGAAGATGGGAGCTCAGAAATCTCTCCACTAATACATAAGACGATCATCAACAACTTAAAATGGGTATGTCCAGCACTGGATGCGAGACTTGAATTTTTAAAGTTATAAATGGTTTCACAGATACTCCTTCAAGTCACAAAACAAATTAACATTATTAGCATTATTGTTAACAACAAAACCACAACTAATGCTTTTAATCTGCCATTAGGAATTGTGGAATCCACAGCAATAAATTACTCAGTGATGTTCCAAAACCATAAACACTTGTATATGTGGAACCATGGGTAAACGTATTGATTTAAAAACAAACGTAAGACAATAGAGAGCCATAAACATCTGAGTGCTACATTTAAATACCTGGACAGTTAACCTATAAAACACATAAAAAGAAGGATGTAAATTTCTAATTCTAACAAACCTCTAATTTATCAACTTTGTCATAGATGTGGTTCATTTCCATCACCTTGTCTTTAATGAGCGGAATGGTCTCGTCCAGGATCTGTGATGTATCACTTCTGATCTGCATGAAAAAAAGTATCTCACATGAGGATGAATCTTGAAGATAAAAACCACACTATTTTTTTTCACATCATTATTTTTTCACATGAATATTTCAGAAAAGATATCACAAGGGTCCTTTTGCAGTATGTTATCAAGCAGAGATTGGAAAAATAACTTACTAGGACTCCCACATCAAAACTGTAATCAGACCCTTCCCTCTTCTCTCCAAATTTCCACACTACTCCCAAGAGACCATCTAACTTTCTATTATGAAATACTGTAGACATGAGGGGTAATAATGGATTTAAAATGAAAACTGCCTCTATACCATGCTACATGATTTGATTTTATTGGGGAAGAGCTAACTCATACTACTTAATCAGTTTTTGGAAAAAGTCACATCTTTGAGTACACCACTTCTAGTATCTTGCCTTCAACAGTGGCTCGGGACTAGAGTTCTCAGGAGAGCAAGAGTCTTCACACAACATTGTAGCATAGGCACCTCAGAGAAAGTTTCTGCTCCCTAGTCCCTGTCAGTTTCCACAATACTTAAGTGCCCTAATACAGGAAAGATTTTTTTTTTTTTTGTTACCTACTACAACCAAGCTTGTTCCCAATATCCATACGAGAGCCTGAACCTTATCTGAAATCCTGCCGAGTGTTGTTAGCAAGAATTACCCAATTTCCTATATAAACAACTGCAAATGCTTTGTTAGGTGGCAGTAAGCTACACCTCCAAGCAGAGCACTATAGCTAATGGAACGTACAAGCCAAAAATGATGGATAAGATGGGAACTGGGAAGAGCTCTCTAAAGGGAAAGATAAAAGCAAAAACAAGAAAACCTCCACTAACACACCCAAATAGGCATTCTAATTTGTAAAACAGAGCAGCAACACACTGACAAGACAAATAAGAGAGGCAGTTGAGCCCACTTTTATACAAGTTTTCTTTCTCAACTAAGTGTTGAGTATAGGAGGTCTTGGTTCATTTCTGGATTAAAGCTGTTTTGCCTACAATTTTAATAGACTTAAAGAATAAAGAGGAATGAGGATCCCTTCAAAAGATATTTTTGTCCCAAAGACTGAGCTAGAAGATATTCTTCCTTCAATTTCATAGGAAAGAGTAAGGATCTTTTAGCTAGAACGGTGAGAATCTGGAGTTGGGCTAATATTGCAGGGAATTATCTGGGCATTTTGAGATTTAATCCAGAATCTCAAATAAACCATAAATGCCTGCTGTAAGTAATTTAATCCATGGACCATGCATTATAAACTCTAATAGGTACTTAGACATTTTACTGATGATCATATGACTCATTTGTGTGTTTGGTTTTTTTTTAAGAAGCTGTGTTTTTAAAAGCTGAGTATAGACAAAGCTATATAACTATAAAATGACTCATAGTAAGATTTTATAGTATTTTTATTACCAGAATGAGTACCTGCAGATTAAGTGCTTTTATAGTGCTATAAGTGTTCTGTAATAGGAGATCAAACAGACATATCAAAATAGTAGTAGCTTTCAGTTGTAAACAAACCAACAGTATCTCCTGTATTACTGGCCTCAGCACTACATCCACTAACTATATACACAGACACCTCCCCCAGCAGTGACATAACTATACACAGACACACTCCGTTGTCTTTACAGTATGTACTTGATAACCAACAGAAAGTGAGCAGAGACACTCTAGCAGGATCCCTGTGAATGGAATCAGACATATTTTCTAGTGTTAAATAAAAATACAGAATAAATATGTAATGAAGGAGCCGAAGCACAAGAATTCCAGGTTTGTTCTATTGAATTCCTTTAGGTCAATGATATGCAAAAACCCGCTCCTCTATCATAAAGCACATGTGAAAAACAGATTGGTGATCTGTCTGAGATGAGGTTCATATTCAGGTAAACTACATCAGATCAAAATTTGAGCCTGGACTTTCTAAAGATAAGGTAACAAACTTGTTTGCTAATGTTGGTCTCAGAAAGGACAAGGGAAAAGCCACTCTTACAGCTAGATGACTACTGTAAATATAAACACAGTTTGGGACATAGCTGGAAAGAGGGAGATGTTGTACAGACCCAGTACAAAAACTATCAACACAAGGTCAGAGCAGACATGGAACAAATCTAAACCATCTTTCTTTGAGGGTAAAAGCAAACAACCAATACAAGACACAGGAGAGCCGATTTCCCAGCAAGCAGCCTGTGATGAAAGGAAATGATATGCAAATATGATTCAAGAAGAGTCATTCTGCAGCAGTCTGCAGAACCACAGCGACAGAGGAGTTCAAGAGGAGTCAGCACATGACAAAGGGAAATGATTCTTTTGGTACAGCAACCTCTCATGAGCCAGAGCAAGCAGGACTGGTCTGAAACCCCACATTATAACACAAGATTTATTTCCCCTTGTACAATGTATTTTACCTTACCTTACTGAAGATTTAGCCAAGTGCTCAGCACAAGCACCAGAGCACAGCAGTCCATGGGAAAAAACCTGTATTCCTTTTACTAGGTTTTACTATGCTAATTGGAGGAGGGGGTGAGGAAGGAAGGTTTGATTCAGCTTTGTCTTCTAATTCAAGTCAGCAAGCTCAAGGAGGTAGCAAACCAACAGCACCAAAGTCAGTTAGGAGACAGCACAATCAGTATGAATGATCAATTAGAACACAAACCAGGAATGGCACATTGCATGTGTGGCAGTGAGACCTGATCCTTGCATACACTGCAGTTCAAGCTGTACCAGTTAAACAAACAAAATAACAAGAATCTGTGCATTTTATAGAAACTATTATTTTTTCTGGAAAAGAAAGAAAAGTAGCTGGAGCCACAAGTCAAAGATATTGTGCAAATTCTAGTTGTCACAGGGACTTTTTCAAAAAGATCGCTCTATATTCCTTTTTGGTCTTTGATCCCATATGTTAACAAACAGTAACATAAAAGGATCACAAGTAAAAGCAACCACTGTAAACTGAACAGCTCTGTGGTGAGAAAAGAGAAAACTGAGGCTGGTACGGTCCTGAGAAGTTAGCAAACCCTAGCCACAGCAAACCAAACACAACGACCTCTTCCTCTTTTTCCCCTGTGATGAAATCAGGTTTCACACCTAGGGCCTCAGGGAGGAGGTTCCCAAACTTTAAGTCCATGAGACAAAGATAAGCAATTAGCAGCTGGTCTGTGGAACCATAATAAAGCAAGATTTACAAACACATCATTTCCCTGGGGCAAGTTCTGCAAGAAGGTGCAATGGCTTGAGAACCATTAACCTGTGGTTTTATAAACTGGCGAGTATGCTGGAGGATCAACATACGTATTTAAAAAAAAAAGGGGAATATCAAACATAAGCAGAGATTTTGTATCTATCCATACATCCTCTTCAAGGATTAGGAGACAAAGAAATGGAAGTAGTGAATTCCCATATGTAACTAAACCAGCTGCACATCTCTGAATAGATATCAATCATGTGTTAAGATATACAAGAAGCATAAAGAATCGTATGTAAAAAGGTAACCAACAATGACCCATGGAAACAATATAAGAACAGCATATACAAGAGTCTTGTTACAATTAAATTTTTTTGCTTTTGTGTCACTGATTCAAATCATAGCTCAGTTAAAAAATCAAAATTTGATAGTTACATTTGAGAAGCTCTGAAGCCACTTAAGAGACATTAATTTACTTCGTCGAAGTCAGTGCCCTAAGGATGACATCAGAAAAAGTTAAATAACTGGCACTAAAATTCTTATAGCACAATCTTTTCATTGCAAGATGCTCCTTCCACGGCAAGTGTGAGGCATGCTGAACTGTATTTACATTGTCACTGTAACTTACCTCTTGTACAAGTGTCCATTTTAAGTGCTGTGCCATGCTGTGCCTAGCCAGGTACAACAGTATGACAGTGGAAATTCTGTCTTCCTTGCACTGAGGATCCAGGTTTCTCCTCATTGCAATATTCAAATGTATGCATCAAGAGTACTTGTAAGTTCAAAGCAGCAGCACACTCAAAGGAGAGAAGCCCAATCCCTCTATGTGAATGCTTCACTGAATGCCCAATTGAAAAAAGCAAGATTCCCCTTGCCTTTTGTTGGCATAGACAAAAGACCAAATTATTGCTAGGCACAGAAGCTGGAATCAGTTCAAACAGTACATTATATTTATCAGATTCCCATATACCCCTGGATGTGCTGCTGAAAGGAACCTTACATTGTAGGTACTGGACAGAAAGGCACAGAATCAGCACACTGACTGCAGTGCTCTGATGTTCCCAGATAAGGTCAATAATCTGCATATTAGGGAATTATTCACAGCCTGCAGGTTATGAAAAAATGTTTTCAGGGGCATTTTCAGGGGCATCTACACACAAAGATAGTGTATTGAAACTAGGTTAGTGGTTTTTGTAGAAAAAGGTTGGCAAGAGAAGAAGTCTCACAGGAGGTTTAAAAGCTCACTGGATCCATCCGAACAAGCTAACCATCTTCCCTATATGGGAGCAAAAAAATGTAAGGTGCATGCTTGATTGATGGGAAAAAGCATAAGGTACATACAAAATCCTAGTGTAAGCTCCCAAACAGAAGAATTGAGTGAATGAACTTAACAGTAAATCAGACAGAATACAATCAGCAGTGAAGAGCTATTGATTCAAACCACTTGCTTTGAGCAGGTGATGTCGTATCACTGAAGCAATCATCACCTTTCAGGAATTAACTCAAAGGATTCTTTGGCCCAAGAAACCAATCTCTTGTATTCTACATTTTGCACAGACTAAATGTGCCGTACTAGAGAATCTAAAGCTGACAAATGTAAGCCAAGATGTATCAAAAAATAGACTGCATGCTCTGAGGTTCACATTCTCCTTTACAGCTATTTTTGTCAAAAGCTGAATGGAAAAAGAACTGCTTAAACAGCCACTAATACTGAACCATTCTTACAGGCAGCTATTTCTCCTTTTAAGTCCCCTGCTAACCATGTGAGACTTTGATGAGCCAAGCTTTTGTTTCTTTCCACTCTGTCACTTCCTTCTGGAAGCTATGATGCCTCCCTTCCATAAGCAAGACATGCCAACAACAAAACCAGAAACCTCTGACAGAAGTCAAAAAAGGATTAATAACTGGCTATATTGCTGACTGATTTGCTTAGAACAAGGACGATGACCTCACTTGAGCAGAATTCACATCCACGGTGCAAGATCTGTCCCATGACCAAATAATAATCATCATTAGTTAGCTGATGATATTTTGTATAAACTGTGTCAAACATGCTCATTTGAGTTTTCAATGGGTTCTTGCAGACCACACGAGACTGCTTTGGGGCCACCTCTGACTTATGAGTTCTGTGCTTGAGAGTAAGCACAACATTTCTCCAAAGAACACTGGGATACATGCACAGAAAAGTGGAAAGATGCTGAGAAGGCAATATTGGCATTTGTTCTGTAAACAGCAGACAACATGCAGAAAGTCCAGCACACCAATATCTTTCATTTGCACTAAAGCTGGTAAGAATAAAGCCAGGAAATTGCTTTTCAACTGCCTAGGAAACATTGGCCACATAATTTCTTATCTGCTTCACTTTACCCTGTCCCTCTCCATTTATCTATGCAATTCCTGAGAATCATCCAACAAAATAGCTCATAAGCAACAAGTCCCCGAGGAGCTGTTGGCTGGTCACTTCTTGCCATTCAAAGTGCATTCAATACAATTAGCAACCATTGTATTTGCCAGTGACACATGCATTATACAAGATGCTTGAAGACAGAAGAAAAATGTTGTGGTGAATGCTAACAGAAGACAAGATGGTCTGTGCATCACTGAGTATAAGAGGAAGTCCCTCTAGGTAAACTTGGTCCATGCTATCTGAACTAGTGCTCTCTGAAATGCTAGGAGGGGTTAAAATGCAGTATCAGTTCCTCTACCTAATTTTACATTTTTTAGCCTAAGGAAGGAAAGAAAAGTTGACTGCAAAAATCACATTCATTATTTTTACATGAACACCATAACCCAAATAGCTTTCAGACAGCACCACTATGTGCAGAAAGCCTGGGGTAAGCTAAATAGTAACACATATACCTCTTGCTCTAAATGGTTTATCCCAAACAATTAGGCACTGACAATGGCGAAGATAATTGGTGTGGTACAAATATTGCATAGCATATCAGTCACAATCTCATCATTAATTAGTACTCCCCACTCAGTTATTCCACCTGTATCAACTTCTCTCTTATATTCTGACTGCAGTAGACAACTAGCTTGCTGCATTG
Source organism: Ciconia boyciana (assembly GCF_034638445.1). Lineage (NCBI taxonomy): Eukaryota > Metazoa > Chordata > Aves > Ciconiiformes > Ciconiidae > Ciconia > Ciconia boyciana. The sequence goes on from NC_132947.1 coordinate 9,238,344, forward strand.
GTACAGCATCTAGCACAGGTGGCCTTAATTTGTAGCTGGTGCCCGTGAATGTTACTGTAACACACATAATCTCTGTCTGCATCAGCCAGTCTAGCGCCACCGTCTCAAAACGATCCAGCTGTTGTAGCACTGGAGCAGTCTTCTCGGCAGGTTTCATAACACAACCAAGCTAAAACACAGATTCTTTGTTCTAGAACGTACTACTGCAATCTGCCTCCGGTACTCCACCGACTAGCGAACAGGGAGGCAGACCGCCAGCTCACACGAGGGGAGGGCGAGGAGGGGAGGGCGAGGCGAGCCCCGCGGCGCTCTCCCACCTGCACCCGCCCGGCGGCGGGGCGGCGCCCGCGGGGGCGGCCTGGCTGCGCGCGCCCTAGCGCCACCTGGTGGGCGCGGCGCCCCCATGCGCGCGCAGCGCCGCAGTCTTTCCCGCGGCGGCCGCGCTGTCAAGATGGCCGCCCTGCGCGCGCCCCCCTTCCTGCTCTCAGGGCCGGCGGCGACACGGCCTCGGGGCACGTACCGCGTCCGTTATCCCGCGGAACTCGTCCAGCCTTCCTCAACCGCTCTTCAGCCGTCTCTTCCACTTCCTTCACCTGGGGGGAGAAAAACAGTCACAGAGCCCAGGCTGGGGCCTCGGCGGGCTCAGGCGGGTCAGAGGGGTGCCCGCCGGCCGGGTGCCTGCCAGCCGCCGGGCTCCACACCGCTCCCCCCGCCGTGCCTTTTCTGCCATCCCACTGGGGAACCCAAGCCGAGCTGAGGAATTTTTAGGCAAACACCATATCACCAACTCCAAAGGCACAAAACTCATTGTATTGAGAAATGTAACATTTGGAGGCTCTGGGAGGCCGTTTTCCACCCCTGCACCAGTAGGTGACCTGTACGACGAGGAAGGATGTCCCTGTTATCCCGAACATCTACCTCCACATGGATTTCAAGTTCTAGATCTCACAATGAGTTTTCAGCCACCAGGCTTCTAAACCTATAAAGTCAATGTGTCTTTCAGCAAAAGTTCCTTGCCAAGCATCTCGCTCAAGTTTTGAAGCAGAAAAGTTTATTCTAACACTTGCACTTGGATGTAACACCAAAGCATGATTTATAAAAGTCAACTTGAAGTTATGGCTCACATTATTCACTGAGGTAGAAAAATTGTTAACCCCCCAAAATCCAACCCGAGCAAATACCTAAAAGAAAAAAAAACAAAACAACAAAACCCCCCCAAAAAACAAAACAAAAACCCACTTTGACTATTCTGAAGCAGAGAGAACACTATGAAAGAAAACCAAGAGCTGCTCAGAAGGGCAGTTTTGGAGAGCCACTGCAATGTTCTTCCCATATCAGAAAGGAGCCCATATTCAGAACTCCAGAAAAACTCAACAGCTACAAGAGTGTCTGCCTAAAGCCAAGAGCCCGGGCATACCCACCTCTGCAGAAGACAAAAGCCGATAGACTCGCACCCTTAAATGAAGTTTAGAAAGACTGTTGTTCACAAAATCCCAGTAAAGAATTGCCACTACAAGGAGAGCAAACCTTCTATTCTGAGCATATTTTTAAAAACACATTTGCACTGTAATTTAAATGATTTTTAAAATCCTGAATCTATTCTTCTATCCTAATCACATCTCATATTCTCCAAAATTAAAATAATGAACCTGATGAAAACTTTTTGTTTTTAAAGCCAAACAAAGGGAACTTGTCCCACTTGTTGGGGCTACTTTGCTTAAATGGTCATCATAAAAGCAGAACAAGAGCAAGGTTTGCCTTAGCAGACCTCTTTATAATTTTTCATCTAGGCTGTAAGGAACAATCTCATTCCTAAATAAAGTTTATTATCCTTTCACCTGGTAATAAAATTAAGGAAACCTGAATCGCATCTGAAATTCAAATTGGTAGTTATCAATCCAACAGTTGGGCTAACTCCAGGATTTTTTTTGCCATTCTTAAAAGTGGCCAAGGACCTCCCAAAACAGGTACAATCACTCTTGTCTGGAACAATATGGCAAAGGGAGTTGCTATAATGTCAAGGCATTAGCTAGAAGAAAGGGTGCTGGAAGAGGAAGAATAGGTAAGAAGACAAATGCACTTTGTCAGCAAGGGGTAGACTGGAAAATACTAGACTCTTGATTTAGACTTAAGCCAATGTTAAGAGCAGCATACATGTAAGTTCACCCCAAAGGCTGTGCTTTGCATAGACTGAAGATGGTTACTAGCATGCAACTCCTCTTTTACTTTATGAAACCTGTTCCACATAAACAGAGCAAACGTCATTCTCTGCAGAGCCTGAGTCAACTTTCTCAGTTGAGGTGGTGTTACGCCTCCGGAGACCTATTTGCAGCCAACTTCTGCAACAGAACAGATCTGAGGGAACAATTTCAGGTATGGAGGTATGCCTGGAGGCAGCTTCTGCACCAACACTAAGAAGATGGCAATAGGGAAGGCAAAAGCCTTTTGCCAGAGAATCAGAGGAGGAGCAACAGAGAAACACAAGTTACAAGTGGGGCAACAAGTACACACATCACTCTAGAAAGGGTGTTCTAAAAAGGCTGCTAGAAGTCATCCAGGGAGCAATCACATGAACCCAAGAGACCAAATCCACCATGTCAAGTAAGTGCGCTATTCTAGGTCTGCGATCATGGAGGCTGGGGAAGGACTCAACTCCTAGTCACTTCCAGGACAGCGATTCAAAAAATAGAAAGGACAAATTATGCTACCACAAAGAGGAAAGGAAGAACATCGAGAAAGTCTTAAGCACATGGAAGACATAGTGACTGTTTTCACAAGGACAAACATGTATGTGGATATACAGGACATAATGTGGGCTGAGGATAAATACCTATTCAGCAGAATGCAGATACGAGCTCAGGCCACGTTCTGAGTAGCAGGAATGTGACCCAACTCGGCCCAAAAGCTCTGCAACTATGTTAGAGCAGCATTGAGCTAAGACTGGCATGTATTGTCTCAGAGAAACTGTTAGCAGCTGGCATTTTCATCAGTTTAGTGACCACACCTGTCAGCCTATTAAGGTTATTTCCTAAGATGCTCATGTCTAACGTGAAGTCTTCATGGTGGCATAAACTACCACATTATATTCACACTGTAATTTCACTTATACAAGATTTAAAACCTACCCACAAAAGTTTCATCGCCTCTTTTTTGTGTATGTATCTGGACAGAAGAAACCTCAAGACACATTATACTCCACAGGTTTATCAGGACGGATGCATAGATGCTGTAAATCAATGCATGGATTTCAGTGGTGCTAACACGAGTTTACATCCCCTAACAATCTGTTCCATGTCTTTCTGAGGTAAAGATTTCTGTGTGGAAAAGCTGTTTTCCTTCTGCTGCTCCTTTGCACGCTTAAATAAAGGAACAGAATTTCCACATCTAATTTCTCCTCAGAAAGAGTGAGCACTCTTCCTCCCCACTGCCCATAGGCTAACCCTGGAAAGATCACTGCTAAACAACAGAAGAATGCATTCTTTTCAAATAAGAAAGAGTTACCAGTGATTTCACATTACTATAATACATTTAATTTGTGAAAAACTTGTAAGCATTGAGTCTGAGAGTGATTTCTTGAAGTCTCTCTTCATAAGGCAGAGAAACATAATTGCTAGCTTTTTTGTTAAGTGTATTTTACAGCAGAGCAATCTCAGTGGGTGGTGCAAGCATCAAATGGCCTACAGAACAATTCTATCAAACTCCCGACATTTCTTGGCAAGCCTGTGCACAGTCAGCTTCACGGGCCTGAAGCCGCTAATGTAGCCACATCTTCAGGACTAGCACAGTTGGCTTAAAGAGATAGTCCAAAACTGTTATCAAACTTACAGCTTTGAAAAGGCTGTGTAATGGTAGCAATCATTAAATGCATGAATGTAAAGCAGGTGTAAATTCCACTAATTTGACAGATGATGCCTTAAAGAATCATCCATTTAAACAAGTTGAATTAGCTGCACAGGTTCCTGTCCTGCTCTGACTAAAGTTGCAGACATGCTTCAGGCAGGTAGCTTGCTGACATTACTAGCCCTTCTAATATCTACCATGAGCATCTTTCATTCATAATGTTCATAAAGATTCAAACATGGGAGTAGCATGTGTTAGAGGACAGAAGCAAAGTTTATTGACACCACTGAGAATAAGTTAATTCAAAACAGATTCACAGTTAATCTTTAAAGTGTTACATAGCCTGAAACGTAACAGAAGCGAACAATAGTAAGAAACGATGGAAAATAGATGCAAAGAAATCACTTAACACTCTTTCTTCAAGGCATGCTACTATAAAAGCACACTAGGCATAACAAAGCCAAAATACTACGTTTGAAGAGGACTCAACCGCAAATACTTAGCAGTTCCATATGAATTGCAAAAGAGAACAACAACATTCTAAGGGCTCAATGTATTTAAGACACCTTCAGAAATGCTTAAGAGGGGCCTGTTGCAAATCGCAGTATCAACAACATATTTACCATAATCTGTAATTAGGTACTTACTAAACAGACCATACAAGCTCCTTCCAGGTGATTATAGAACTCACTGTATATTTATCACTAAGATCTGAAATAAAACCCACTTCAAAACAAACTTCTGAAATAAAACACATTTCAAAGTTATGATGAAAACATGGGGTGACAAGTGTTTCTTAGTTAAGACTGTAATTTCACAATCACTTTAAAATTATATAAGCTGGCATTGGCAATAAAAGTAGTGTACCCTTTTCCATCACTCACTTATGCCCCTAAAGCCAACCCTTTGCATGTGAGAGGACAGACATTCACGGTGGAATGAATCAGGAAACTGCTCTGGGTAGAAAACTAACCATTAACTAACTTCTTTGCCATATCATTTTATCTCAGATCAGTTCTTCAACTAAATTCATTACACAGCCATGTTAAGGCTAGCACTGACAAAGAAAACAGGTAGCAAGGGGAAGAGACACCTTGGGTCTTTCAATAGCAGTGTTAACTTATCATGAAGCCTTAGCCAAAGGCACAACAGCACCACTTCCAGATGCCATTTTAATGTTCCCATATATCCACTGTTGAGTCTCCTGTTTATTTATGGAAAGAAAACAAAACAAGAACAAAATTAAAACCATTACTTCATTTTGTAACCTAGAGGGAAAAGAATATTCACTCTAGCTTTGAGGTTAGCACTCCTTTCAGACTTTCTTTTATGTAGTATATACTGTACCCATAGTAATATCCCTTTCTCACCACTTCCCTTTAAATGTCTTTGTTTCTCGACAGCAATCTCCTCCCTCTTTACTCCAATCCCGAGATAAAATAAGCTTTTGTAACTCCCCCCATCACTCCTTCTTTCATTTTGCCTCAGCATTATGCTCCCATTCGACCTTATAACAATTTACCTGCTTTTCCCAAGGATTTTTTTTTTTTTTAATACCAAGCTCACTCCTTGATAAAAATATTTGGGTCAGGTATTTTATATCGTCAACTGTTCAGGCCCACGAGATATGCCTATAGTATTCTAACTTATCACACTTCATTAAGGAACACGAGAAAAGAAAATTCAGCACTAAAAATCTCTTCTACAAAGTTTTCCAAAAAGCCTTCTACTTTCACTCAAAAAGTTAAGCTGCCTTTGTTGGAATTTGAAGTGCTCTCCTAGCATGTCATTAAGATGAAAAGGTAGGCATAGAAAACTTTAAAAATAGCCAAACCAGAAAACCACACAGCTCTTTATAACATTACAGACTCCGCAGGAACATTTCAATATTGCTGAAAATTAACAGGTTCTTCAGTACGATGTCCTCCTATGCCAGCTTCAGAATACTGAAAAAAAACTCCTACAAAGGGAAAACAATCAGTGTATAAGGGGAAACAAAAAGAGCAGAATGGCAAGTGTATTTCAATAGCAAAACTAACGTCTTTCATAGCTATTTACAGGATACATTAAAATCAGGCAGAATAATATTATGTCATGCAGCATATGCTTGAAAGCTTTCACTTAGCAAAATCTTCTACTGGACTATACAAATACCTTATTTTGCTTTCATCATTGTCATAGTCTCATTTGCTACAACTGCTACACAAAATTAAAAATCATAATGAAAATTAGGAGTTATATGCTAGAGGAAATTGTTACTGCTAATTACAAAATTTAAAAAATGCAAAAGTAAGGCAACTCTTTGTGAAAAGGAACTGAAAGCCCTCATTCCGATTTCCACAACACTGTGATATGTGACAGAGCTGAGCTAGCAAGGCAAGGCCCACAGGAAGAGGCACTTAAGAACATTCCACAAAAGCTGTGATTAATCCCCAAGTAGGAAAATATCTAAATTATATCGCTGCTTTGAGCAAGCTACCAATATCTGCAAGAATCAAGAGAGATCAGTATTAAAACAAGTGTTTAATTTCAGCTGAAGATGCCTGAAGGAAACAGAATGACTTGCAAGTAGCAAAGAACACAAGTTGTTTCTGTATTCCTTGTAAGAACTAACAGGCTCGGCACTCAGTTACAAAAATACTATACAGGAAACTTCTTTTATTAATTGGCAGGTTGTCTTTATTTCTTATTTAACACCAGTATGAGTGGCGCATGATAAAACCAATAGAATCCAGCTGACATGAACTAATACTTTAACAACACTTATTTCCCACTAAGTAGTTCACTTTGCAATGTCATCTTAATCAAGCTTGAAAATTCATTTTTGTAATTGTTAATAGTATTAACAATACTTGTTTCTGGCCCACTATAGATGCATAGATGACTAATAAAGTAGATCTTAATCCAGAAGTAAGACAAAAGCTGTCAGTGGTTTAACCACATGAAAATTATGTGGGTATCATGGACTAAACATTATATCATCTCCTTGAAAATGCTGAACAGAAAAACAAAACAAAGATTCCAAGATTTGGATGTGTATAAGTGGTCTGACTTATTGCAAATCATAGATAACCACATATGGAGAGATGAAATTGATGGAGTGATGATGTCAAGGGAGAGGCATAGGAAAAAAATATGCTGAATAGTGAAATGGAACAAGAGTTTCCCATTCTTTTTTTTTTCTTGGAGACAAAAATAAATCACATCAACATTTTACTGCCAAAATGAAGGAAGAGGGAATGAGGAATGAGAGTGAGGGAAAGCTGTTTTAAAGACTGATTTAGGACTGTCTTTTATCTTGAGAAGAGAAAATTTTAAATACTCTGCCCAAAAAGAATGTTATTCACTTTACATCATCACCAGGCTCAAGTGGGATAGGAGCTACCTACAGGTCAGAAAAGGGGATACTCCCAAGTGCTCTCTACTTTTGTTTCTGTAGCCTTCCTCTCTTTTTGGGGGTGAGTGGGGGAGTGTCTTAGCCTACAAAGTGCAACTTCAAAACCTCCCTTCTTTGCCTTCGGGGATCTAAAGCGTCCCCTATCGTTACCAGGATGGTGACAGTGCTGTGCAAGATCACCACGGTCACCATCCTGACTGAGCTAAACAGCTAGACTCGGGTAACTAACCGCACCTAAGATCCTCAAACTAAGCATCATTCCACTTAATCACATCAGCGCTCTGAGCCTGACCTTACCGTCACCAGCAGGCTTGGTTTCCACAAAAACAAGTAACAGAGTAGCAGCCACAGCCACAGTAATTTACAAAGAGAAGTGTGGAAACACTTATTCAGGAGCTCAGCGATAGCTCAACTTTATCCAACACTGCATCCCAGGCACAGGAGACCTGAAGACTAGGCCCTCCTCAGCCAGAGGGAAGGCAAACACCCCACTGTCTCCAAAAATAAGACAAGCATCACAAGCAGCGGGCTAGTCCGGAGCCGGGCAGGAGGGGAGCTCCTCGCACATCCCCGCCCGGACAGGCACCCCTGCCGAGCAGGGCTCAGGGAAGAGAGACAGGAGCCCCTGCGGCTCGCGAGCAGGGAGAGCCCGAGGGCTACTGCTGCATCGGTCGTGGAAAGGGAGCCTCCGGCTGGGCGGCGGGGACGCGCGAGCGGAGATTACTGCCCTCACGGCGGCCGTGCCCTGCCCGCTGGGAGCCCGCGGCCCGGGGGCGGGGCTGGGCTGGGGCTGCTCCCTCCCTCTCCCACCGCCCCTCGCCTCAGGGAGCCCCTGGCCCCAGGGCCGCTGCCCGGCGGCTGGCGCGGGGCCGAGCGGAGCGCGCCGGCCGCACCTGCAGCCTCCCCCCCCGCCCCTCAACCGTCCCCTGGGGCCGTTACAGCCGGTGCCCCCCGAGAGGCGCCGCCGTGCCCGCCCCTCGCTCCCCCCTGACGGACCGCCCCCGGGCCGGGGCAGCCCCTGCTCGGCGCCCCCCTCCTCCGCGCCTACCTCTTCCCCGGGCGGCGGGGCCGGGCAGCGGGGGAGCCGCCGCCGCCCCCGCCCGAGGCTCCGGCGGCTCCTCCGGCCGCAGCATCACCTCCGCGGCAGCTCGCCGCTGGTCCCCGGCTAAGCTCGCGGCAGCCGCCGCTCCGCCCCCGGCTGCCGCTCCTCCCCTCGCCCGGGCCCGGCGCCTGCCCAGCCAGCGCCGCCGGGGGCTTCCCGTGGCCGCGCCGCCTCAGCGCTCCCCGCCCGCCGCCGCGGGCCGCGCGCGCCACCTAGCGGGGCGGGGCGGGAGCGGCAACGGCTGCCGCGCGAGGCGGGCCGCTGCAAGCCCTCACCCGCGGCCTGGCGTTCGCGGCTGACGCCTCTCGCTCAGCTGGGAGCCAGAGCCAAAACGCTCTCTGCGAAGGGACAAGGGGTAAAGGTTTACTGAAAATTCTTGTTTCGAGTCATGACACCTCACCCGTGGAAAAATGATTCAACAAAACCAGCACCAAGTACAGGCACAACAAGCTTCCCCTCCCTGACCATTTCATTCGCCACTCTTAAAATCTAGTTTTTCTAATAGCATTTTGCTTTAACAAGCCCATACTGCAGCCTAGAGGACAGAGGCTGAGACAATGAACGATCAGATGCACTAGACTCAATGTCCATTTTTTTAATCACTAGGAAATTAAAGGCTGCAGCTGAAAATGCAGCTTTAAGGTGCTCAGAACTTCTCTGAGTGAACATTTAAATGACTTGAGGATAGAGACATCTAATTTTATACTAGGCAGAGCAGAACTTCTGACAAAAGACATCCTGTCCTTCTCCCTGAGGATGGAGCTGTGGGAGATTCGCTGTGGAAGCCTGCAGTTAAAGAAACTCTTAGGCCTTCTGGATGCTTCTTCACTACAGAAGATGCTCCTCCTTGCATTAGGCTCCTTTAAAACACGTTCTTAAACCAAAGCGACATTTTAGAGGGACAGATGATCAAGACAGCAGTTAAGAGTTGAGACAAAAATAGCCATCTGTTCTCAGTTTGTTCATTGCTCTTCCTCCTCTGAGCAGGAAACAGGACCTACTTGATAACTAATGATCAGTCAAGGATTGGTAGAGAGAACAGGGGGAGCATTTCTCAGTAACAGTGTGTTTCTTCTCAATAACAGTCTTATTCTCAGTTGGAAGTGGTCAGAAACAGCCTGCCCTCAAAAGAAGTTTGGCCCATGCATCTTGTACTGAAGACTCACACTAGGGTTGAGTGGACTCCATAGTAGCAGGGACATAAAACAATATGCAGTATTTCTCACTAATCAGTTTGAGACATTATCTAATTTTAGGATTTTATACTACATAAAACTACTTTTGAGTGCTGGCAGAGCAGAAGGGCACAACAGGCCTGCACTGTCATCCCAAGCTTTTCTTGGCTTTGGATAAGACCAAATTATTGCTGAATAACGGGAGAAATTTAAATTCAGTTTAGCATTCTTAAGAAAATGCCAAATTTATAGTCTGTAGTTTGCTGAGAAGATCAAAGCAGCCAGGCTTGAAGAGGTACTTGAAACAATAGAAGAAAGAGCTAATAGGTTGCAGGGTTTTGCCAAATCTTCTCTCGAGTAGGGAGACACAGGGATCTGAATTTAGTCTATGTCATCCTGACAACAGCACCAGACAGATCCTGTTACGCTACACTTGAGGTTTTTAGTCACCACTTATCTGAAAAATTTTAAGGTATTTGCAAAACCTGATCTTCCACCAACCAGAACTGCATAGAGGAGAAACACAGTGCATCTCTGGGCACTTTATTTCACATTTCAATTTAAGCTCTCCAGGTCTGGGCAGCCTTCTTGCTATGTATTTGCAGAGTTAACATAGACCTGTTGTCTGCTCAGCCACTCAGGTACCATTGACGCTGTAGACCCCAAGGGTTTGTATGCTGTATCTTTGAAAGAAGTGTTTCTGTCAGGGAAAGATGCACCAGATAAAACTTCAGTGAGTTTTAGGAAGTGTATTTGGGAAGCTTTACCAAATCAGAATGAAATATTCCTAACATTGTATTATCACAGATTAACTGTTACAAAACTATCTATCACAGGAGGAAGAGCATGAAGAGGTATGTTTAGAAGAAACAAGGAGCCAGGGGGAGTACTTTAGGTGCTTTAAAAGTATAACACTAACTTAGATTCCTCCCAATTATTTCATATAGACTATGCCATCCATGTGAGCTTTAGCATTGGCATTATTTACTGTAGAGAAAAACTCTCAAGAGAAAACAGTGCTAAGAAGAACAGATCATGCATTGTATTTCTGTTTCTATGACCAAATGGCTTTGTGACCTCTGCACCTCAGCTGTAAGGTTAGGATAACCCTTCTATCTTCACTATCCTAACAGTTCATCAGTAGAAAGCACAGTTAAAATACAAGGAAAGCCACATCTTGAATTACTTTTTTTTTTTTCAAGATACTAACTTTGCAGGATGACTCAAAATCAAACATTTTTTCTACATTATACAGATCCAGTTACTAACCACCTGAAGTATTTTTGAAAGACAGTTAATAGCATTTCAATGTTGAATAAAACACTGAAATTGCCTTTTGCAAGTAGTTTTTTTTGCATTAATTTTTAGGTCATTTATTCTTAAGTTTGCAAAATATATCTACTTTTTTTCATTTTACAGCACAGGATAGAAAGAGTATGAAAGGCAGACTCAATAACAAGGTTATTAGGGGATTTAAACCACTAGGATTTAAAATTTCTGAATCAGAAGTTCAAGGGTTTATGTAACCTTATGTAGCATTCAGAAAGTCAGATAAATCTATGTTTATATATTCAATACTTTTCTCCTCAGCATTTTAAGAATTCCAAATCCTTTGCATCCTCCAACAGAAAAATGAGAACCCCACATTTTTTTACTGGGTCCACAATATCCAGAACAATAGCAAAACAGCAAAAGAAAAGAAAAAAAAGGAGAGGCCTTGTAGGAATTCCGGTGTCTCACAACAGGAATACCCTGCAATATGTTGGGACTCTACCTCCTTCGTTAGCGTATCTCCTATTTGCTTCCTACCTTTTACTGTCATCTCCATTTTGTCTTACAGCTGTGAATAACTAGGCCATTTATTTTCAGAACTAATGTAGACACACCAGATTATGATACACATCAGCTTTGTCTGTTGTAACCACACTAATAAAGTGGGTTTTGTACAAGCATGACCCCCTGCACTGGATGATGTCCCTACCTTCTCTAGCTCCTTTCACATCATCTGCTGTTCTCATCTGTCTCCTAAACTCTGCTGCTTTGTCCTCCCTTCCTCTGTTCCAGAGCATTGCCAACACATCTGTGACTACAAAAATAAAGCCTTGTCAGTAACTCTGTATTACCAGGTGCTCAAAAGGAAGCATTCGGAAGAAGTCATTGCACCACAGAGAAAAAGAACCACGTTCTCCTGTGGAAAGCAAATGTGGAGGCAATAAATATGCTCTTATATACTCTCTTAAACATAACATCACAGAGCCTGATACAAGTCTTTCATACTGATGAAATGCAAGGTATTTCCTTATACTATCAGGTAATAAAATGGTAGTTCAAGTAGAAAGGAATGTTAATTGGAAGGACAGGAAATGATATCTTATTAGCAACACTTCTGAATTGCTGTAATAAGAAATGCTGGCTAAACAGCACAGCACTTCAAATCACTTTGTGCTTCATATTTCTAAAGCACTTTTAAAATCAAGCATACTACATTAAGTCCTCAGAGATAAATTTACCTCCTATTTGAGAGGACAAGTGATCTATCATAGCTGCACAAGGAGTCTGAATTCTTAAGCCTTGGCTACAATCTCTCCTCTCCAAGAACCAGCTGTACCATTTCTTGCATACTTCTACAGCATCCAAGAACAGCACTGTTACCATCCAACACATTTTTTCCTCATGCTAGTATTGGAAACCATTTATGAAGTACCTTGAAGCTGATTATTCCTCTCTAGCATTACCACATGCAACTACTACATAATAGTATCTGAATATTGACACTTGTATTGCAAGGAACACATGCTCATCAGAAGTAATTCACGCAAGTCTGAAACTAGAATGCCACAGCTAGTTTTAAGATAACAAGAAAACTTCAAAGGGATATTTAGCACTAGCCTAAATATTTCTCCTGTTATTATACCAAGGAGAGGAGGATTTTCAATTCATTGCTTATGAAAAACCCAGAAAGTCTTTGTATCTGTAATCATACATGAGTTTTCAATTTCATAACATAACTGAAGTCCTAACACCTTATTAAGAGCTCATCACCTTGAGAAAAGTTAAGTACTGTTGGCATTTAAAGGACAGACGTGTTATTGCATGGTATTTAACAGTTGCATTCCTTCCTCAAGGAGGCAGCAGTAGGAAAAGTTAGTCTTCCTTTATAATTAGTTTCTTTGTTTAGGAAAACTACCACTAGGGATAACAGTGATTTGTAGATACAGCATTGCTGGCCTGCACGAGTATGCATTTTAGTCTCATTCCCTTAAAGTGTCCCAGATTAGCTTCTGTACTGTGCCTCCACTGCAGGTTCAGTCCAGGTCAATATTAGCATTAGGCTACTCTTTCAGTTCTTGTCCAACCTAAAGCACCCGATTAAGCTTACTTTATCCTCAGATATATGCATTCCTGAGGACACATTCCTTAGTCTTCACTCCTGCAATAACCCGCCCCCCTTGATTCTTAGTGTATTTTACTTAGGACAAATTCTCTCAGACATGGAAGCTTGCTGGAAGGCACAGAAACAGTAATGGATACTAATGGTCCAGCTGAATAGTCTGCACTCTTGCTGCAAAGAGCACTTCCCGCCTCAGTGAAAGTACCCCCCCAGCCACTGTCAGTCCCAAGCCAAGGAACACTGGAGGAGATGCATTTGCAGAGAGTTTGGGTCAACACCAGGCTAATTCTGTCGAAGTATACCTTAATAGCGTCTTCTAGATTCAATATATTTTTGACGTCCTTAAAAATGACTTCTTTGGGAGGTAATGTTCACTATGAATCAAATAACTCAAAGCTGGTAAGTGGAAATTATACTCAATTGCACTTTTTCAATCCATCTGTTGATATTTAATTTCCTCATACAAAACTGTTTACCACAGAGCTTTATTGCTTTTTTACAATCTTTTTCAGGCTGATCAGTCCTCTACTACTCAGTTTTGTTACACTAAAAACATCCTATAATGCAGATGACTTATTACTTTTTTTTTTCTCCAGCCTGGTATCCTTTCTGAAAATAAGCAATTAGAACTGCACACATTAAAAGCATTGCTGAACCATGGTTTTATACAATAAAATAATGTTATCGGTTTTGTCCTTTATTCCTTTCCTGACACAGTTATGTTTTAATGCTAGCAAGTGTGGGGCTGATGTTTTCACTAAACTACCATAACCCAGGATGAGGTCCTGAGAGGCAAGTCTGCTTGGCATTCATCATTACATATGCAAAATTAAGACAGATTTTTTCCCCACACATTCATGCTTAAACTACACTGCATTGTTTGCCATTTTATTGTCTAATCTTGCAGTCTGTCTGCAATCCTTCAGATTTTGCTCCTCGTTTTTTCATATCTATTTTATTCAAAATATCTGATACTTGAAAAATTTCAGCAGCAATACTAGAAAGTTACTTGCTCCTACAGCAATTCACATGTTAAAGAAGGGTCAGTAACTTGGAAATCTCTCCCAGTTTCAGAGCTTTATGCATTTGGGTAGAAGTTCGGAAGTTCAAAAAATACTATACACCCAAATTTTAACAGAGGCAGGATGAATTTTTAAAGCTCACACCGTTTCAAGAATACCATACTAATTTCAGCATTCCTTTAGGAAAGGGGTGAGCCATCAGTTTCTGTGCAAAGTTAAGAAATTTCTTCCAGCTACAAGACATTCAGACTTGAGTGCACAGATGAAATAGACTGGATTCTTTCAGCTGCATACCAATATTAAGATACTGTAGTGCTGTTCCCAGTCTGTCACCTTCCCATAGCTACGTAGGCAAGTATGAAAAGTACTGAACCATACAAATGAAACTAGTCACGCATATATGAAGGAAGGTACAGAATAGAAGTCATATGATTGGCCCCAAGACCAGCAGTCACAAAAGCCCTACACAGAAGGGCTAAACAAAACTCAAGTCTTTTGTCACTAGGTAAATGTTTGCAAGGGCTGCCAAGGCATTAGATACGGAAGAAAACATTTGCAAGTGGAATGAGTTCAAGTTAAAACTTTAATACAGACAGTTATACCAGTTACTTACAGTAACAGTGAAAACTGCATCACCAGCAGCACTTGACAAAGGTGACGGAGGATGACGAACCATCTCCCAGGCTTCATGACCTAGACTTCACTATGAGCAGTCCTCAGGCAAGTGATACAATGCAAAATTCATTATTTGCAGCTACTGTAGGAACAAGCACATCACAGGTTAGTCAACAGGACTGCAGGACAAATGTTTTGAACCCTTGCATACTTTCTATGTGTAGAGATTTGCTCCAGAGGAGGGAGCAGAGGAAGCAAACATTTAAGACTGCTATGAAAACAGAGCCCACTTAGCCACCCAAGAGAAAAAAAAAAGTGAAGCCCATCTACTTTCACACTTGAGAATAAGGATACATTCTTCCTCATTTTTACTTATCTGACAAAGTAATTGAGAAAAAACAATTTTATTTCTATATCCATTTATTATTCCAGTCTGTAAAAATATAAGACTAATATACAACTACATCTAGGTTGATTTTGTAAAATCAGTCTTCATTCAGTGAGATACCAATGTACATTATACATTAAAGTTGTAAGAAAAATACTGATATTTGACATTTTAAACAAGTTCATTCATGTAAAAATCACATTGCAAGTAAAATTTAATTAGAAAATACATAATATTCACAAAAATACACATGTTAAAGACAGCTTGTGAGAACATTGTCCTACATTTAATTCAGCTGTGGAAAAAAAAAGTGATTCACAGTTAGGCTTGACTTATCCAGTACCATAGCAGAACTTCAAAGTAAATGCATCTTAATTTATTAAGAATTTGTTCTTTTTCCTATTAAGGTGCACTTAAATCTCCCAGTCACAAGTAAGGAATGACTTGTCCCCCCACTGTGCACGTACACAACATATAACACTAGTCAAAGGAATTTTAGTTTTCCATTCCATTTTGAAATAATTTGGATATTTATAAATTAATTTATAAAATCTGGATTGAAAATACAATTTACATATACAGGATACTTGATACACAAAGATTACATTAATAGCAGCGTAATATTGTCAATCATGCATAGCATCCTCACTATCACTTTTGGATTTTTTCTTTTTTTAGCTAAAGATAAAATCTGTATAAAACAGTCAAGCCTTTAAATATTTTCTTCCAAGGAGAAAACTGTAAAGATGTTAAAAAATTTAGGAGGTAGTGAATGAAAGGCTAACAATATCAGCATATTTTTTAAAAACCTTATACTGAACCCCAGTACCATTTACATATAAAATTAAGTTTAGCCACTCATAATCAACCGTTGATCATCCTGAAGTAACAATTTAAAAATATTTCATAATTAATAGTGTATGCATTAGTAAGATATGGAAGAACTTTAGAAACTTTATGGTAACTGCAGCATTAAGCAATTACATGCTGTGCAGTCTGTCATTGTAGCTGTAAATACACGCTTTTAAACCCCCATTTTTAGGTTTATTCTTTAATGTTTTTATCAAGTCCCAAATGCTTAGTTTTACTACACGTTACCAAATTTCTGTAAAACAGAACATGACGTGCGTCAAAAAGAATATTATCTCACATTTAGATTAATCAGTTTGTAGGAAAGGTCCTAAGAGATGAATTCTCATGCAATTTAGAGTAGGACCCTAGTTAAATTTCTACAAGTCCTTAATACTGGCATATATATTCAAAATATTCATGCATTTGTTATAAGTACAGATTAGGTAACACACAGTTTGGCAGCACACTAACCTTGGGTGTTTGTACCTAAGCAATAAGTTATCTTGCAACACTAGTGTTCTCAGACTCAACCCTCCTGTGTAAGTTAATAGCTCAAAGCTATTATCCAAGCTGCAAAATACTAATGTACCACATTAGACCCATAATGTATTTCCACTGAAGGAAAACATTACACCTGTATTAAGTGCACTACCAGTTCATTTTCTGTATCTGTGGACCTCCTTTCTCTTCTCATCCAAGTGCCTTTATTCCTTTGATTATTCACAATACATTCAAGTAAAGAAAAGGCACAGAAGTGCAAACTAGCATAATAAATGAAAGTCACCCTCCGCTGATTATTTCATACAGGAAGGAAATTCTTTTGATAAAGGAAAAAAAGACATTTTAAAGTAAACAATCTTCCTTAAATAAAGGAAGTGTAGAGCAGCACTGACGGAAAACATGTCTATTTAAAATCTACATGTTGCAGAATGAACAGTTCTTTTCCTCATCTCACACTAAGTGGATGTAGTTACTTCATTTTTAATAATTATTAGCAAAATAAGTAAAACACTTCAAAATTCTTGCTCATGTTGGAAAAGATCCCATGGTCTATCCACGTGCACACTGAAGAAACCATAAATAAATCCGACAAAGCAGAACTCTAACCTGCATTTGCAGAGTGCCATTGTCTGTTATGCCAACTCTCCATAAATCAAAAAGGGCATGAATACAACCTTTCTTGACACCCATGAGACTTGAACTCCAATGGCATTGAAGGCTTGAATATACTACTGCTTATGAGATATTAATTTAAAATCTGCATTTAGTAAAATTAAACAGCAGTAATAACTGAAGCAATTTTGTTTACATCATCACAAAAATCTTAAATACAGTTTCAGCCTCTGATATCCTATAAAGACTTTCACAGATGCCTTAAACATTAAACTTACAGTTAGTCTCTTGTTAGTAAAGTTACCAGAGGTAGCTGTTTCCCCAAGATAGACTGACGGAAAAAAAGAAAGGGGTGAGTCTCCTTTCCCACCCATCATATCTCCCCACAGGGTAGAACATGCTTCCAAGAACCTAGACTACTGGCTCTGGTAAGCACAGTAACACAGTACAGAACTGGTAGCATCCTACTTCTTTCTTAGAGGTTGACATAGGCTGCTGGATCCCTGGTGAGAAGCTCCATCCATCCTTCTCCCCAAACCCTATTAGTACCCGTCTCATTTTCCTGCCACAATTTATGTTCCCAGAGAAGGGTCAGGTTGGGAACAGAGTGCCAAAGTGGTAAAGCAGGAGGTACTAAAAGGGGAAAGGCAAACAGAATGCTAGCAGCCTCTCCCTGCAATTCTCCTAGTAAGTTTGCAGCTGATTACACACATACTTATGCACTTGCAGTATCAGGACTTGTCATCAGTATTTTGCTTTACATATAGCAACTTTGTAATATTCAAACCACCCAGCCAGTGGTACACAGAAAGATCTGCATTGACAGTTTAGTTCATTGTAATTAATAATTTAATATCAAATGGCTCAAGCAAGTTCTATTAAAGCCTCATTCTGATTTAAATTTTTTTTTAATCCAGGGATTTAATTTAAGCTGTTCTAATTTGTTTAGGTTTGAAGAAAGTCACTTTTTACTTAATTCAGACTCACTACAACAAACTTTTCCTAGAAGAAATCTTTACAGCTTCTAGTAGGACTGCAATTTTAACATAGATTATGTTATGTTATTTCCATAGCATTAAGTTTACATTTGATTTCTTTGAAATTTACTGGAATTAGCAACTAAATCCAATTATATCCTTAAATATTGCAAACTAAAATGAGAACAGGTCTTTGATACATAAGTGTTAAGACTTTCACATTTGAATTTCAAAATCATAGTCATTAAAAGTAAGCTTACCTGGCCATTAAATACCATAAAGGTGCATGACTAATGAGCCTGTGGTTGCACATTCACTTACAAAGGAACAGTCAACTTCAGAAGCTGCCACCTTCAAATCCTGACTGTTGTCAAGTTGCTGACCACTATCAATATCCTTGTTGCTCAATGTGTCAGTCAGGGAACTAAACCAACCAAGAACAACTCTTCCGATCCCACCTACTCTTATTTTTCAGTTTCCTCATACACAGAGCCACACAAACAGCTCTACCAGCTCAACAGCAGTCCAGAAGAGGAATGAAGTTGCTAAAGCAGCTCCATCATACATAAGCAGCACTTCAGATGAACATGAAACCACAGTACATTAGATAGTCAACCTCACACAGTAATGGAAGTTTACTTCTATAGAACCAGTAGTATTCTGCATTAAAAAAAAGTACCTTTAAAGAAGGCTCACAGCCATCTCTTAGCTATCCTTCATTTTAATTTTAAATTTTCCTCATCCAATTTCAGTCATTTATCAATTATCTTCTTTGTGAAGTATTTACACAGAAGTGCAGAATTAACTGAAGTTAGTCAACTCACATAATTTTGAACTTCTTGTATTTACTTCCCCCCCCCTCCTTAAATGTAACTGCAGTGCTCGGTAGGTGGAGAGGTATAAAATGTATTACATATTAAGCGAAATTAAAACATGTATGGCATCCTTGCTTAATACAAAGTACACCGATGTAATTTCACAGCGTTATTATAGTTCCATCTTCTTCTAATGACTTATGATCTGGATCTTGTACTTCATATTCCATGCTAATGCTGCCTGCTGAATGATTCGAGTTCATCTCACTGGAAGGAAGGAATCCATTTTGTGTTGACTCATGAAGGAGTTCAATTTGCGTCAACGATTCTAGGCTTTCGCTGGTAGGTGCGGCTTTTGGAATCTGCTGTGGCTCACCACTATCTTCAATAATAACATCCTCTTCATCACTCTCCTCTTCCCCGGGCAAGAAATTTTCTAAAATATTTGGCATGCTACTTGGAAGGCTAGATTCAGTAGACTGACCGGAGCTGCCAGAAGTCCGACTGTTCCTCACAACATTATTTCTCTGGTTTGCTGGTCTTACCGTAATGATCAAGTTACGGCTGTTTGCAATCATCATGTCTGTAACCTGATCAAGGCTTTTTCCTGAAACTTCTATTCCATTCACCTCCAGTACTTCATCATTAACAGCCAGTAAGCCTGTGCTTTGAGCCAGGCCTCCAGGGACAAGCCTAGATATGAAAATCCCCGGAACTTTCTCTAATCCATGTGGTGTTACTCTGACACTAGAGCCATCTCGTATATAGAATCCAAGGGGTTTCTCAGTTCCATATTTGTAAAGTCGCACCCTACGATGGGTTTCTGGAAGAATATCTACATCTATAATAGAAGACACTGGTCTGAAGTCTTGTGGCATGCTAATGACAATGTGTGGTTTCTTCTTGTGATTATCCGGACGTAACACATTCGATAAGACATTTTTCTTCCTTGTCATAGTATCTGTACCAAAGGCACTGTAGTCTGCATCTTCTGTAAGACATAGCACATTGATGATTAGATCACTTTATATGCAGTCCATATCACATTGCTATCGTATTTTACATTAGCAGAATGAAATCTCATCTAGAAGGTTTCTGGCTTTCTATAACAGAAACATTTCTCTCTACACATGAAACGAGAGCTTTCATGTTATGAGGTTCATCGAAGTTTGTAATACTTTTGGTTTCCTACTACCAAAGACAGTGCACAAAAGAATTAAAGCAAGTTAGCAGCAGGGGAGACACAAAGAACTATATTCTAGCTGCTTGAGAGAAAGGTTAGAATGGAAAGATTGAGTACATTCCTAGAAACATTTTAATTTTATTCAGAGTAATTCCACTTGTTAGTTTTTTCTCCTCAGGTTTCAGATCATTGGAAAAGAACGAATGAAAAAGGGAATGCAGCCAGTGTGCCTATTATTGCCCAGTTCCTGGAAGCTAGCCAAGTGACCTGGATTCAAACTCCAGAAAGCTTATTCCATTCTGCACTCTTCCCTGCCCCCATGCAATGTAGGTAAAATGGCTGTGGAGCAGAAACAAAGAGATCTTGCACACACATACTTCAAGCAAAACTGTTCATACAAGCAATGCTGTAACTGCCACAATTTGATACAGAAGTATGCAAATGGCTTAGAATTTAAAAAAAAGAAAACATATGCAAGTCATACAAATACTTCTAATGGAAAAGAAAATATGTTCTGCAGAAGCAATTCTGATGTCTGAAATGCCTATTTACCAAAGGAAGCTTCCATTTTTCTTTTTAATATGCTATAACTCTCAAAAAAATGAACCAAACCATATTCAGATCCGAGTTTCCTTGGATTTACACTTGTATTTTTGCAATGTTGCATAGATTCTTTTTCTGCAGTGGATAAAAAAATAATCAGGCAGAACTGGTTTGCACTAACCCTGGGACTCAGAAGATGGGATTTCTTTGTATTATCACGTTAAGATGCCATTGGTATAACCAAGAAAGTAAAACTGCTATACATTTCAATCTGTGAATTGAAATAACTATGGAAATGCTATCCTAGTGTGAAATTTCAGGAGAGCTGTCAATTGCTGATGAAAAAAGTACACAGTGAGAGTTGTAAGTCAGAAGATTTTTTTTCTAGGCTAAGATGAAGACATATGGACATGTACCAGTTATACCTAGACTCTTCAGATGCTTTAAGCAAAACAGGACAGGACTAAGTAGTTCCGAAGCAATAGTCTAACACTATTGCAGCATGTAGTACTAACCCCTCCCTGCCCCAGACATTAGGGCTGCTGAAAACAAGAAGAGTTTTAAGAATGATTAGTCTACTAAGTCAGTCTTGGACTTAGTATTCTAAAAGATAAAGGACAACAGGAAAAGAAACAAATTTAAATTAGGCCACCAAAAAAAGCAAAGGTTGTTTGTTTTTTTCTTTTTATAAACTCATATCTTGTGTGTACACAATAGTAATAAAATAGTTCATCAACATGGTTTAAAACATGTGTCCTGATGATAGCCTCATTTATATTTCTTAATTTTTTTTGTTTAAAAAAATAATCACACCTTAAGGGAGGCAAAGCTGTTTGCTAAAGACAGAACATCTTTTGTATTAAAGTTTACAGATCAAGTTGTTCAACAATGTAATTGACACAAACAGGAATTATTTCTGAAGACAGCTAAGTTTACATGGCCATACTATACTCTGGAGTTGCTTTTGTGACAATCTCAGTTACTTTGGGAGGACATGGATGCCTCTCTAGCATATTATATCCACCTTGCATAGTTAGTTTTTTCTTCTGTTTCTCAGATTTGGCCATCTTTTCACCCAGACTGGTGTTTCTGCAAGAGTTACCAAATGAACAAAGGCAACACTAACAGAAATTATTCCACATGTGTTACTTTAGCACAGACACCCCACAGTGCTCTCACTATGTGAGAAGTGCCTATTGACAGCACCCTAGGGACTTTTCTCTCCCATTTCACCCACTGAGACAGCCTCTGCAAAATCGTTTCCCTGCCTTCTTAGGATCAGCAGGTAAAAATGAAGCTAAATCAAGAACTGGGCCAGCAAGAACAGTATGAAGTTTAACAAAGACAAGTGCAAAGTCCTGCACCTCAGATGAGACAACCAAAGAGCCCGGTATAGGCTGTGATCTGTGTGGCCAGGGAGCAGCCTGTTGAAAGGGACCTGGGGGCCCCGGTGGACAAGCTGAACATGATTCAGCAGTGCGCTGCTGCAGCAAAGGCAAACCGGATCCTTGGGCTGCATCCACAGGGGCATTATTAGCAGACACAGAGATGTGATCAGCCCACTATTTGGTGCTTGTCAGGCTGCACCTGGAGTACTGTGTCCAGTTCTGGTCCTCACAAGTCAAGAAAAATGCAGACAGTGCAAAGGAAGGTCACGAAGATGATCAAAGGACTGGAGAACCTGCCCTGTGAGGAAAGACTGAAGGAGTTAAGTCTTTTCTCTCTGCAGAAGCAAAGGCTCAGGGGGAACCTCACCACAGTATTTCAGTACTTAAAGGGTGGCTGCCAAGAGGATGAAGACACATGGAGAAGACGGGGCAATGGGTACAAGTTGCACTGGGAGAGGTCTCATCTCAATATAAGTCAGTCTTTTTTTTTTTTACCATGAGAACAATCAATCACTAGAACAACCTCCACAGGGACACAGTGGGGTCACCATCGCTAGAGGTTTTCAAGATGCAACTGGACAGGGTGCTAGATAATCTCATCTAGGCTCCCTTTCCCATAAAAGGTTGGACCAGATGATCTTTTGAGGCCTTCCAATCTGGGCTGTTCTAAGATTCTATGAATTGCATAAGGAAGAGTAGGAAGGTAGAAGCAAACATAAGAATCTACACTAGCTATGCTTGAGAACATTAGATGATTGTGAATACAGGAAATAATTTTTAGTTTATTTGGGAGTCTGAAAGGTTCTCTCAGAAAAAGCATGGAATTACTATTGTTCTTCAGCAAAAGAGGTTAAGGAGAAAAAAAATTGTAATTTAAGGTTAAAGTAAAATATCATTAGATCTCAACATCAAGCAAGAAGGCTTCAGAAATAGCCTAAAATCTGTTCTTCAGATGCCTAAGAGGGTTAAATCAGTTGTGTTGAAGAGTAGGTTGATTAAAGAACAATCCAACCTTCCAAATCTAAGCATCTAACAGGTAGACTACGTCTGAAGTGTAAAACACCTCCAAAACCACAAACTTACCATTTTCTCTGTAAAATGCATTTTGGGATATCTAATTGACTGAAGATCATCCATTAAAAATCCTATACTCCATTGCTGAAAACTAACGTACTGATTTTTCAGACAACATGGAGCAATTCTTTTAATGTTTGCTTAAAATTTATGATCAAAGAAAAAGTGTGAGAAGTTTTGCCCTTATCTCTACTGACAAACCATCCAACCAGTTTCAAGTTAGACATCTGGTACTTACATTGGGAGGATTTTTGCAATTCAATGAGTTGCAATAGCTTATCTCTTCTATTTGGAACTACAATCACTTACAAAACAACTTGGAAAGGGCAATTGTGAAATAAGATACTAGACAGAAGGGTCTTGCTTTAAATATTGTGTTACTCTGTATTTAGCAGTGAAAGATGACAGCAAGAAAGTGATCATATAGGTGAAGATTTTAGACAAACAATGACAATGGTGACTTGAATATTAGAATTAAGAATGTTAATGAGTGCAAAGGTTATTTTTTTAGGTAATGGATTTCCCCCTCCCCTGCCAGTATGGTATGCATCTTTGTGATCTCAAAAACTATGTAAAAACTTTGTGTAGTGCATGTTTAAGTAGTGTAGATCTGATACTTTACAACTCTGGTTTTAAGGCTGCACAAGCAATGGTAAATTCAACAAGACTAGAGAAAAATATTCCAAGTACCAAAGAGACATTGCATGGACAAGACATGTCATTTTGCCTCATTTCAAAAGCGTCACTTCTTTTCGGTTTGTAGTGGTGACACTTATTTCTAGGCATTTAACACTGCATTGCTCCAGAAGAGCTCTGTTCTTTGGGAAGTTCTCCAGAGAGCCAATGAGTAAGTTGGAAGCATTTCAACTGATTAGTTCCATATTGTTCAGACCTTAAGCCATACTATACCTTCTTTTTTTTTAGAGTAAGTTCATCTAAAGCAAATAGGAAAATTGCACATGCACAATTTGTGCTAGAGTGCAAGCTGCTGATGAAAACTCTAGGATATAGATACTAACATATTGGTACCATTGAAAAACTAGGTTTCTATGGCTTTTAGTAGAAGAGTTGGTTTACAAACAGTACACAGGAAAACAGTGTATCAAAACATTGTTG
Source organism: Ciconia boyciana (assembly GCF_034638445.1). NCBI lineage: Eukaryota > Metazoa > Chordata > Aves > Ciconiiformes > Ciconiidae > Ciconia > Ciconia boyciana. Next base: position 9,262,335 of record NC_132947.1, read on the forward strand.
GTATTGATTTTCTTACAAGTGCTCTTCCACATGCATTGCAACAGTAAAAGGTATTCAGTTTGTGGGTTTTTCTCCTTAAATTCAAAGTGCACAAATTCAGATTCTTGTCAAAGAATTAGAATATCTGGTATTTTACACATTGTCCTATCAAATGTATATCATATTGGACATTCCCAGCTTGCCACAGTAGGCTGTAAGGCTTCTTCACCTTCATAGCAGGTCACATACCAGGATCTCTCTCCTGCCTCTCAGGCCTTCTGTGCCTACATGCTAAGTTTGGCATGTATTACATATACAAACACATACGCATTTATTGCATCCAAGAAGTAGATTTATTGTGTCCTGCAAATGATCACACTAAGTTTGTCCTCTTTACCCAACAGTTAGATCTAGAACTATTCACAACTGCCTTCCCCAACAAGAAATGAGAGTTCACAAAAATCATCACCCAACTTGCTTTCCCACAACTATCAGCTGATAAGGCTTAAAACCTTTGTCCAAACCAAATTTTTCCACAGTTAGTAGAGAAACATCAAAATCAGTTGCAAAAGGACTGGCTTTGAAAGAAATATTATGTAAATATATCTGTGAAATAACAGATTCAAAAGTGCTTTTTAAACAAAACCTAAGATCAGAAAGACATTTATTGGAAGAGATATGAACTTTAAAATTCTCTTTCAGAAGACAAATATACAATCAGAAATCTTAACACTGAGCTGGTGCTTTGCTTTTAGAAACTTCCTTCTTAAGTTACATGACACATTGTTAAAGTAAAAGCATCCCAAGTTGCAAGCCATATGTCAAAACATTTAAGAAACAATAAAGCACCAGAAGGTAGTTGTTTTGCATTGTAACTAGTCTTAGTACTCTAATAATTCAGAACTAGCACAAACCTTAAGATATACAGTTATAGCTACGTAATTTGTAGGGAAAAAGAAATAGTGAAAGGTTGATGAAAACTCATTTCTCCAAGTCTCAGACAAGCAGCATGACTCTGTTTAACCTCTCTTCCACTGCTAAACAAATTTTCTAAAGCAATATTATCGAGTACAAGGCACCTTTTTTCTGGCACCTAGCTAATCAGTTTAAAGCTGCAGTAGCAAATATTTTGGCATAAAGCCAAAGCACAAGGTGTTAACTACAGATAGTGTTAAGGAGAACGTCCATACAGTGCAAGAATGATTTTTCCCCTAGCAGTTTCAAGCTCAAGGTGGCACCAATCTGTATATAGTTACTACATGAAATTTAAAACAAAGGCCCACAAATGCCAATCTGGTTTCAATTTAACATTGTTCAAGACATTTAAAATGTTTTTCTGATCTATTTGCAAAGCAACATAGAGTTAGCCCTCAAGAATTAAATTTTCAAACCCCTCAAATCATTAGCACATTTGAATATAGATGCAATTTAGCATTCTTTAAATAAGCCCCTACAAATCTTGTCTCTTATTTAGTCACAAGTTGTAAGAAAACATGGTTTTAGGAAACTAACCTATGTTTTTAGAAAGAGGACTCAGAATAGCTAGGATATTCTCTACAGAGTTGTTTAAAAAGCCAACTCTCTACTTTTCACCAAAATAAAGCTTCTCAGTGAAAAAGTCTACCTCAAGAGGCACAAACAAATTAACCCTTCAAAGAATCCACTTTTTACTATATACAGCCATGCATATGCAGAACTTGCAGGAGTTGTATATTGTAATTTAATATTCTGCAAGCGAGTTTTAAGGGCATTATAATGAAATGTATCTTTTGTTAAGTTATTGTCTTTATAATTCTTGTATTTACAATGCAAAGTCCCCCAAGTAGAACTGCCCTTCAGGGTCTGTACAGACTATGTCCCCCCCACGCTATTTTATCTTCAGCAAGATTTCTCACAGACAGAGCGACTCCCATACATCTGGATTTAATCATGATACATCAATTTAACCTTTAAATTCCAGATGTCAACAGTACCTGTTAATCTGTTACACTGCAGAATGAAATTCCAATAAGCAACTGTTTTCTGGAAACTGATAGCCATTCTTGACTTGTGCAATATCAAGCTCCAGTTTAGATTTAGCACTGGAGAACAGTTTAAAATATTTTAAATGAATTTAGTTAAATATAATTAGAAGAGTCTAAGGGGAATAATGTGATTTCATTTCATTACAGGATGTCTAGGTTTCTTACCACATTAACCAATAAATGCTTAGGACAGACAACTTCCTAGCTTTCATAAATTAGGAGTCAAAATCAAACAGAAGAGAAAAGAGCGCTTACTCTGGCATAACAAAATTTCTGAAGTTTTGGAGTCACATTATCACAATCGTCACTTACTAATAGCATTGTAAAAGCATCTTGTTGCTCCCATTTCAACCCCTTAAGGTGTTCCTTGGATGCAATATACTAAGAAGTTAATACTATTTACCCTAGATTTTATTGTAGTCTGCTCATACCTTATGTTAGCTTTCCACAAATTGCATGTAGCTTCTAAATAGGTAAGAGTGTAATAAAATTTCATATCTTAAGACAGCAAAAACTTTCCCTCTTCCCCGCAGTGGCTTTTTGCAAAAGATCTTAAATTCCCAACTATTATTGCTGGAAATACAAAAAAGGTAAAGTTCCATTAGAAAACCCACAGAAATTTTTCAGATTATTTAAGAGAATGTATGAAAGCCACAGGAAGTCTTGCAGGTAGAAAAGTAACTTGTGTCATTTATTATAGTTCCAAAACAGCACAGATCAAAGCTGCCCCATGAATAGCAGGTATTTGTTCATACATTTGATTTTCAATTTCAGAGGTACAGCCAATAAAGATCTGTGCAATTGGGTAAATTCATCACACCTAAACAAAACTACGCTGCATGAATTATGACATATCTCTAACTCCTGCAATTCAGCTTTAGTTACAGGCAAATTATCACAAATACAGAATCAAGTTATTTCCTTATTTTCCAAACAAACCTCTGTTCTATATGGCAAAGATGCTAATGGACTCAAAGCCTCAATTTAATCAGCAGAAGTGATCAAAGTGCTCACAACTAATTCAGAACAAAGTACAGTGCTGGAAGTGCTGGACTCTGATGCCAGCCTGAGTTGTTTATTCTCTAAAACTCTAAACTCTGTATTCTCTAAACTAGCCAGAAGACTCTCCTGTCAAAGGGAAGGTGATGATAACTGATACTTTCTACACAGCTTCTTCCTTCTAATCAATTCGTGGCACAATAAACTTAAGTGGGTTAATCTTATTTTTAGTTCTGTGCATTATATCAATTCCATTATCAATTCCTTGCACCAGAGTAATAAGACATAATCCACGATGCTTTAAATAAAGGTACAATGAATAAAGGTACAAGGTATTACAAATGTAACACCAGTAGCAGTCAGCATTAAACATGTAACACTAGTAACAATCTAAAAACATATGGTGTTAAAATATAACCTCAATAATCCCAGTCTGACAAAGTGGCTTATCTGTTCTCGTCATATGGCTACTGTAGGAGATTAAATGGAATCATAGACCTTTCCTGCCTCTGGGTTCTATTAAAGCAAATAGTTCATTCCTTTGGCAATTCAGGACTGAAAACATAGGCCTTACTAGACTATACTATCCTCAACAGAAACAAAGCAAACATTTTGGCAAGCAGCCACACTGGTTTTGAATATTGTTTGTGTCCAGCTGTTGTGGAGCTTATTCATCTTTTGGAGTGGGAAAGTTGATAAAAGCTTCCAATGTCCAAGTATTTTCTAAGGAAAATAAGCCTGTCTTAGCAACAACCAGAAACAGCACACATCTTTATAAAATAGCTAAGCAAGAAGCAGTCTGCTATTCAAAGATCAGCTGACTGCCTTATGATAGGAATTGCACATGCATGTGTTCATATATGTATACACAATGCATGCACACTCACACCTGTATGCAAGTAAGCAGAAAACCAACAAGTGCAGAAATCAGGTTTTCTTGGCTTCTCTGGATTAAAACAATTTCAAATCACATCGCTAGATTTCTCCACTCCCCTTCAGTTCCGTATACTGAATAGGATCTCCTGGACAAGAACAAATACAACTTCAAATCTGATGTTTTTTTCTTCATGAACAAAAGCAGACACAAGAAAGAGACAACCAGAACTTTGTGCCTAGAAGACACACTATTTTTAAAGGCAAACAAACAAAGCACCACTCACATTTGAGGTTTGCTAACTGAAATAAGCTTGTCATTTTGAAAGCTTTAAAATGTTTTATTAGGAAAGTGTGATAAGAGTAGCATATTACAAAGTTAGTCTTCAATTTATACTGACATTTAATACTTTGTGTAATAAGACTTTCAAGATTCCTTTCCATCCTGTAATGGCCTCTCTCCTTGTCTGATCAAGATCAGAATTTTAAGTGAAAGGCATCCAACATACAGAGCAGAAAACCCTAGAGGTTTAAAGTTTATTTTAATTTGCTTACATAAAACCAGAAATAAGCATTTGCTAGAGATTTAACTTGACTAACTGAATACAAGCAAAAAAGCACAAAGTATGAATAGGTTGCCCGAGGAAGCTCTTGCAAGAGACACGAGTTGTGAATACATTTCATGATCAATAATTATGGAATTCAACATGATGAAATAGGACTGAAGGGTTTTTTCCTCCATATGTCACACTTTACTGCAACACAGTATAACTGGATAAACAGATGATTCACAGACTTCAAGTGCACCTACCTTTTCTCTGAATGAAAATCCTGAGTAGAGGATTGGCTGTGGAAACTGCTTTATGATAGTTGTCATCATTATTGATCGGCAGCAGGTCTCCATGAATGTCCGTATATCCCACTAGGACATCAACATTTGGTATCTTGTGCACATGCTGCAATAATCCATAGAACTCCTCAAACTTTCCAGGTTTCGATCTCTCCAGAGAAAATCGTCGAAATTCTGCTCCAAACTACAACAAAATATATCTTACGTCATTTATATAGAAATTCAACATCTTCAAGCAATAGAATGATTTGAGTCTTAAACCAGAAATGTTATGGAATTAAAAGTGCACTAAGAACTACAACCAATAATTTTGAAGTGGCATAAAAAGGTCAGTTTAAACTGTGGGGTTTTTTCCAAAGTTATAACTATTTTTGGTCTTGATAAAACATGTACATTTGAATATGCAAAAGTTGTTTTCATTGTTCCGTTTAGGTCAAAGCATTCACTAATACGGGAGCTTAGCATTAAGGTGACAAACTAGTGCAAGAGTAATTGCAGATCTTTACATGCTTATGAAACAGCCATGCTCTCAGTAAGGGATGGAATTCATACCCAGCACTTATGTTGGTGGCTCAAAAACAAGATTATGGTTAACCTCCTATGGTATGTGACTACCTGGAACTTCTTCAAAGAAATTTCAGTGCACTTTAGAACAGTATGTATAGATTGTTACAGAGCTATGGTTAATCTATGCAAGACTGAGTAGTTTTCAGATTCCCAGTTGCTCGGACAAGAAATGAAAAAGCCACTTTGACCTGAAGATGGCAAAAAATGGCTGCTGCTTTTCAGTACAAACTATGTGCAGTAAAACTTTGGTGAGCTGATCTCAGGTCAATTCTGCTCTTACCTAAAGACAGATACAAAGGAGGCAACCAGCCACTACTTAAGAGCATTCAGATTTGCCTGCATGATCAAGACTCAAATCTTGATTGCATAGTCTTTCAAAATGTGGTTGTAACCAGGGTATAAACTAGACAAGATTCAGAAGATATGCAAAAAAACCCCAAACGTTTAATCACTGGCATTGTACTTTCTGGGGCAGCATTTGCATTTAGTCAGTATGATCATTAAACAAAAAAAAAAACCCAAACCGCAGCTCCCTAGTCCACTTGAGCTTCAGTCTCCTGTATCACCTATACTACAAACACTTATTAAAAACAATGCTAGCAATGATTCAGTGGTGGTAGGCATAAGACTAAACTGGGTGCAAATAAAAGAGTAAACATTTGATGTAGACTAGACATATTCTAATTTTAGCAAGCATAACTGGTAAAATTATAGCGTTCTGCTGAACACAGGCAGGACCCAAAGCAAACAAAATATTGGATAAAAATTACTCCAAAACCTCCATATCGGGCACACACAACACACCAAAGATGCTAAAAGGAATTAAGAGATAGCAGCAGTCAGGTTACTTAAAGCAGACCAGCTTGTATATGAATCAAAAGGGTAATAAACTAATCACTAAAAAATAGAAAACAAACAAAACAGTCAGTTGGCAGCATTTTTTTGTGAATTCTATTGCTGACCTACAGTGAACATAAAGACTTTAAATAATTTCTTTAGCAAGTTTAAAGCAGAACAGAAGGGCACATGGAACAAAATACAAAGTTTGAGCCTCAGTATCACATACTTGGCTACAAGTTACACACAGTAGATGTGAAGGTGCACAGTACCTCCAAACCAGCCTTTACCTTACATTTGATTACAACGTTTTGGGGAATAAAAGCTTTAGAGTTCTCACATACAAACAAAGGAATTAAAATAAGGAGACAAGGACCCCATTGTTAGCACATTAGCACCATGCTAATTCAAACACAGCACAGCAAAACCAGCTACACCTTCCAACACCCCACCCTCCTCCAAAAGTTTCAAATAAATGAATTATCTGGGAGCATTCCTCTTCTAGAAAGACTCCAATTACAGTAACATTAACTAACAACAAGGCAGAAGGGATGACTCATACGGGGTCACAAGAAAAGTAAAGAAAAGCCTGCAGGAGGAACTCCCATCACGTCAGAAGCAGCACACTTAATCATGACGTCAGTGAAAGACTTTATCCTGTGTCTCTCAAATCTTTTTTCAGCTATGTGAAGTATGAATGCCACAGGAATTGTCCATGCATTGCATCAATTTAAACTGTTTGGCTTCGAAAGACTACGTAAACATAATTCAGTAAGAAAAGTTTAAAAAGCCAACAACCTCACTCTCAATTTGGAGTAAATGTTAAATCCTACTGCAGCAAGCATACAAAGGGACAGATTTTTCAAACGTGTGATTTTTATTTTTTCCACATTATTTTATACATAGTTGATGCAAACACTAAAAGACTAATAATCTGGCTATTATTTCCTAACACGGTTTGCCATATGCTCAATACTGTTATAAAGCAGATAAAAGACCAAAGTACAACTATGCAATTTCATCGTTTATTTTAACCCCCTGAAATGTTTTCATTTTATATCAATTGTTGCATTCCATTCTATTAAAAAGGTTGCAGTCACAACTTACAAGTTTAGAGGAGATGAAAGATTGGAAGAGACTAGCTTAAGAAGAGAAGGCTCCTTGCCACCTGAGCTCTTTACAAACGCATGCTCTTACACTGCTAACTCATCTGTGAAAACACAGTACAAACTGTATTAGCATACTAGGAAGTTACTAGAGATACTCACTTAAGTAAGACTTACTTGAGAGACATCTTTAAGTCCTCTGTAACACAACATACTGCTGCTACACTGTAACTCTCCAGCAACAACAGAACATGAACTACAGTAACCATATCTGTCTTATCCACATATTAGATTTCATTCTGAAAAAAATATGATTCCAAGTCATAAAAGAGAGAAGGGGAAACCTTTTATATCTAGAGAACCAGATTTTTATTTTGGGGCTTTCACACCATCACCAGGAACTCTAGTTTGGAGTATAAAATTATTTTCGATGACAAGAAAAATGTCTAACTAGAATTAATATACTATGGGGATTCCCCAGGGCAAGTTCAGACCAGTTACCCAAATTTAATAAACTAGACTAACAAAAGGATTTTCCATAACTGCAACTACAGTTGGGCTGTGCTGGCATTTGATTATTGATTTGGAATACCTAAATAAAAAGCTGTACATCACTGATAAGCCTTCAAAGCCTAGACTACTCCACAGTAATGGTCCCTTCCCCCTCCCACATAAGGCCTTCTTCCTTCTCTTTAGAATTGCTTATTTTCATAAAAGGAAGATGATTCCTATGCTATCAAGGTGCTGTTAAATAATACATTAGGGACAAGTAGTTCTAGGAATGCCTTGAAACCTGCTTCATAATATGCACTTAAGAGACAGTCCCTATTCATTAGAACTTCTACACTTCTCTGTACAAACACCAAAGAACACATCACACAGGTGATCCCTAGATATATTTTAAATCAAGGAAAACACACAATGGGGGAACAGTAAGCCTAGAGTTTTGGGCTCAGGTAATAAGTATTTTGTTTATAAACACATTGTACTGATTGTTTTCAACCTTGTAAGAGCATAGATGAAAAAAAAGACTCCACCAACCACAGTAACAGCTATGCTTAACTAGTATTTGAAATCACGGCTATCAGCTATTCCTGTGATTTCTGGTTTTGTCCACATGAAAAGTTAAGTTAACACTTTAAAGAAATCATCATAATTCAAGCTATAGAGACCAATCATACATTTTCTAGAAGTTTCAGCACTATGATATGTTATCCTTAAAAAACCCACACAAGTCCTGACTGCTTCACCTATACTGCTGCTGTAACACTTGATTAGCAGGGAAGGTACAGAATACAGACAACAGACTGTAGTCCAGTTTAAAAACAAAAGCCCACAAGAGATATTTTTCTACCAATGGAAGAAAACACGTTCCCATGTAGGTGCACTTGCAATTTGCCTAGACAATGAAAAAAGGGGTTTTAACTCAAGTTACACACATTTAACTAATAGCTTGACACTCCACCTAATACTGCACATCCAACAATTTTACAACTGTTAACTGCAGAATGACTCGTCAACAAAATATTACAAATATAAACCAGAACAAAAAAATCTAATTTCTTGCAGAACATCAAAGTTTTGTCAGCAAGACTTTGCCTAACCAGCACATGAAAAATTAGCAATGGGAAGAATGGATGCAGATACACCCATGAGAGAATTTACAGAATTGTGCAAAGCTTTGACCACAAGAAACTGTTGGTATAAGCCATAACATACAGATAAACACTCATAAAATAATTGCCAGTGTAAAATCCTCAGATAGCCTCTAAAAGAAGGAAAGCTCTACTTTAAGGTAAGTTAGGCAGGGCTTACCTCTACCAATTAATACAAGCTATAAGAATATGCTCTACCCCACCAAAATAAAAAAAGTACAGAAACACATAGTCACTAAGCTAAATAAAAAAGAGTACAGAAACAGTCACTAAGTTAAACAAATGTATCCTCTTTCTAACTCAGATGAAGAACAGGGTTTGGAGTTTGTGAATTATGACTCTAAACACCTCTTCTGGCCCAGTTATCCCAAACGTTCCCCAAACATCTACCTCTCTGTATGTTTTTTAGTCTACGCAGAAGCTAAGGGGCAAACTCCACTAACCTGTTTTTTAAAAATACTTCAAAAATACTTATCTTTCCCCCTGCAGACAGCGCACCTAACTCCCACCGCCTTAACCTTGTAACAGCCAAGCAGCCCGAGAGACCAGCGGGAGCTGGCTGGGGCAGGGACAGGCAGGTGGGGAAGGGGGTCCGCCCCCAGCCGCAGTCCGGGGGCCACCGCCTCCCGGAGCCCGAAGGCCTGAGGGGCGCTCAAGCCACACCGGGGCCGTGCACCGGCGGACGCCGGCCCCTCGCCCCCGGTGCCACCTCCGGCAGGTGAGTCAGCAGCTCTCCCTGCCCCCCGTCCCTGCTTCTCACCGCCCTTCTCCACAGCGACCCTACGACCAGACGCCCCCGCAGGGCAGGGCCAGGCCGGGCCAGCTCCTTCCCGTCCCGGCGCCGCCGCCGCCGCCCGCGGCCCTCCGGCACGGTGGCCAGCACCCACCTTACTCTTCACCTCCATGGTGCCCAGGCCCCGGCTGCCCGCAGCCCCGCGGTGAGGCCGGTTCATGCCGCCGGAGGGGCTGGGTCTCTTCTTCTCTCCTCTCTCTCCCTCGGGTACCCCCGAGCGCGCTGCGGGAAGGGGAGAGAGGCAGAGGGGGAGGGCGAGCGGCGCGGCCCGAAGCCAACTGCCCCCGGCAACCGCGGCCGCTCCGCCGGATCCTGCCGCCGCGACGCCTCCGCCCTCAGACAGGGGAGAGGGGGCGGGGCCACGGCGGCTCCTGGCACCTGCCGCGCCGCCGAGCCAGCGGCCAGCCGCGGGGGCGGGGCGGGGCAACCGCGCGGCGCAGGCACAGCGCCTGCGCGGCAGGGAGGGGCGCCGGCCGGGGGAGGGCGGGGACGCGCACCTGCCGCTGGCGAGCATGCGCAGTCGCCGGCTGGCGAGGGGGGGCGCGCACCTGCGCCCGGCTCGGCGGGGTGGCAAGATGGAGGCGGTCGCCCGGCGCGGGTGAGGAGGAGGAGGAGGAAGGCGGAGGCGGAGGCGGCGGGGCTGTTGTGTGATAAGGAAGTCTTTTTTTTTTTTTTTTTTTTTTTCCCCCCCCCTCCTAGGGAGCAGGCGTGGGATGTGCCTCGGCAACCTTTGCCTTGGAATAGCCGAGTCCGGTGTGTACACACAGGGCTGCGGTGGCTGTGGCTGAAGCGCGGTTCCCCGCATTCTCCTCAGGCCTCAGCGCGTCGCCCCTGCGCTGGGGCCGGCCCGGCCTCGGGCTGCGCCCCTCGCCGCGGGGAGCCACCAGCCCGCACCTCCGCGCCCTCCCACAGCGCTGGGGAGGCGGGTCCGGCAGCCCGCCAGGCCTCGGCGCCTCGCAGCCTCTGTGCTCGGAGCCCTTAGGGCCAGGCTGCCCCGAAGGCGGGTGGCATCAGGACACCTCAGGCATCGGGGTCCTGCCAGTTTAACACAGAAAGTGCACCAGTGTTAGTTTGTGTATTGATAGATTACATAAAATAAATCTAGATCGGGCTGAGAGTTTGAACTCTCTTACTGTCAGGATGCATCTGTACGCCCATCCTGGGTGTAAAGATGTTTGTGGAGTTTGTTTTCGTTTTACCCATGAATAATATTGCAGGATCTGGTAACACGTCAGAGTGGTTGTCTTAGGTAGCCTTGTTTATTGGTTTAATTCTGAGGTAGATCAATTATTTTCATATAAAGGTCTGCTTAGCTATGCTGAGAGAGGTACTGACAAAACTCTTTAGTGGAGAGACCATAAACACCTTACAATCTGAAGAAAAAGGGCTTTTCACTTGTATAATTTTACGTGTATTGGCAAGAAGAAAGCATGTAATCTAGTTATGTCAACAAACCTTTGAAATATAAGTCTCTCCCTAATCTATAAACCTGATAGAAGAGAACTCAGTGTGAGGTACCCTTGTGTAGAGGTTATGTAGACAGCTGTGAAGGGAGTTCAAACAATTCCTTGCAGTTGAGGCAAGGTGTGACTGTCTAGTCAGTTCTCAAGTCTCAGTTGGTAATTGGTAATTAAAAAAAACCCATCCAGTGCTGAATCACTTTTAAGGTGGTGCCTATTTTTGTACAGTTGATCTTACTCCTATCATGCCGAAGGCAAAAAAATTGCAGCTATTACTTAAGCCAAGACAAGTTGTAATTAGTACAGGGGATATCATTAATTGTTAAGTATAGTTTGATGTCAGCCAGTGTCAAGGCTAGTTCAAGTCTTCCCATCATTTATCTAGTATGTTTTGGTTTTACACTGCAAAAGGATACATAGAGAATTCAGTCTGTAAATTTAGATAAAATCTGTGATCCTGGTGTAACAGAAGATAGATTACAGCTATGTGAGCAAGACTTGGATAAAACCTCTTATTTTGGCACTTTGTAATTACAAAATTGAAAAGAGTTTGGACTGTTTTCCATTTCTGTCTTCTGCAGCATGCTTTGCTTAATGAGCTATAGGAAAACACAGAGAAGAGTGCAAGTGACAGAAGAGAACAGTGCCTTCTCCAGGTTTTTAAAGCTATTAGTTTGCCTCTTTTCTTTTGGAGAGAAGGAGGAAGAACCTCCTGAAGATTATTTGTGCTTGAAGCCATCATGCAGCTAATTTTATTGCTATAGATTTATGAAGTATCGTCTAAGATAATTTTTTTTCTATTGTGCATTCCTAGCATGGTTGGAGTGCCATGCAGTGGGTGTGGTAGCATGCTTAAGGAGTCAGGGCAAATCCATTTCAAGTCACTGGAACCAACCTAATAAAAAGTATTAATCACTGGGTTGCTTTCATCGCAAGGAGCTGATGTAAGAGGAAGGAATGTGATAAACAATTTGATTTCAGATAAAGGTAGAGAGAGAGGCAGGCTTTTGTGCCAGTTGTAACACAAGTTTATAGAGCTATTTTAGTCACAAGTTCTGTAAAACCTGTGATTCAGACTTGATCAAGCTCTTCATGGCATGTTCAGTTTCAGCTTCTGTGAAGTTGAAAAACAGGTTGGGTTTCCTAATCTCTGGACAGTTGGGGAAGTTTATTGGGAGGACTTATTTTTCTTTGTTTGTTTTGGTGTAGAATTTTGATGCCTAAGTCCACCATGGAGTATAGTGAGATTCTACCGTAATGCTTCTTTCCCATCTCAAGACTTCCCACTTTTTAAGTGGTATGGTATTCCATACAGCCCTCTTGGGAGTTGAAAGAATACTTCCAAGAATAAAGCATCAAAAATGTCTGCCAGTGTACGTTGACTGTTATTGATGACACAGCTAAACTTTTATTGTATAGTTCAGGGCTTATGCTGGTTTTATATTTAATATAAACTATTCTTTATTTACACTGTCAGTGCTAGCTCAGAAGAGTGATCGTTAGATTCAGTAGATTGTAATCTGATTTTATATTGGAGTTGATGAGAGGTTGAGGTTTTTTTGATGGGAAGAGAAAAATAAAAGGGGAAAAGGGAAGCTTTATTTAAAAAATGGTCATAAGAAGGTCATACCACAGATTCTCCTGCTTTCTTAAAAGAAAAAAAACTGTACTTACAGGCTTTCATTTTGGTATCTTCTGCAATTTCGATACATTAATCTTGCATACCAGTTATATTTCCCTGCAAAGAGGGGAGTTTTCAAGAACAGTGTATATGCTTGGATAACTGCATTTTCAGAATATTGGGGACACATGTGACCTCAAATTGCTTTTACTTTCCCCTTAATAAGTGAGTGGTACAGACAAACCATTTTTGTCGTAAAGACATCTGATGTTCACAAATGCAAACAATATTGTAGAGCACTATTTATAGGTACCCATGGAGCCATGGAAATACATTTCATAACATTCTGTTAATACTCCTGATCCTGGAGCAGGATATGTGAATTTACAAATGTTGCATTAGAGAGAAAGAATTTGAGAAGGGTAGCTTATATTTTATCTCCATGAAATATAATCCATGCCAACAGCACTATACAAACACAAGAGCAAAGCTTATCAAGTAAACCCCATTGCATGGCAGTTTAGCTAATTTACTAATAATAGTAATACTTAAATAACACTTGTATAATGAAAACTGAATTTCTTATCCTGAAATTCTGACAGTTGTAGATTTTGTGGATTTTAATTTTGGGTTTGGGGTTTTTGTTTTGGTTTTATTTTTTTTTTATTTTCTTGGGGGAGGAACCAATAGTTGGTTTAGTAATGAATGTGTTTGGTTTTTAACTGTACAGCTGTAAAATTACTTTTAGCGTCGAAGTAGTGATATAAAAGTTTGTTGCTTTTCTTGTGCAGAAATCAGCAGTACAGTACAATCCTACCAATAGTATCATGGCGGTGTAGGTACAAGTATATGAGTATAGTTCAAAAGTGCTCTCCAACTAGGGACTGCTTCTCATTTTCTGGCTAGATTTTATCAATGCATTTGTTGTACAGGTACCTGGGAAGGCTTGAGAAATATTTCTCTATTTAAAAAAAGAAAGAATACTAAAGAACTGCAACACTTGGTTTTAAATATCTACTGCAAAGAAGCTAGGGACATATAAGTCCAAAGTAACGTACACTTCAAATCATATTTTTGCTCAGTAGATAGATATTACAAAATACTTACATTGTTAACTGAAGAACTAATGCTACTTCACCTGTTAAAGATGGGATGGACCAGAGGAGCAACCAGAGAGTTAAGATGGAAGAATGTCCGTGTTCTGATTCTGCCTCTGCTTTCTTCTTTGGCCGTCAGCAAAACAATTAGCCTTTTTTTCCCCTGCTCCTCCTCCAGGCACCTTTAGTTGTTACTTTGATGCAATATTTACTTACCTGTGGGTGAGAGAATGAATTGATTATTTTAAAAGTTCATATATGAGATCTTTTCCAATAAAATATTTCTAGCTTCCTAGGGTTGTGGGTTTTTCTTTCTATTTGTACTTTTGTTTTATTTTGTCTGGCTTTATGGGAAAAGTTGTCTTTATATCATACTGCCTGTCAAATAAGCATTTGTTTCTGGTATGCTATAAATCTAGATTCGTTTTGGAAACACATTTAAACTTATTCACACAAAATATTCCCATAAATTAAAGTTAAACATAGGTACCATACCTAGGAATCTGTCCAAATCTAGGAAGAGTTCTATAGAAAGGAGTGACTAGCAGCAATATACCCTAGTAATCGGGGACACCAGCGCTGTCAGGCTTCCTGCCACAGAATTGGGACTGTAACAAACATGGGAGCACTGTGAAAGCCAGCTCTAGTTAGGACTCCTGAGATAGGCATGTGTCGTGGTTTAGCCCCAGCTGGCAACTAAGCACCACTCAGCCGCTCGGTCAATCCCCCCCAGTGGGTTGGGGGAGAGAATCGGGAGAGCGAAAGTAAGAAAACTCGTGGGCTGAGATAAGAACAGTTTAATAATTGGAACAAAATAATAGTAATAATAATAATGAATTGTAATGAGACAGAAAACAAGAAGAGAGAGAGAGGAACAAAACCCAAGGGAGAAAAAAACAGTGATACAACTGCTCACCACCTGCCGACCGATGCCCAGCCAGTCCCTGAACAGCGACCGCTACCCCCCGGCCAACTCCCCCCAGTTTATATACTGGGCATGATGTCATATGGTATGGAATAGCCCTTTGGTCAGTTTGGATCAACTATCCTGGCTGTGTCCCATCCCAGTTTCTTGTGCACCTGGCAGACCATGGGAAACTGAAAAGTCCTTGACTAGTGTAAACACCGCTTAGCAACAGCCAAAACATCAGCGTGTTATCAATATTATTCTCATCCTAAATCCAAAACACAGCACTATACCAGCTACTAGAAAGAAAATTAACTCTATCCCAGCTGAAACCAGGACAGTGTGCTTGGTGGGCTGAGAAAATTCTCAGAATGTACTGTTACAGAATTATTTCTTTGTTAGGCGAGAGAAACCAATGATTTATTTCAGATTTTCTTACCTCTGCAGAAATTTTTGCTTTTCATTTTGAATGGGAATTCTGACTTTCAGCTAGCTCTAACATCAGACCTTTAATGGAGGATGTGTTGCAAGCACTTTAGAAAGTATCCTGTTTGTCCCAGCAGTGGATGATCTGTAGAATATTTCTGTGATTATTCTTGGTTAGGGGCTTTAGTTGTGATAAACTTCTGAAGTTTTTTGAAAATATTTTCCTAACAAGTCCAAAGCTAATACTGATATATTAATTTGTACTCTCTGAGGTTTCTAACTAAAATAATTAAAAGCTTTCAAAGCTCTTTCTTCCCATTCATCTAGTAATCCATTTCTGCTCAGGGGCTCTGGATTACTTTTAAATTCTTCCTTATTTAAACATGATAGTACTAATCACAGCTGACATCTCACACTTGCACACGTGTGTATAGTTTAATGATGTAACTCTTCTGGCTAAAGTGTTCAAAAGAAACCATGCTGGTGCTCGAGCTGTATAGGTCAATAGATAACACTTCAGTGTTTCCTTCCTCAAAGTAATTTGTGAACATTACTTATTTGTCTTTCCAGTACTCACTGAGTATTCCTGATCTGGAATTTGGAAAAATTATGACAGATCAAAGGAATAATTGCTCCAAAATGTCTTTTAAACTTCACTTGGTACAGATTATAATTTTAATTTTGTCTTATTCTTAGAGAATTAGATAAAAAGCTCCACCTAATAAACCTTTTGGAATAAAGACTTTGCTTTTAAGCTTGTCTGGAAAGCATGTTATTGCTATTTGTGAGTAAAACAATGCCCTCTGCTAGTGGCTGTAACCTAGAATAGGTAATACTTTAAGTACCATCTGCTGAATAATAAGTACTTGTGCCTTTTACTACAAAGGAACGTTTTTATACAGAATGGTGGTTGATAGATTTTAAAATTATTTGTGCCTACACACAGTATGCTTGTAAAGCAAATTATTAGGCTTTGTCAGTTGTTAAAGGTAATTTCCTATCAAACAAGGATAACATTTGAGCTTTAAAGTGAACAAGCTACTCTGGATTTGAAGAGGGCTGAGGTACTCAATGACTTTTTTGCCTCAGTCTCCACTGGCAAGTGCTCAGGCCACACTGCCCAAGTTGCAGTGACTGGGAGAATGAAGAACTGCCCACTGTAGGAGAAGACCAGGTTCGAGACCATCTAAGGAACCTGAAGGTGCACAAGTCCATGGGACCTGATGAGATGCATCTGCGGGTCCTGAGGGAACTGGTGGATGAAGTTGCTAAGCCACTAACCGTCATATTTGAGAAGTCATGGCAGTCTGGTGAAGTTCCCACTGACTGGAAAAGGGGAAACGTAACCCCCATTTTTAAAAAGGGAAAAAAGGAAGACCTGGGGAACTACAGGGCAGTCAATCTCACCTCTGTGCCTGACAAGATCATGGAGCAGATCCTCCTGAAAACTATGCTAGGGCACATGGAAAATAAGGAGGTGATTGGTGACAGCCAGCATGGCTTCACTAAGGGCAAATCGTGCCTGACAAATTTGGTGGCCTTCTATGATGGCATTACAGCATTGGTGGATAAGGGAAGAGCAACTGACATAATCTACCTGGACTTGTGCAAAGCATTTGACACTGTCCCACATGACATCCTTGTCTCTAAATTGGAGAGGCATAGATTTGACGGATGGACCAGTCGGTGGATAAGGAATTGGCTGGATGGTTGCACTCAAAGAGTTGTGGTCAATGGCTTGATGTCCAAGTGGAGACCAGTGGCGAGTGGCGTTCCTCAGAGGTTGGTATTGGGATGGTACTGTTTGACATCTTTGTCAGTGACATGCACAGTGGGATCAAGTGCACCCTCAGGAAGTTTGTCGACAACACCAAGCGGTGTGGTGCGGTCAAGACACTGGAGGGAAGGGATGCCATCCAGAGGCACCTTGACAGGCTTGAGAGGTGGGCCCATGTGAACCTCATGAAGTTCAACAAGTCCAAGGGCAAGGTCCTGCATGTGGTCGGGGCAATCCCAAGCACAAATACAGGCTGGGGGATGAAGGGATTGAGAGCAGCCCTGAGGAGAAGGACTTGGGGGTGTTGGTTGATGAGAAGCTCAACATGAGCTGGCAATGTGCACTTGCAGCCCAGAAAGCCAACTGTATCCTGGGCTGCATGAAAAGAAGCATGACCAGCAGGTCAAGGGAGGGGATTCTGCCCCTCTACTCGCTCTGGTGAGACCCCACCTGGAGTACTGCGTCCAGCTCTGGGGCCCCCAACATAAGAAGGACATGGACCTGTTGGAGCGAGTCCAGAGGAGAGCCACAAAGATGATCAGAGGGCTGGAGCACCTCTCCTGTGAAGACAGGCTGAGAGAGTTGGGGTTTTTCAGCCTGGAGAAGAGAAGGCTCCAGGCAGACCTTATAGCAGCCTTCCAGCACCTGAAGGGGCCTACAAGAAAGCTGGAGAGGGACTTTTTACAAGGGCACGTAGTGATAGGACAAGGGGTAATGGCTTTAAACTGAAAGAGGGTAGATTGAGATTAGATATAAGGAAGAAATTCTTCACTATGAGGGTGGTGAGGCACTGGAACAGGTTGCCCAGAGAAATTGTGGATGCCCCATCCCTAGAAGTGTTCAAGGCCGGGTTGGATGGGGTTTTGAGCACCCTGGCCTAATGGAAGGTATCGCTGCCCATGGCAGGGGGGTTGGAACTAGCTGATCTTTAAGGTCCCTTCCAACCCAAACCATTCTATGATTCTATGATTCTAACAGTTTAATCTTTTATAAACATCCAGCTCCTGTTACACAGTACCTTGCTTCACAGCCAGATTGGACCATGTTGTCTTTATGTCCTCTTGTCCTCCAGGTTGTGATGTTTAAACACTCTGCATAAGTTGTCAGTGTGTTACTTGAGCATCACTTGATAGCGAGTTTGTATATCGCTCTTGTAAGCAAGTCCCTCCTTCCCCATACTTTCGCAGGTACTATTTCAGAACTCTTGTGTTTGACTCCCTTTTCCTGAGCTTGCATGTTTTTCTATATCTGCCTTCTTTCAGAACTGCTAGAAACAAGTTTGTGTCCTCCAAGTTGGCTCTACTGCCAAGTCAAACTGCTTTGATAGAAATGCTCAAAGAAAGGGGAAGTAATCGCAGGACCTGTTATGGTTCTGTTACTTGTCTGACTGTGAGAAAATTAATTAATTTCGCAAATTATATCTGCATCCAATTGCAAAAATAATTATAGCTCTTTATGAAATAATTCATTATTATTTATTATGATTGAATTACTATTGAATAATAAGTAAGTCATCCAAGATTGCTCACACATGCTCAAAAAAAAGTACTGGAAGCACCTGTGACGCTTATGATGTAATGCAGATTGGACTGCATTACATATATGCAGAAGGTGGCTTAGCCAGTCGAGAACGGAATGTCGTGGGTATTGTCCATTTAGATCACGCGTGGGAGGCTTTCGCAGCATTCCCCGAGCGCTTGCTGTCCTTACTGTTCATCCTAGCTGCTGCTGCTGGCAGGGAGCCGCTCCCAGGGTGGGAGGAGAGCCTGGCAGGGGGCACCGGGCCTCTTGGTGGCCGTGGAGGAGCTTTCCTGGGGTGAGGTCACTCCTGTAATACTGTCAACGTGAAAGCTAGCCGTGTTTAGATTACTTGGGTAATTATTATGACTAGAGGTAAACATTGTGTTTAGCTGTTAATGATAATATTGGCCATGTCTGTATGAAATGTTTCTAGTACAATAACTACTCTCATAACCTTACGTGTATTTGTAATTTATATATAAAGATATCTTGTAATAATTTAATTGATTTATTGTTGAAATTGTAAGATGAAGTTAGCAACATTTTAGGAAAATATAAAACAATTACTGTATTTAAACAATTCAAATTAACATAGGCTTTTTCTCCTCAGTATTTTTATGTGTGTGTACACAAACAAGTCAAACCCACTGTGAAACTAGAGAGTTGAAACAGGCAGACGTTTATAGACTAACATAATAGAACTGTCACTGTTTATTAACCAAATAGTACTGATGCAGTGGCAATAAGTAAAAATTGAAAAGTACAAGCCAAAGGGGGTAGAAAAGCAATTCAGTTTTTCCATGTATGTCACATTTGGAAATACTGAATCCATGTGAGTTCAGCCACTGTCCCAGTTGCGTTCAGCTTTTAGAAGATATGCTTTGCTTCTGTTGGCTCATCTCTTAGTTTCCCTCCTGAGTTATAATACCATGAACTATGAACTCCGATGCAGATAGATGCACAAAGAAGCAAAAATAATTATGTGCTTAGAATTCTGGATGTGTGTAATTACAGTTTAATCTTACTATAACAGACCCTCAGAAACTCCTGAGTAAATGCTCTCTATTTAGGGATGGTTTGTTATAACATGCTCTGAAGTTTGTTGTGTTACAGTAATGAAAGTGCCTAGTCAATATATTGACAGATTGACAGATAAACTACTTTTATGCAGATTACTTCATATTTATGAACATTTAAGTAGCATTCTAAAATTAAAAGAATACAAAATAAAAAAGGGTGGGGTGGAGACATGAGCAAATGTTTGCATACATATTGCTTGCATTAAAAGCAGCAAGGAAAATTATTGTTTTCTCCAAGTCAGCCTGGTGTAAAGGATCATATTAATAGGCCCAACTACTGAGTTATTAGCTATTGCTATTATAAACAGAATCATGGTTTATAGCAGCCTTTCTAAAAGTCAGTTTAGTCTGGATCTTCCTGAGAAGCCTGCTCCGCTCACAGAGTTTGCTGTCTGTAGTTCAGTTGCTTTAGAAAACAAACAAAAATGACTGAATTCAGGACTTAATCTGATTACGCCAGGACACTGGTGAGGCTGAAACACTAAATGTATAATGTTGTTGCAACCATCCTGAACATTTAACTGTACAATGATTTTTGTATATCATTGGCACACTACTTGATAGATGTTGAGTGGCTGAATGTGTCAAGTGCTTTTGTGAAGTGCTTTGAGATCCTTGGAGGAAATGTACTAGCATTTTTTTAATGTCCTGTTAGGTCTGACAGACATCAGAGTGTGTTTTATTTTTTCATTGTAAATATTATAATGGTGCCAGCAATGGAGTATTTACTGCTTTTCATATGCGTGAGAATACTAAAGGTATGTATTTTTAAAGCAAATTCCAGAAGAATGTGAAACTAGCTTGTAACAATAATTTGTAAGTTTGTCTATTGTTTTCAAGAATATGTAAATTGTTACATTATAGAACTCGCTTTGAACCCTGCTACATAATTAGCTGCACTAAACATCAGTATTCAATTTAGAAAATCTGTAGCCAAGTGTTTTATTAGAATTTTGTGGAAAAGGAGAATGTGAACAAAACCATAGAGCAAATAATCTGAAATGCAGTTAAAAATAATGAAAACCAAGCACTAGGCACATAAACACACCAGATGAAGACACAGCAAATGAAGATCATAAAAAATAAACTGGAATAAAAACACATAAGGCCAATCCTCAGCTGAAGTAAATAGGGACATCTGCACCGGGAGTGACGGAACCTTGGTCATTCGCATTAGCTGAGGGTCTGGTCTGTGAAATTTATTATAAGGCTCATGTTTAGGAGGAAATGACAGTTACAGTAAGGGTTTTTTAGTCAACTGGTTGCATAGGGCTCCTGCAGAGATTTGGTGTTCTGACAAATGTCCTCCTGCAAATCCAGTTAAGTCGATTTAAAATAGCCCCTATGTGCTCCACCCTGCTATGGGGCTGGCATGCGAAGATGTGAGTCCGTACTTAAACTGCTGCAGTTCACAGTGCACGTTTTAGGGAAGTCCTGTGCTGCATGAATTGGTCTGATACCATTCACACTGGTGGGTCTGAGGCTGGAGCACACATCCAGCTTTGCTGACTCTCCTGTAAGACTGGAAAACCTGAGCAGAGAGGCAGGACATGTAGCTGGCTGCATCTTGGACTGCTGCAGTTATATTTGCTGGGGGGGTGGTTCTTCAAGCAGTCAGTGTGAATGATCATAAAACCCCAAAATACCAGGAAAATTAAGAGAACAGTTAGTAGAGTTAAAATTATTAGAATATGTCATGTACTTACCTGTACAAGTCCATGTATTTGCATCTCCTTGCTTTGCCTTGCTAGGCACACCAGCTCCGATACTAGTCTTTTCCATGGTGTGTCACCATTGCCTTTTTCAGTGCTCCAAGCCCCAATCAGTTTCAAGATCCGGTATGAAACCCACTTTTACTTGCATCTCAGCACCGTTCTTTCTAATATATGTAAAACCTGATGCGCTTGAGTTGTTTGCTCAGCCAACTCCATCAGCCCATCTGGTTTTGTCTCTTACTGCTCTCGCTTTCATGTGTGTCAATTCCCTTGTGCATCTTCTTAAAAACATATTCAGCTGTGCAAGAGATCTTCCCTTGCCTCTTTCAAGACTTTCCTTTAAGCATGCACACAGAAAAATACAAATCCTAATCAACTTCATAAAGTACTGCAAAAGAAAACAATAACTCTGCCCTAACAGGTTCTTGTCTCTGGTCATCCGGTGCTTTGTGAACTTTAGTTTGTGTTTTAGCCTCCTGAAACAGGATGGAAGAGTCTGGTACGTGTCCTAGATGATGCTGAATATGGTCAAGAGGGGAGCAAACACTATTAGTAATAAAGTTATTGTATGAGCATGTCCAGATTCCATACGGTCAGCTCATTTTCCTCATGAGGAGTGTCTGGCTTCCTGTGCTGTCAGTCAATCAGCATGCTAACCTTACAGGGAAATGGTGCTAAAAAACATAGGGGAAAATGGAAGAGGGATGAGACATAGCATAATCCAAGGTGCTTTGCCCAAGGCAGGACCATGTTGGTGGGTTGGTGTTTACGAAAGGCCTGGCAAGGCATTTTTCAAAAAAAAAGAGGTGTGATTGTGTGGGTTCATATGGTGAGGCAAGGAACAGGGGAGGGTTTCAGCCTGCTTTCTACATCACAATTTCACATCTTTTTGCCAGGGTTATCTGGAAGGTGTCTAGAAAGCTGGCAGGAGGGAGCTCATTCTCAAGGAACAGTACCTGCCTGAAGAAGCAACAAGGAGGTCAGTAGTGGGTGCAGCAGAAAGGGCTTGGAGCGGGCTTTGGTTAACAAAGGATCAAAGACACAGCAAATTGCACGTCTTCAATAATAGGAAACCTATGGGAGAGTAGGATGGAAAAAGGGAGGAGACAATAAGAAAGAAAGATGATGATTAGGGGAAGACTGATGGTTGTGAGAGGAGGGAGTCTTGAAAGGGGTAGTGAAGAGAGAGCGTGGGGTAAGGGGAGAGGAGGAGTGAGCAATGGATGGGGAAGACGGGAAGGGAGGGAACCTGGGCACGGGAGGAAATGCCCGAGAAGAAGTGAAGGGGTAAGAGTTAGGGGGCGGAGGAATAAACGGGGGGGCAGGGGCCGGTGTCCCCGCGTGTGTAGCCGGTTTGTCACTGCCCTGCGGCGCGGCGGGGCCCGGAGCGAAACAGCTGGAGTAAGCAAGGGGGCGCTTGGGATGCTCCCTGGTTAACAGCAGAGGGTCCGGGCCGTGACCGCAGGCTCGGCATGTGCTGGAGCCGCGCTGCACTTTCCCAGCCCCCCTGCCAGGATGAGGGGGGTCGGAGGGAGGGAGGGAGGGAGGCAGCCAGCGGGACGGGGCGATCGGCGTCCAGCAGCAAACAAGCGCTCCGGAGCCGCGGCTTCCTGGAAACGGAGCCCAGCTGGGTGACAGGCAGCGGCGATAAGCGGCGGCTATCGGGGCCCTCCCGGCGGGCCCTGCCTCGCCGCGCCGCCGCCGGCCGCCGCGCTGCCGCGGGAGCGGTGCGGAGCCGCTCTCCGCGCCCCGCCGCCGAGAGGGCAGGTAGGGAACACCTGGCCGCGGAGCGCCGCGGAGCGGGTCCCGCCGGGGACGCCCGGCTGCGGCCCCGCGGGGGGAGCGCGGGGTGCCGGCTCCGGCTCCGGGCGGGGAGAGGCGGCGTCCCGCCCCGCTGCGCGCCGGCGGAGCGCGGGCCGCGACCTCCGCCTTGCCCGGCGGCGGGAGGCGCGGGCAGGGGCGCGTCGGTAACGCCGCTTCGGGCACCCGGCAGGGAGACCGGTGTCCGAGAGGCGCGGGGCAACGGGGAGGCACCGGTACCGCATCGGTAGGTGAGAGCTGCAGGGAACCGAGGGGGGGGCACGTCACCTATAGGGCGATGCATGTCACCTATGGGCGGGTGCATGTCACCTATAGGGGGGGTAGGCTCCTTAGGAGTCTGCGGGCATCTGTAAGTAGGCAAGCTTCGGAGGATGCTGAAACTCCTACAGAGGCTGCACCGGCGCAAAGAGGTGAGGTAGCTTTTTATCCAGGGGTAAGCGCATTCACGCCAGGAAACACCCAGGAACCCCCTGGGAGGTGAACGCCTGGCTGGAGCAGGTGGAAAAGTAAGAGGAGCAGGACAATGTTTATGCCATCCTGTAGCGTTTGCATTTTGGAGGTGTCATTGTATCGGCTGGTTATATTTTAGTTAACTCTTTTTGTCTGTGCAGAGATTACATTTTATTTGTTCGTAAATACGAATTGAGGTTTTGGGTCACAGCCCAGTTACATTTTGCTTCAGACAGAGTTTAATTTCCCCTTTTAAAAAGTGTTTTAAATAAGTTGGGCCATATGGAAATTCAGTTGTTCATCAACCAAAGAAACTTGAAGGAATTTGAAAAATAAGGTTACATATTTCTTGAGCCATTTCTTGAGTATTGCACCAGAGTCAGAGTACAGCACCAGTACTCAAAACTCCTGATTCAGTCATTTCCTTTGTTAGGATCAAGACTTAATCCGTCTCTACCTGTGTTTTCACAGCTGTAAAATGGGAGCTACACCTGTTAATGAGGGGCATTGCATATTCTTTTTGGAAAGACCTTAATTAAAAAAAAAAAGCAGAGGAAGACCATTTGTAAGGGTAGTAATGCAGAATGTGTCTGAGGGAACATTTCATGTTGAATGGAGAGATACATCTGAGAAAGATGTGGTGTCTAAAGGAACATGCCTATTAGAAACAACTTCTCTGTTGTATTCATTTCTTGTGCAGTTGATCACTTACATGCTGCTGCTCTGAATTCTGCAGAGTGGATGATGTAAGCACCACATGTAGTGGTGCAGGAAAAGCTGCACAAAACCAGCCAAAATGGGATGGAGCTGTTATTGAATGGCAGGCCAAGCCCACTTTATGCCCCAGGTCTAGAGAGAAACTTGTATGAGATACAACACATATGATATGGTAGTGAAGAACTAGCTTGGTAAAATTTTCCTCTGATTAGAGTCTGGGTACTGTTTAGAGGAATTAAAGGGCTTCCCTGAGATGACAGGTCCTGCATCCCTATCTAATGCTCGATTCTCGAGTCAGTCAGTAACTGCAGTGAAACAGTGGTGTTTCTGTTAACAGCATGGAGCCAAGAACGCGGAAATATAGGCCAAACAGTGAGTTATGTAATGGTATTCCCTAAAGGGTAGTATAAAGATGAGATGATTTCCTTCTGTCAAGACAAAGAGCAGCCGTACAGTTGCTCTACAATGTTCGCCCTAGCCCTGGGTTCCTTAGGAGCAATCCAGGCAGGGAGTTGGGACCCTGTAATAGCAGATCCACCAATATCACTTTATTCCCTTCCACAGCTAATTCCTTCACAAATATTCCTTTGCAATATCCTCATAAAGAACCTGAGAAGTGGAACAGAGCCGTTATGGTTAGAAAGGAAAACCAGACTCAGCCTATGGGGAGGGGAAAGTTATGATTTTAATGTGTCTTTTCCTCAGGGGTTTGAGGAGTGATAATGTGGAGTTACAGTGCACCAGGGCAAAATGGAGGTTCTGTGTATAGAAAGTTATACAGGATAAAGCAAGGGAGTGAGAACTGTCTCAGAAGGTTTGTTAATTATGCCATTTGGATGGAATAAGTAGAAAGGCTAGATTGGAAGTGAAGGAGATATTTTATGTAAAATAGTATGTTTAATATTAGTTAAATATACACGCTTGATCTTAGCCAAAAGGCTGAGAAAAAGGGAACAGACAGACTTGAATTATCCAGGCTGTTATTGGCCAGAACTGGATTTTGGAAGGTGATTGGCTGGTGACAATCCAAAATTATTCAGACAGCAAGTCTTGCAAAGGACATCAGCTGGCCTTTAATGACTAGAGGTGCTCAGGGTCCTGGGTTTAATTCTGATTGTAAGATGGCATCTCCAACAGTACAAGATGGACATACGTATTTGTGAAACACCAGTTTTTAACCACTTTTTTAAACTTTCCCATTTCTGTTGCCAGTTTATTCTCCCTGAGCATGGATTGGTTTAAACTGGTATGTCTTCAAAGACAGAATGCCTGAAAACCATAATTTTTATTCACTTCAACTTTTTAGGGAAAAAAACTTGGGTTTCAGCCAATCAAGGCATTTAATCATTAGTAATTTCGAGGAACAGAACACCAAGACAATCTTGTCTTCATCACTAATACAGAAAGCACTGTAAGTGTAGTTAGCAAACGCATTTATATGTAACTGACCTAGATTTGAATTTAGCTGTTTTAAATTAAATAATAAAATTTGTTTCATGGGGAACTTAAAATGCAATTATTATTGGAAAATTAACTGTGTCAGTGATATTTTGTTATTCATCAGGTATGTTCTTTGAATGAATTCATCCCTGATCTGCTTGATGGAGTAGCAAAAATCCACTTTCATTATTCTTTTAAGTCTTGCTGCTTCAGGCTGAGTTAGGTGAATGCAGTAGCCCTTGCAAATTGCTCTGGCCCTTGTATCATGAATTAACATCCATGGTAGAGTTTATATCTTGAGGTGTCAATCTCAGTTGCACTGTAAAATACCGTAATAACTTGCTTTGGATTATAGTCATATAGTACAGCTTCAAGATTTCAAACAGACTTGTCAGGATTATTAGTGATTAAGAAACCTGTTCACTTGTTGACTTAGCAAACTGAATTGGGGCTGTAAGCTTTTATTCTTGTTTTTCTTTCCTTTCTCCACAACTAAATTGTCCAGACTACAAATTCTGAGCATGCTGGCATGCTCAAGCGGGGATGTCCAAGACTTATATTAAGCGGCAATAGGTTCCTATAATTTCAAGTAAGGCCGGTAAAATCTATTGGTCCTCAACAGCTCAGAGAGCCATGGGTTGCATGTTTCAGTATGGGTAACTAATAGTAGGGGCATCTGAATTTAACAGACACTTCAGACATTTTGGCCTTATGTGCTCCTGACACATTTCATCTGTAGAGTGGTGATAATACAATAATGTTTACATAGAACTGGGGAGATGATAAAAAATCAATATCAATCTTTCTCCGTTATGTAGGAAGAGTTATATTTATGATTAGCGAATGAACCTTGTTCCTCTTAGCTGAATACTTTCCTCACTTATTTCATGTGGTAGGAACAGTGGTAACAAAGCACTCATCATTTTGTTTAAAAAAAGCTGGCTCATAGAATGTGTGTGCACCACAAGAGTTTTCTCTAACCGTTGTAGAAACATTTTTAAACTTGTAATTTTAAGCTATGCATAAGTATTGGTAGCTAATATTCTGTGTGCCTATGAAGGCGAAAAGGGTTATCTAATTACATGTATTTGCAGATCTCTCTCTGCTTCACATTCTTGCAGACCAGAACGACGACATAACTTTCTTCTTTCAGGACAGTTAATGTTCTGGCCCAGAATTATAGCACCAGATGTGTTGCCACAGAAACAATTTAAAGGGAGAAGGAATTGCAAGGAAATTGTCTTTCTAGTGGAAAATGTAAAAGCAGTATTCATGTTTTAGAGCCTCTCATTGGTTTCTATGTGTGTTATATGTGCTCACAGGAGAGAATAAGGGAGAATTTTGCTTTTTTGTTTCATACATCTGTTAGCATTTTAAAATTCTCTATACAGGGTTGAAAATTGAAAAATTTTGTACTATGGGCATGAGTTATGTACCTCAGAGACTTTTTTTTATTAAATCCTGACTCATTTTTAGAAACTTTTTCCTTGAAAAGTGTGCAGTGTGCTAGCTGATTTACTTAGCTCCACTTGCAACATGCTTTGGAAAATATTTCCAGCAATAGTTGTTTCTGTGAAAGTAAGGAAACATTTGACTATATAAAATAATCCCAGATTTTGATGCTGAGAATTAATAGCATATTCTTACTTACTACAATTGACATGCTGATGAAAAGAGGGAATGTATATAGGAAATATTTTGATTTAATCTTGCCTAGGAAGCCTTAAAGCAGCCAAAGCCTTGAGTTTAGCTAGTATTTCTTTTTCTCAGAGTAGTTGCCACAGGATACTCTATTCAACATATTCTTTTCTCAGCTATGATGAAAATATTTGTCTGAACAAAATGCAACATGAATTACCTTTTCACTTTTTTGAAGAGCATCTTTATCCTATATCAGATTTGCATACTGTTTGGGGTAGAATAAGGAGAAAAACATCCAGGAAGGCCACAGCTACAGCAGAGCAGGTTGGCACAGGTAATAATTGTGTCAGAAACTCTCCAGATGTGGATACATCTAGTATTTGCAAAAAGAGATTTTTCTTG
Source organism: Ciconia boyciana (assembly GCF_034638445.1). Classification (NCBI taxonomy): domain Eukaryota; kingdom Metazoa; phylum Chordata; class Aves; order Ciconiiformes; family Ciconiidae; genus Ciconia; species Ciconia boyciana. The sequence continues at coordinate 9,290,092 of NC_132947.1, forward strand.
TAGAATTTATGCTGATTTTTTACCAAATTAATTTAAACTAACAAAAATACTGATGGAATAGTGTCTGCACTAGGATTTCAGTCTCATCATAGACGTATCATAAAATACAGCATCTGTAACTAACATTGGTGGTCATTTATTGTATAAAATTGACTGAAAAATCTGGGAAAATTTAAAAAAGGCCAAGATTAACACATAAAGAGACTTATTTCCACAGTTCTTTGTCATTCATGCATTTGGAAGGTCTTTGTCCCTGCAAATTTTGAAATACTGCTGGCTGGGTAGCTGAAGGAAACGTAATTGCATTTATCTTAGCAAAAGCCAGGGTGAAGTTCCTGTCTCTTTGGAGTGATGGAAAAATTTTACCATATGCGTCTGTATGCATAACACTACCCTGTGATTTTGGATGATAATGGACATACAATGTTATGCCAAGAAGCCTTATTCTATTATTTGTTTGTTTGTTTTATTATTTTCCCTCTGTGAAATTTATTTTTTTTAAATGTTTTTTCATCTAGCCATACTTTTAAATGTCCCTCAGTTTGGAAATAAATAATTTATTCCCTTTGTTACTAATTTTTTATACAAATCTGGGATCTTCACTTTTCCATTGAGGAAAATTGTTTGTAACAGAAGAATCAGAATATATCCAGGTGTACTAGAGTTAGAAAGAGTTACTTATGCTTATGAAAATAGTTCAACCTTATTTTAAGTGTCCTACAAGAGTAATCTTTTGAAATCTACCAGTTTTGGAATTAGACTGCATACCATGTCACACATTGGTGTTTTGGCAGGTTCACAGGCATGTACATCACCAAACAAGATCTGCCATAAAGATAAGAAATTCATTTCTCTCTTGCATTCCTTATTCAGGCAGAACTCCAGTTCTGGGTGTGGAAGGAATGCAGAGCCGGACCTAGAGCTTGTGTCTGCACAGGTTAGAAATGAACTTTCAGTGTAAAATTTGGATCTGAATCTGCATCCATATTTCGCTAGAAGACCACAGATACTTGAATCCAGATTTCTGGTTTGGGTGCTCTTTAGGGCTGAACCAGTCCTTATGTTCGGAAGCTGATCCAAATGTCCCCTTAATTAATTCACATCCTTTTGTTTAATCCCATGAGAAGATAGTTTAGTCTTTCTTTAGGCAGTAGAGCTTTCCCAGACAGACATTGTAAACTAGAAATATAGATACTTACAATTTTCTTAAAAATGTCCTTTGGGCCTGAAATTTCTTGTGCTTGGTTTCAATCCAGTATTGAATAAGACTGGAAAGTCTGAATAATGTCAGTTCAGCTGCATTTGAGTTATTCAAGTGCATTTTAAAAATATGTACTTTCCACTTACATTTTTTCCACAATTCTCTGCACTTACATAACCTCTGTTTTATTATTTAAATTGCCACAGACTTGAAGAGGGGAAAATCATTCTCCAATACTGGGACTCAACAGATAAACAAACAGGGAGGCAATTCAAAGACCTCAGTGTTCTTTAAAACCTTAGTGTTTACTGCTTTCGTGTTAGCATGAATAAGTTGATATTTCTACCAGTGCAGACAAAATAGAATGTAAATAACCTTCAGTTTATCTATGCACAGAATTTCTGCAATTTTTACATTATGTAATTGAATTATGTAATTTACATTATGTAATTTTACAAAAAGAGTATAGAAGGTTTTTCCAGATTATAAGGAAGGATTTTGTTTGATGAGATCTGTAAAGTTAAAATAGTAGGCCCAGGGTTTTCAAAAGGATTTGACACAGAGAGGTACTCCAAATGCATATGCAGGTGTTTGAGCAATTATTACAATAGAGTGTACCTATTGGGTAACTGTGTGTGGAAATGTGGCTAATACTTGATCTATACAGAAAGTTCACAGGCTTTTCTAAAGTTTTGAAGATAACTGATTTGTAGCAAGTTAGTTACCTGTTTGTTACAATGGAAGGGAACATAAAAGTGCAATTTAAATGGATGGATCATGTCTAAAACTGCATCGGTTTAATTCCATCAGTAATATCACAGCTTCAGCATCACTATATGTTTGTTGTATAGATATATATAAGTACACGTTACTGTGTGCCCTTTTTCGTGCTTTTAGTACAATAGTATATGCTCAGATTTTATGAAAATCTGTCACTAGGCTTTTGTTATTCATTGTCTGAAATGGAAGCCCACACAGTGATCTTGAAGGTAATGCCACCTTTGAGAGTCCTGCATGTAGAGAGCTGATGGGAAATACTGCTTTAATTAACCACAACTCCCACTGAAACAATGGAGCTATCCTTTGTGTAACGCTGCTGAAGTCATTGGATCTTGTTCCTAATTCCACTGAGGCTGAGTTGTGCCCCTCCCTTTTTCTGAAGTGTTCACATGCCAATGTGTTGTGCAACTAACATAATTTGTTAACAAATAAAGAAGAATTTAAATAACCTTAGAAAATCAGTGCAGGCATCCCAGCTGCCTGCAAACAAACATCAGAAGTGCAAAACAAGTAAGCAGCAGTGCAAAGTATCTCAAAATTGCTTGAGCTTGGGTTCTTCAAGAACAAAAACACAAGTCTAAGGAGTATGTGCTCTGCAGGAGAAGGCTTTGGATGAGAACATACACTGCATCTTCTGGTAAGATCTCCAGTCCAGACATAATTTCTGCATCTGCCCAGCCTAGCTTGTTTTCTCCAGAGCTGTAGTAATACATGATTAATCTTTCCCCTGTATATGTATGAATTTGACTGAGTTTAGTTTCATTTAAAGCAATAAGCAAGTATACTTTGACCTGTAATGGTCAGATTATCTTTACAATACAGTAAAATTATAGCTTATTGTAAAATATCTCTCTCGAATAAGCCAATGCATATGGAGCAAAATATCATCTTTCTATTACAACACCAAATGCACTGTGTGCCATTGCTGCTGTAACTGCATCAGGATCTGGATTTAATTCTAGATCTGAATTAGTATATTGTTGGAATCACTTGTCAACATGTATATTTTGTATCTGAATGGCCATTTCTGAATTTTGAAGATCACCCAAGAGTGATTTTCTGCCAGTAAGTTCTCTGGGCTGTACATTCTCAATGACAATTCTGTAGAGGATCACAAATGTGAGTTCATAAGATCAATGATCCATGCACTGATCGTTGGAGAGTCATATTGCAAGCGTGGGAAAACTGCCAGGGGACATAGAACATCACAGGGACATACTGTTCTATCTACTGCCTCTCCAGCCGGGCATGGTTCCTCGTTGATTGGAAGGTGTATCCCTGTTGTGCTTATAGCACCTTTCAGCATTCTGGACACTGCTGCCATCATCTCAGGCTCATCTGGCAAGATGTGTGATGATTATGTCTTTCACAAATCATGCCTGTCTGATGCCAAAAAAGCAGATCAGTGCACACATAGTGCCTTTGATATCACTGGAGTCATCACAATACTGTGATGGTTAACTGTTTTGCCTAGGTGTTGTCCTGAAATGCCAAGTTTTTTGTTGGTGATCTCATCGATCACCAGGACTCCTTAAATTATCGATCAAGCAGCAGCTGTGTGAATATGGACTATGCATTTGGCCGTCGGTTTTTGTGTTGGATCTCTCTGCAGCTCTGATAACTATAACTTAATGCAAACCTGACTGTCATTTCCCTACATACCACATTCTGAAGGTGACTGTTTTTTGTCCTTGTTCTCTTAGGACAATAGGAGCTGATGAACTAAGGATCAGTAGGTACAGTGAACTGGTTGATACCTTGAGTCTTTTGCTCATTGGTGTTGGGTAAAAGCTCTTCACACTCTTGAGTCACTGTGGTGTTAGCATTACAGTTCACTCCTTCCATGTTGAAAGGGAACTAAGAGAACTTTCTTACAGGGGGCCCAGTTTTGTGAAGTGACACAATCCTATCTGCAAGAGTGGTCTCAATTATAATTGGCTCATAGGTAAGTAATAGAGTCTGGGTAACATAGACTAAGTCAATTTACATCACAAAAATAAGTCTGGTTTTATGAGGCATGAAGGACTTATCCACAGATTTTTTTATAAACTGAGAATTGTAGTTGTTCTACACTTGCCATGTAGTCATACTAATCTTTGTTCTGTGCTTAAACATAGTACTGCTATAATTTTGTCTCACTTGAGGTTTTTTTTTTAATGATATAGCCACATGATTTAAAAGCTTCTGCAGCTATATTGTTATGGCAGTGTTGTACACTAACACAATTTATTCTTTTCCCTGATGCTTTATAGCAGTATGTCTGTACTAGCAAACTCCTTGCAGTATCTAAAGACACACAAGTAATAAGTCCCTCTCTACAGCTGTTCAATCCTTGTCTATATTACAGATTCTTGCCCTCAGCTAAACTGAGTAAGGACTGTGAAAAAAGGTTTCTTTTACCAACATGGCTGAATTAGCAAAAGATGCAAGTATAGAAGCAGTTATAGTGCACAGCAACCTTGTGCATGTGTTAGTACTAATCGTTTTAAGTCTGAGGGATAGTTTTAACTATGCTGACAGAAAGCACAGGCTTGCCGAGTGGCTCTGCTCATTCTAGGAGAACTTTTGTAGTAAATAATACCAATATACTGATAGCAGTGAGGTGCTGGTAGTATAGATACACAGAAGGTGTTCACATCGAAGGTTTTTTTTACATTATCTGCAGGCTACTAATACCTTTCAAAACTATACTAGATGTATTAAAACAACAAAGCTTTCTTGTATAACTGTATAAATCTATGTTACAAAGTTTCTGGCATAGCTGTGAGCACTAAGAGGAATGTTAAAAAATGAAACCCATAAAGATTTAGCTATGCTGGCAAAATACTCATATAAAATACTCCTTTTGCCAGGATTGCCTGTGTCTTTTGGGGAGAGAGGTAGAAACAAACTGGCAGAAGACCTCAGTTATCTCTTCTGTTGGAGTTTTATTGTTGTACTTACACACAGATGCTGAGTAAACCAGTCCAAGGTCTAAGAAAAACTCCTTGTGATGCTGAAAAATATGAAACACTAAGCAGATGTGACTGCTTGTTGCAGTAAAAGCTTTTGAGTCCTCAGGGAACAAACAATTGGGTTCACACTCTTTGAAGAAGTTTGAGACAGAGAGCTGATTGATTTTTTTGTGCACAAAACTGAAATGTATTTTCATGAGTGACTCTAGCTGTGTTTGTTGATGATATTCATAACATTTCAAGGGACGTTAAAATTAGATTAGCTTTTGGCCTACATGTTGAAGTGGTTTGATCTCAACTGATCCTGCTACTGAGCAACTTCTGCTTAGCACTTCCAGTTATGTCTGCCTTTGTTTTTCCAGTGACTAGCTCTCTTGTGCTTGGGCTGGGTGATGTAGAAGAGCCTGACATTTCCAGGAATTTATTTATCTCTGGCAGAAGTCTTGTTAATGTCAGTTATTGATAAGTGGGAAAGTAAACGTGTGGCTGATTAGGCAGTGCACTTTCAATGGCTTACCACTGGTCTGATTTCATGTCACAGCACATAGTGGTCCTCCAAAGAAAAATTCTTCTACCACTAATTAATTTTAAAAATTATTTTTACTGTATGATTTTGTTTATAACTTATCTACTTCTTGCTCCTTTCTAATGTAGAATTTTTTTTTCTTGTTTACAAATTTCAGTCACATTAGAGATACCATTTTCTGGCCTTGCTAGAAATACTTCTGATTCAAGAAATAAGCATGGCAACTGTATTAACCTTTAATGAATCTCAAAAGGGAGTTTTCACATGCCCAAACAGATTCTTTCTATTTGCTGACTGTGAAATATTTGAATTAAATAGCAGTAACAAAAACACAGGGCTGAAGAAAGGAAGTTTATGAAGGCCAAGGCAGACCTGCAACCAGTTATTCTGATGGAAGGCATCACCACTCTCCTTTAGAGATGTGTTGTCAGAACTGTTTATGTGAGCTCTCCCTACCCAGCTTCCAGGAAAACAACTGCTTTAGAAAAAACACTTGAAACAGTAGTCTTCGCTAAGCTATCTTTTTAAGGCTGAAATAGGTTTAAGGGGCATTCCATGGAGTAATGATCATTGTAGATTTTGTAGTCTTTCCTGGGCAAACTATGTCCAGAAGTCAGTACACAAGTTTGACTCTTCTGATTTTATAATTTTCAAAAGACTATTGCTGTAATTCTGTTTAGGCTTGAAATAATCCAAAGTTGTCTTCTAGGCAGAACCAGACTGACAAAACTTGAATATCTGTTTTAAAAGTAAATGTAGTTTGGTTTAGACTGCATTTTGCTTAACTGCTCGCTTCACCATATGTATCCTAATATACATTAGTCTTTCAGCTGTTTCCTAAGCCATCTCCTTTTGAATGTTTAATATTTAAGAACCAATTAGTTCCATTTTGTTTTGTTTGGATTGCTTGCAATTAAGCATTCTTTGAAGCCAGCTTTATTTAGCTAATTCTGTCACAAAAATAAGCTCCAAGGGAATGAAGAGAAGTTCAAGCTAGCCAATGTTTATTTTTATTATTAATAATTTATATTATGGTAGTCCCCAGGGGAACTAGGGCCCCACTAAACCCAGTTTCCTCTGCATGTAATGACTGTGTCTCCCAAAGCCTTATACAGCAGAAGATTCTTTTTTGCTGCTGTGGCTTAGTGCAAGGGACCCGCTCTATACTGCAAGGGAGCGTATTGATGAAGAGCATACAAAGACAAATCAAGAATAATTTTTTAAAGAAGCTTAAGCTAGGAACCAGAGGGAAATCCTGATGCATCTTTTCTGTAGAAAGCCATCACTAATGCATTTTTCCAGTGTGAGAGCCAATTCACGACTACAAAGGTCTTATTCGTCGTCACTCTGAAGTTATGGCAATGCTCCCAGTGACTTTGATGGGAGCAAGATTGGGCAGAGAAGCCATGGTCCTAAAAACCTTATCTATTTCTCAACTAGCAGCAGAAGACACCTTATATTTCAAGAACACACTGATGGGGAAAGTTAGTTTAAAAAATGTTCATGTTTAGTCCAACTTCTATCAGAAGTTACGGTTTTCACAGCATCTGATCCTAAATAATTGGTCTACTTTATGTTTTACAGAAGTCTTGAAAGAAGTGAGTTAGAGTCCTTTCGCACCTGCTAAATGCAAAGGAGACATAGAGCCAAATCCTGGACTTCTGTAAATAGATTTGAATAGAGTTACGGCAGTTCATATAAACTGAGGATCTGGCCTGCTCTCCATGGGATACTTGTGTGAGTTAAGTGGATAGAACTGACATTGGGATGAACAGGGCTGCGAAGTGGAAGTGCCTTGAAGTTAGTGTAGCAGTGCAAATTTTCATCATCACTGGAATTACCATCCTTCTCCCCTCCCCTTATGTGGAAGCACCAGTCTTTTCTGTACTCTTTCCATAATTCCAAATTAAAAATCTAGACAGAAGTTTTCCTGACCTACCTGTTCCATATTCCCGTCCTCATTAGTTCAGTTTAAAAGGGGTAAAACATCTGTTTCCCAGTACAGCTGTGTGGTTAGTATGTAGACCTTTTTTTTTTCCATACAAAAATCACTAATCTGGCTGTTTACGACACAGATTTTATAGGAGCTAGAGTTGGGCTGTGCAAAGTTCACCTCATTAAAAACAAACCCAAACCAAATAAAAGCAGAGAATAACAGCATAAAAAATGTGGGCCATGAACGTCAGAGCATATGTATTAGGAATTGGTAAGAAATTAAGGGGAAAGTACAGATATATCTACATGTATTCAAAGGTTCTTGGTTTTTTCCACAAGTAAAGTTTACATGCTTGTGGAGTGTCTACAGAAAGGGAACATTAGTACAGAACACAGTGTTAGGATTGCTATGACAGCTACCCTAATTTGTTAGAAAATACAATGAGTTCAAGCCTGTGTTAGAAGATGCTGGGTAAATTCAGCCTAGGTAAAATGTTCAAACACAACAAATAATATTTTGCCACTTCAGCTGTTAGCTTGCCAATGAGAGACATTCTAAATTGTCTTGATTTTGATATTTCTTTCTAAAAAATACACTCTCTTTCATTATCTTAAGATAGGTACCGAGATCTACTAAGCAGCAGTGGAAATACTGACTTTGAGAAAACTAAGTCTATGTCTAATCAGCATTAAAGAAAATAATTTGCTTTAAAACATAAACCTTTTCTCTCTCCTATTTCCCTCTTATATGACATTTTGTATACTTTTCCTCTTTTTCCAGTGTTCTATGGGATACTGATCCTAACTTAGCAGCTTCATTATTTCTGTGGCACAAGATTGTCTTGGTAACATTTATGGGAATAAAACATGGTTGCCATAGGAAGTTGACTTAATGGTTTAATTCTTAATAAAGGGACAATTTTCTTGTTCAGACAACTAAATGTCAGATAGTTTCTTCCACTTCAGAAACATGCCCCAGGACACATACCGGTATATTGTGATTCAGAGACTTCAGTTTTTGAAGATATCAGAGTCCATCCCACATACTGTTGAACATCAAATTTCACTATTACTGGAAGTTTGTAATCTGTTTTGGTTAATATATCCTTCTCAATGTAATAATCAAAACATATATCTATCCATCATGGTGGTTTCTATTGAAGCTTAGACTTGGGACTTTCCACAACTGTAAGGCTGAGATAAAGGACCTTCCTTATTTCATAATTGAACTGGAAGTAGGCTTTTAGGAGGCTCCTGCATTAGCTGATGGATGGAGACATGATCACACCTGATAAGTCTATCTGTAACATACATTCAGGCATAGATTGGGGAAAACAAGGAGAATGAGATATGTATTACAGAAGAATGTTCCCTGGGGTTCCTAATTAAGAAGGAGGAACCTCTCAAGGACAGAATTAGTAGGATTCAGTGCCTTGCTGTTAGGCAAGTTTTCCTTTGTCAGAAATGGAAGAGCCTGTTCATCACTTGTAAATTGCTCTCCCTCAGCGCCATCTGCTTCTTCTCTTGTTAGGAATTTGTTTTTAAGTATTCATTATAATGTAGCTAACTGCAGACTCAAATTCTGCCAAAGCTGAAAAAGCTGCAAGTCAGGCTAGCGTGTGGAGCCTGCCACATTCCTGAATCTATGATTCGGGCTTGCAAGTTTGTCATCAAGTTTGAAATTGAAACCAGAGGAGCTAGCAGCAAGCCCTGTGCTCATAAATCAGCTGATAATGGATGAATTGTTCTCTGCCTTCCCCTAAAGAGGAAAGCAAAACTCAGTGCAAAAGTACTCACAGCAACTAGAAGAGCTATGATCTAGGCAAGCATGGAGAAACTACGTGTGGCTATATGAATATGCCACATACTGGCAAAGGAAGGAAATGGGGATTTTGGTTATATGCAATCGCTGATTCTTTTCTTATTACAACATTACCAAAAAGTTACAGTGGGATTTACAGCCAACCTTGATTCCAAGTAACAAATTTCCATAAAAGAAATAGGCACAGTACATTAGTGTGCGATCCGTGACAAGGTCTCCTTTGTGCTTCATTTGTTTGATATCTGCTGCCACTAGAGGGAGGTACAAAATTGACCACAAAATTATGTCTTGAAAAATAGTTTCCAGGTCATTAACTAAGTACGGGCCAACATTCGCTGCCGGGATTCTACTGGAAACCTGGAATAAATGACTGATTAATTTCTTCTGGATGTGCACCAGTGTCACTGAGAATAGAACTTGGATCTGTATGCTTAGATTAAAACTAATTAGAAATACAGTAACATTATGAATTGCAGCCTTGAAAAACAGGTCATCTTGGACTTGAAAGTTGAGTCCTGTGTTCAAAGAACTACACTAGAAATGGTTACATCAGAGACACTACCTCCAGCGCAGGAGAAGCTGTCTGAGGGGACTGCTTATGATATTTAAATTTATTGCTGCATAGGAAACCTGGACTCCAGAACTTCATTTCCAGAAGCTGGCATAAAGCTGTAGAAGGGCCTAATGACTAAAGCAATAACATGGATCAAAGCTGTTTATCTGATTTTCTTTTTATGGCTTGAATATGGCTAGGAGGAAAGTATGTCAGATATGTAGTATTTAAATATATATTTAAGAGTTGAATCTGCCTAGATAAAATTTTCAAAAGTACCCAAATGAGTTACACACTGCAGCGCCATCTTTCTAAAGAATGTGAGCTATGAATGTAATTCTTAGTAAAAATCAATGGAACTAACTCTTAAGAGCCTAAATTACTTTTGAGAATGGCATTATATTCCTAAATAATTTGAGATTTTGAAAATGCAACCCGACAGGTGTAAGTTTGGTGCAAAGTGAAGGGCCCGTCTAATAACCTGAGTTAAACAGGTTTAGGCCAAGAAGTTCTGTGGAACACATGCAGGTTTGTAGAGGAGCAAAATCTTCCACTTGCAGCAAAATTCCTATATAATTGCTCACATTACTCATTCTTAAAACATCAGAAATTTCTGGTGAATATGAGTGGAAGAATGATTGTTCATGGCTCTGTACAGCCATATCCAGTGGACTTTACAGCACTGTAGCTAAACATACCTCTTTGGTAAAAGATGGTTTCCTGCATGGATTGCATTTTTCTGCAAAGAAGGCTGAACAAGTTCAGCTGTCTACATTGTTTTATTCCCATTATAGAAACCAGAGGGGGAAAAGAGGTGAGTAGGGGTGAGGTAGGAGAGCAGGAAAAGTGCAAGGGAGAAGCAAAATTTACCTCTTAGTGCTTCATAGGCGGATGATAAAAGTACTAAGGGGAAAATTTTCAAAAGCTCATCACAGGCAGCTATTTGTCTCCCTTACCTCCATTTTCACAAATCTGTTTTACCGTATAAATATGATAAACAAAATACCAAACATACATTGTCCATATCTGTAATTGCAGTGGCTCTTTCCCTGTCTGTGTGGTGGACTAGTTACAGGTTATATGTATTGGTGCGAGACATCAGTTCTAGATAGATGATATCCACAAGTCAGAATTCCTGTGTTACAGTGAATTACGTATAACCTTTTCAGATTCTGCCGTGAATCCTTGTGCTGTGAATCCTTGACACAGAAAGGATTTATCTAAAGAAAGGATCTCTGTTTGAGTGTAATGCTGTGTTAAAATAGCTATATTGAGATGTAGCATCAAGGGCACTTTCTGTCTCCCTAATTCAAATGACTTTTCATCTCTGAAAAATAACCAGAGAAGTTTTTCATAGTTCTGCCAATAACAGTATAAATAGAATGTTTGTCTAACAATTGAACAAAAATGCTTAAAAGTTAAGGGGGTTTAGTCATAAATTTGGAATGTTTATCTAGCAAAGTAGACATTGCTACTGAGGTCAATGGTTTTTCTAAAGAATGCTCGAGAGCAAAGATTAAATATAGTGTGTATTTTCCCAGTGGATTCAACACTGTGCTGTACACAAGATGGTCACTTCATTCTGTGTTCAGTCAGCCTTCATTACATCCACCTTTAGAGTAATCAGGCCTGAGTCATGATGTTACCACATCTCAGGAGTCCGATGCTGCAAAGTAAGTGCCAAGGTCTAGAAATTTCCAGCCTGTTCCAGGGTGCATTGAAATCACAAGAAGCTTCAGTGCTTCAGGCCCAGATCAGCCCTAAGAGTTTGTTCAAAAAGTTTGATAGTATTATAATACATTGTGGCAATCTGATTTTTTTTCTTTATCACTGTCATAAAAGACTCAAATGCCATTGTCTGCCACAAGTGTTTTGAAATGGATACCACCCATCGTAAGCATCCAGAAGTGTTAGTTAATTCCATTGTTCCTGAGTTTTGAAATAAATGAGAGGAAGAAAAAGAATTGTGATTACATCAATGTGATGGTAGACAAATGTATCCCAGTTTGCAAAATCGGTCTTAAATTTGACTTGTGCTGGAAATTTTCTGGTGTAATTATGTTAGGGTTGTCTTTTCACCTATTAAGTGTTTGCAATATATATTTCTGTCAGCTAAAGCCCTAATACAGATGCAATTATAGCAGGAAAACAGTTATTGTGGTGGAGTTTATAATAAACTCGGGGAAGTGGAATGAGTAACTTAGCACCTTTGACTGAAGGTTTTTTTGAAACAGTAGATGACTAGTTGGAATCACAGATCATTTCTAGATTAAGTCCAGAGAATGTCTCTAAAGTGCCTAAATGTTCACCTACTTAATCACTACTGATTTTGGTTACGTACAGTGAAAATTGAGTTTCAGTAGAGATGGTATAGAACCAATACACATTAATGGCAAATTTGTTTGGCTATCATGGAGCTGAAGTGAATTTTATAAAACCATACTCTAAAAAGACATAGATTCTAGGTGGCAACCCTACAATAAAATCTATATACTATGCTATGCAGAAATCCACTTACTAAGAGGATTCTCCATATAGGCGCAAATATAAGCCACGTATTTTAGGGTCAAGGCTGCAGTCCCTCCTATAAAATGTTGAGCACATATGATACTGAGAAAAGGATTATGTTGTGATAATACAAAATGAAATAAACTCTGCTCAGTTTCCACAGCTAGAAGATAGAATGGCTCTATTGTCCTTCCAAGTAAAGCTAATGTAATATTTAAAAATAAAATTATGTATAAAAATAACAACTATAATCTAAAAATGTAAGGAGAAAGTTAGCATCAAGTGGTGTAAGACAAATTGTCATGATCACATAATGTATCCAGAATCACAAACATGATCCTGAGACATTGAAGTGATTGACATTTGATAGTTTGTGTTCAGTCACTGCATTTGTTTTCTATAGTGACTAAAATTTACTTGATTTCAACCTGGCTTTTATTTTGTTAGGCAGCTGCTGCTTGCTGAAGCCAGTGAACAGTGGGTACTGACGTACTAGTGAGATATATAGCCATTTGTTACCTAGGCTATCAACTCGATGTGTGTGTCCACAATTAGCTGAAGGAAACAGAAGTCTGGTACAGTTTTTGCAGACACACAACTAGAAGCAAGTGCATGTCTCTTAACCAACTGGTCATTCACAACTGGAATGCTATACATTTTAAGGAAACATGAATACCTTACTCTAGCAATAGTTCACCAAGTTCAGGTGAACCTCTTGGAGATATTAAGAGAAAAACATGGCGACTAATTTAAAGTACAAAACACAAGCAGAAATATTTTGCAAGGAGTCAGTGAGTCATATTTTCCTCATAAAATTGTTGAAACCATTGTGCCCAGAAACAATTAAATATGTGGCTAGGGCTGGAAAAGTTTAGCCATAAACACAAACAGACACCAGCTTTTTGTTTGTAGAGGATGAAGGTCATTTGGCTTGAGGAATATCCTAATACTAACAGAGATGAATCAGAACAGGCAGTTTGAGTGTACTTGCTGCTGTATAGAAGCTCAGATGTTTGGCCCTGCATGCTCGGATACTTGGTAACACTGAAGGTTAAATGCCAATAGTCTATTATGGCAAATCATTGGCACATCATTGAAATAGGGACAAATAAACATACTCCTTTAATTTCAAAAAAATACTCTTTTCATTTATATTAAAAACAGATTTCCAAGACCTGAAGTCTCAATCTTACAAAATCGCACGTATTAAAATGTTTGGGTAGATTAGTACCTGGTAGTTTGGAGGTCTGTTTAAGACTCACAAGCTTTATAAGACTTTTTCAAGACCACTTGTTTTTTCCAGTTTGGTGTTTCTATTGCCCCTGGCAATAGACTCCTTCAGCTTGGCCTGATATTTTTGCACTCTACATATGCCAGCCCTTACCTAGCTACTGTATTCACGTTCTGTGCTTTTTGGGAAGATTAAAAAGGGAGGAAGTACCTCTGCTCCCTAGGGTATAATCCCTGCATTTATGAGATCTGGAGACATTGGCCTACACAGCAGAGGTTACAGGTTGGAAGACAGATTTGAACTCAGCTTTGTCGGGGGTCCTTGTCTGATTTATTTCTAGCCTAAAGGGAGACTTGAATTTGAGATGTACAGATGCTTTTTCTCAGGGGCAGTTGTAACATAGCTCAGCACTTTTATACAGACACTCTGGCTAGCAACCCCCTCTGTTTAAACAACTGCATTTATAAATCTTTCTTACAAATAAAATGTTGTCTTGACATCCTACTTATGGTCTTCTGCTCAGAAGCGTGAAATGAGCTGTAAGATTTCTAGGTCGCTACAAAAAATATATACGCAGGCGTGTACCAAGAAGTATTTGACTTTTTCGACATTATTTCACAGTAAGGAAGATAACCCCTTTAATGGTGCTTTCCTAACATTATTTAGATTCTCTTCATTCTTATAAGAGGGAACTGTGAAAATGGGCTTGTGAATTGCTTTTGAATGTAGCTATGCGTTACAGCAGAACATGACACGGTCAGTGGCCTTGAGGACTGAGCTTTGTGCAGTTAAAAAAAACAAACGACTCATGAGAATTTTTAAATGCTTATGGCTATGTGCAAGTGAGGTCCAATTCATTTCTCATTTCGACTAATTTGCAACAGTGTATCTTCTTGAAGTCCAGAATTCTATTTGATTTATAAAAACACATGGGGCAACAGAATCAAGTCTAGGGAATTTAAGCAATTTATTTCTTTCACCAACTGAGTTTTGGGGGTCTATACATTTCCAACTTAATTATTCACATCTAGAGTTCAGTACCACAGATTTGTACTTCAGGAGTCTTCTCATCATTTTCCACTTTCTATTCCCTGTCAAGGGTCTGTCTGTTTTTGTTTTTTTCATATCTATATGCTTCAAAGGCTTTCAGTCTCGTGCTATGCAGGCTTTAGGAGTCCTATAAAACTAGACAAGCTTTTCCTGCACTTTCTTCCTCCCTTTTACTCATGAACTAACTTTCCCAGGTTAGAGAGCTGAAGAATAGATCCTGGGAATCTGGCTTAGCCTTGATGAGGGATGTGGTCAATAACCATGAGGCTATTCCTTTTATTTCTTCCTTTAATAGCTTGTTATGCAATTACATTTTTCAGTAAGTTGCATGTTTTTTTCAGTCTAATGATCCTTTTGATGGGGTGACTGTTCACAGACTTATAAGCATCTGAAAACTAGAGGAAAGAATAGAAAATATTTTGAAACTTCAGCTGTGTTGTGATGCAAGTGCAATCTCTGATTAAGAGTGTTAAGGAGCATCCTTTCAAAGCAAGACAATGTAAATGCTGTACAGTTTGATTAAGAGGTGATTAATATGCACCTAAATTTTGCCATGTGACAGATTTCTGTTCATACTACTGAAGCTATGGAGTCATGTGGACTTCAATGCACTGAGATACAAAATACCTAGCAACGCCCAACACCTCTTTTGACAAACTGGGTAGCTTGCAAAGCAGGTAGCTGTTTGGCTCAACTTTATCATTTTCATATCTTGTTCTAAAATCTTTTGCCTGTTTTTCACAGATGTATTCATGAGCTTGGCACAGCCTGTAGAACAGGCAAAGAAATGTGAGTCTTAGACCTCAGCCCAGGGAACTGACTGAGCAGCTTCTAACGAAGTAGTCAGGTCTCACTGCAGGATCTCTGCTTGTGGAAATCCGTGACAACTTTTGTTACTGCTTTGGTAGATAATGATGCCTAAAGCATAGTCACTTACAGTAATTCCCTGTACTTGTAGACTAGCCCAGAATTAGCAAAACACTCTAAAATCTCACCCCTCTTGGGAACTATAGTTCAACCGTTCAGTTCTTTATATGCAGTCTGGAAGAGCATTGAGTTAGGTTGCTCTCCAAGTTAGTGGCAGAGCCAGGAAAAGAGTCTTATCCTGACATTTCTGGGCTTCTAGTCTGACTGATTGTAGCCATGCTGGTGGGATAATGTCAGGCATAGGGGTTGAGTGTGGATGTTTCTTTCCAGTATCTACTCTGATAGATTAAGAGCTCACTGTTCTTTAGAGCCCATTCTGTAATGTAGGACAAACTTTTGCATGGAGCATCTCCATGTAGAGCTCTTTATTGGAGTTTGTACTTCTCTCTACAAATAGATACTCCAGCTTTTTGTTTTACTCAGTTTTACTCAGTTGTGGTGTTTACATTACACCAGCTTAAGTGGGGAAGGAAGGGAATTTTTCTGTATATTAACTGTCTGGGTGATTTTCTACAGCTGCTTTGAAGGATATGTCTGTTACTTATATTGTAACTTGGAATCTATAGACATATGGCAGAGAACACAATTCTCCAGAAAGCGAAAGAGTTTGACTGATGGAAAACAGAAGAGAGCAATCCAAGAGAAATCCTGCCAGAGGAGGAGCATGAACCTGAAATTTACTGCTGAAACCAGACTTCTGCTTTGGGCTTAAGTACCACACTCAGCCAATTCTACCATTGACTTCAGTGTGGCTCTGCACAGATGCAAGGAACTGCTTTTTGGACCCGACTAAGTCTGGAGCTTAAGTATCGTTCTGGCATCCATACTGAT
Source organism: Ciconia boyciana (assembly GCF_034638445.1). Taxonomy (NCBI): domain Eukaryota; kingdom Metazoa; phylum Chordata; class Aves; order Ciconiiformes; family Ciconiidae; genus Ciconia; species Ciconia boyciana. Next base: position 9,306,410 of record NC_132947.1, read on the forward strand.
TTGGAAATACACCGGTTGGCCTGAACTCCTTAAGCAGTGGGACAATTACAGGGTTTTTAAAAAATCAGAAATGCAGAGAGCCTGTGAATTGAGGCTATTCTGGCTTTTACATAATAAGTTTGTAAAATCAGTCAGAAATTGAAGAGGGCATGAGAGATTTCATTTTAGACTATTCAGTCCCTTATTAATTGTATTGTGGATGGCAACAGAGGAAACGTGTATAGCAGACAAGTCTTTTTTTTCTATTTAATATACTGTCTGTTCTGACTTTCCACTTCCATGCAGCTCAGCACTTGCAGCAGCACAAGTCTAAGCCTGAACTGCCAAGAAGGTTTTGACTCATCTGTTTTTCTGTTTATTTCAGAAGCCGATAGACTTACTGACTGGCAATCATGTCAGTCAAACTCACGTTTGTCTCTCCTGGTGATGGGGGTGGTATCAGCAGGAGTTGTTCCTTCACTGGATTCAGCACTGTACAAAGCAGAAAATTAGCGTAAGTAGCACAAAAAGACAAGGACCTGATCATTTGGGCAACATACGTTAGGTATTGTGAATGTATTTTTTAACCTAAGGCATCTATGTGTATAAGTTGTTCCTTAAAACTATTGAGTGTTGTCATGGTTCGCTGATAAATAGCTATACTTCACATCATACTATCTTACTACTATACACACTGTACTTCAGAGATGGCTGGATTTCAGAGGTTATGTATCAGACTGTTAATAGTGTTCATTTCTTCTAGAAAAATGAAGGGCTGTGCCCCTTCCTGCTAGCAGCCTAGTAGCAACTGATGTTTTCTGACTAAAACATAACTGAATAGTTATGGTAATTAAAAATCTCATAGACCTTTAAAACGATGGGGATGTGAATGGTGAATCCTGGCAAAATATGTAACTGAATCCAACTCAAGTTGTGGAGTTATTTAAGCAGAGCAGCATTACATGAGAGGAAGGGCTGCTTTCTGGCAATGCCAGAAACGAGAGGAAGGGAGGAATACAAACAGAACAAGACCGCTGCACATTTGCTGCTATCGGTAACAGGTCTATAGTATAGCCAAGGTTGCAGTTCAGTTGAGCCCTGTAATTGCTAAACCATCTTGCACTGTTTTTCCCTCTTTGCTTATCATAAATTGTTGGGTAACATTATTCTATGTGGATAACTGTGCAGCTTTTCCACTAGAAGTGCTCTTGTTCTTTTTCTGAATTTAGTGATCCCTGTATAGCCTGTTGAGTGCTTTTAGAAGATATGATATATAAATGGAAAATTAATATAATCTCTGACTGCCAATGCATGCTAGAATAATGACAAAATGTATTCAAAGTGTAACAAAAGCAGTATCATATAGAAGTGTTGGAAAATATGCGTCTAAAAGTATTGTACTCAAAAAAATCCTATTGTGTATCAGTAAAATACCTGACTCATGTCATAAAATATATTTTCAAAGAACCAAATGACTGAATTAACCTTTTAGTTAAACACAGCATGGTAAAGTACAAGCAAAAATGAAATTCCAGCAAGATTGTGATGTAATCAAGAAGTCTTCACATTTGAATAAATTAATTTGTTGTGGAAGCTGAAAAATAATATTACACCTAGCAAAGACTGGACATCTAAAATCACACCAATTGCTAAGATCTTGAGAAAAACACTGTCAATAAATTATATAAACAGACTTGAGCTCAAGTACATAGTGGGAGTTCTAGCAGGGAAAGGATCTACCAGGAAAAGTGTTGAACAGCTGTTTCTGCAACAAAGGCACAGTCCAGCAGGGTAAGAATGGTCCAAACAGAAGAGTTCATATATCCCTTAAGATTATTCTGTTACTTTTAGCTGCAAAGGTTTTCTAACCAAATGCCTCTCTTTATGCATTTTTTTTTATGATGTTGCTTTTCATTATTTAAGCGTTTAGACAGACAGTTTTGTTCAGGAATCACTACAATAAGGAAAATTTGCATACTAGATACTCAGTCACAGCCCAGTGAACACCCGAGAGTCTTCCCCACCATAGTGAAGACATTTTTTAATCACCCTTTCCTAACTTATCTCTCCCTCAGGCACTGTTGCAAAACACAGCAGGAGATTGCAGGGGCCCTGTGCAAGGTCTAGCCAAAGGATGACACACAAATCAGGTCCACATGGAGATTCTTAAGCAGATGCTAAATATACTTTTGCATTTCTTTAGCAACTTCCTTTTGAGGCTCTCAGTCAGACACACTATTTCATTTTTCCTCACAATGGTCTCCACAGGAAGAAAATATTATTACTGTTATCTATGAAGTGGGAAATCTGATATTTAAATTATTAAGTTCACAAGGGAAATCAGCAACATAGCATCTAGCTTTTAGCTACTGTCCCCAAAGGCCCATGTCAGCCACTTAACTTTTCTATGAAAGGTATGAAAATGGGATTCTTAACCTCAGTGCACTGAGTACGTATGGGCTACATCAGTCAGTAGGAGATACTGAGGAAAACGGTGAGTTTTAAATCCTAGCCTATCTGTATGCAGTCTTTAGATGCTATACTTTAACTGAAGGGAAATGATTTCCTGAATTCAGGATTTGCAGTCCAAAACTCTGAAGGTAAATATCAAAGTCCTTTCCTTTCCAAAAATAAACAAAATCCAGGAGTAATTTGGGCTTTTTAATTTCAAAAGATAGAATTATCTTATATCTTCCATATGGTATCTTGCTAATTAGAGTACTCATCTAAAGCATGGAACTGGATGCTCTTTCCTTCTTTGCATGGAAGAATTTTAAGTGATGATCCTTCTAGGAGACTCTTTCAAGTGCTGATACTGGCTAGACTTGTCCCTTTGGTGTTATTGCTGTTGAAACCCTCTCGGTTTGCATGGACTATTCAAAGATTCATTATCTTACGAAAGAAAACAATATTAATGTAAGTTTCTAATTTAACAGTTTTGTTCCTCATTATAGGTAACCTGAGCTCCAAATGGTTTGGTTAATTAATACTTTACATTAAGCCATCATAAAAAACTGAGATAATAATGGGGGTGAAGAAATTAAATATCCAGTAATGTTTGGCAACACCTAATGTTATCAGAATTTTTGCAGATTATGTGTTAAAAAAATGA